>NC_044384.1:95732287-96041887 GCF_006542625.1 Nomascus leucogenys | reverse complement strand
CAGGGTTTATGGACGCCTGCTTGAGAATCTATGTACTACTGTAAGCTCCTTGAGGGTAGGAATCACACTTTGTTCACTACCTTGATTCAGTACTGAGATGTATATCCAGTGCATCTCCAGTACTAAGATGAAGAAATATTTTTTGAATAAATTACTAATTGCAAAGACTGTGAATAGGATATTCAAGTTGAAGCTCTAAACAGCAGTTTTGCAAGCCTGAATAGAAGATATAAATATACAGACACCTTCCAGAGGAGCAGAAGAGCCAAATAAAAGGAGGAAGTGGGGACAGAGATAAAGCAAAACATCTTACTTTGCCCAGGAATCGATTTTGCAATTGGAAGTAGGCAGAGACACTGTCATGGTGGTTCTAAAACATCTCGTAGCTACTTCTGGTTACTTCTCATATCAACTCCTGAAAAGAGATTATTGAAAGCTTCTTCTGCAGAAAAATAATATACTTAGAATTTCAAGATGAGAAGTCAATTATCAAGAGCAATCAAAATCTCATGCTGTACCCCTTAACTGACAGAATTCTTGATCCCTGGAGATCTCAGGGGGAACTGCAAGAGCCAATGGCAACTTCCTCCTCTGTAGGTCCCTCTAGTCCCTAGGTCCCTTTCGACCTCCTACAACTCTGGGGTTTTTGTTTTTCCACAGATCGCTACCCCTTACATGTCTCCTTATTCTATAACTACTGATTTTGCTTTGCAATCTCCTTTTCTTCAAGAGTTGGAGGAGCCACCCACTCTTGAAGCTAGACTTCAGACGTGCTTTAAACTTGTCAGCCTGCACATTACTGCAATAAGAGGCCAGAGATTCCCCTGCTGATACGCAGGAACATGGAAAAGAGCCGAGGTCAAAAGCCTGCCTTTCCCTTGGCCAGACCGACTGGACATCTGGGGAAACCAGAACTCTGAGTTCCCTCTCAGTGCCCCCACCACCACCAACAATGGCCTGCTCCAGCTTTGACACCCAAGGTAGAAATCTGGAGGCATTCTCAATTTTGTCCTTTGTCTTACTTTCCCATCCAAGTCCTCCTGGCTTCACCTTCCTAGTCTTATCTCCAATTTATCCACTCTTCTGCATCTCCACTACTGCTGCCCTGGATCAGTGCCATCAATTCTCTCACAGATCATGGAACAGCCTCTACTTCTGCTCTTCCTGCCATGACAATTCATCCTCTACACAGCAGCCAGGGTTGTTCTACAACATAAATCAAATCATGTCATGTCCCTGCTTAAACTCCTCTGATGTCTGCTCAGTTTTATTAGGCTTAAAATCTAAACTCTCTACCTCGCCATAAAAGGCCCTATATTTTCTGATCACTTCCCTCTTCTCCATCCTCATCTCACTGTTTTGTGCTCTACCCAGGGTTATGGTCTTCAAGCTTCTTCAGCTTATAAACTCGTTCCCACCTCCAGCTTTTGAATGCCTCCTGGGACCACCTCCCAAATGCATGCCTTGGCATGGATACCTCCTGACTCTCCCCTTTTAAGACTTGGCTTAAAACTTACTTCCTTGGAGAGATGCTTGCTGAACACCCTTCCTTAAGTAGGTTCCTCATGTTAATCTCAGTATCTTTCTGGTTTCCATCAAAGCCATGGCCAAAATGTGCAAGGTTTCTATTGAGATGTCTAATTATTTATATTCTGTCCCTTGACTAGATGGCAAGATCCACAGGGTAGCAACCATGGCAATCTTATTCGTCACTGGTTTCCTAGCATTTAACTGAGAACTTAACCATTTGGTGAAAGAATGGACAAATGAGTGAATAATAAATGAATGAATGAATGAATGAAAGTTTTAGTAGCCAATGGCACAAGAAAGAGATACATCAGATCCTCAGTTATACAAAATCTAAATTGCATTAAAAGCACCAGTAGGTACCCCTGTACAGGACGTGTAAAAGAAAACCTGCACTTTGCATAGAAACCACTACTTTGTATAGAAACCTCTGCTTTGTGTAGAGCTCAGAGCTCTTTCCTTGATTTTCTTTTTGCAGCCATTAAATTTCTCTAGACCCAGGACAAGCACAGGCCTAGTGTCCAGACCCTGTCCGCTAAAAGAAGGCAAGTCAGACCTGAACTTCCTAGCCACCATAAAACATCTCCTTCCTCTTTCTTTCATTCTTCCAGAGGGGAGGCATGGCAGGGAGTTCCACTGGGCCATCCAGCACTGCTTTTATTTGTAAAACACCACTTCCTCATGTCTAAATGTTCTGGGATTCATATTTTTACTCACCACAACTTTGTCCATGTGCTGGTGGCAGATAGCTACAATTCTTCATTTTGAACAGGCTGTATCTACTAGCATCACAGCCTCATGCCAAAACTTGTTAATGCCACATCTGTATTTTTATGAATGGGGTCCTAAAAATTTGCATATGTTTTCAATCAAAAAAGGCTAATTCCTTTCTAGTGGTTTAAGAAATAAAAACTTGTGTTCTATCTTTGCTCAGTTACAAGAGTTCACAGTAAGAGCTCAAACATTCAAATGTCAAGGCAGAGGTGGCACTAAATCTCATAAGGTGCCTCGATTTGCTCGTCCATTGCCTACCTCATCGATGTTTGCAAACCCAAATGCCTCTTGGGGGGTCCATGGAAAGCACCTTCATTCAATGTAAATGAAGAAGTATTTGCTGACACAAATGATACCTATATTAAGTGGATTTTCCTGAAGGACAGTTATGGAGAATTGAGGAGCTGCTTTTTCTGCATTTTGCAAGGCAAGATAGGGAATACAGTTAGGCCTCCAAGAGCACATTTTCACAATTGAAAGTATGTGTGAGTGTGGGGTTTGGGGGGTTGGTGGTGAGAGCACAGTGGTTGAATTATGCGTTGCCAGGGATGCCTATGAGGGCAACAACTTGCTGGAAAAGTGATCCCACGGAGTCTCTAGAAGAAACCCAGAACAATGAGGCTGGCCACAGGCAAATCTCAGGCATAAGAAGACAAGAGTGTTGATGATCCAACAGGGAGGGGGAATATAAAGAGAACTGGGAAGCAGAATATAGGAATATATGGTTGGTGTAGGCAGCATAGACTACATAATTAGTGGCACTGAGAGCAAATGAACATGTGAGGCCCCTTCTTTGAAAAACATTAGGAATTTCAAGACAGTGACAGCAGAGTTTTAACCTAAGAGTGAAGCCCTTCTAAGTGTAGGGCCTGTGGACTGCACAGGCCACACGCTGATAAATCCAGGCCTGGGTGTGAGGTTTAAGAGGGGAAAGGCTAGCTCTAGGGGCTGTCAAAACTCTTTAGAAAAGTAAACTTTCCCCCGTCCACTGTGTGCTCGGAAAATATCACTCTTGAATGACCACAGTGAGACAAATAAATCATGTCTGGACTTAGCCTCCAGAAGTGGCAAAAAAGGGAGGAGCTGAAGAGGTTGTTATGCTAATTCCAATTTGTTGTAATTTTTACAGTGACTTTTTCTAAATTATGATTCATTTCAACACCAAAACTCCAGATTCAAGTCAGAGCCTTCCGATGCTATTATGAGCATATTACTGATGTCTAGTAAAATAACATCTTGTAATGTTTCTTTTATAGGGGCCATAAATCAAAACATTGAAAACAGTTAATTTTTAATGTACCACTATTATCCATCTTTAGTTATAAATTTAATGTCTCCTAAGGCCTCATGGATTGTAATGCAACTCAAAACATGCAACGGCTGCTCAAAAACAGAAGTTTCCCTCAGTATCTCATTATTTAAATCCTTAAAGATATGGTTTTAAAAGCCTGAGGATATCTAAGCAAACTTGTTTAAAGGAGTCATAAAGAAAGATAAGTAGTTTTCCTCTGAAGCATATGAAATTTATTACAGCATACTAAAGTAGGATTATATATTGACTAAATTTCTAAAAACATTTATTTTCTGGTGTGCATGGCATTTGGGGAAATTCATGAAGAAATAAAGGGGATAGGGCTTAATACAGTTGTCTGCATTTGCCTTAAGCAAAGCAAGATTTCCTATGGGTCTTGGAGCCAATTCCATCCTGAGGATAACAACACTGTTCATATCTCAGGGTGTCATGAATCTTGTGAAAGAACAATAAAAAATCTTCACTATTCAGGAGGACACACGAGTGCAGCCTAGCGCCCTGATACTCATGATGGCAGAAGTAGCTTCACAGAAGAGCCCCAAGTAGGAGCTATCTTTTCAAGACAACCGCCAAACTCTTAGAACTTTCCTTTGCCTACCTCTTCCATGCATGTTTGAGGCAGGCTTCACAAGTTTGCTTTTTTAATGCTATAAAACGCTTTCTTCTCATTTCATATTACTTTAGGTCAATTTCCACTTTTATTAGCTTTTCTCTGTGAGTAAATGTGACATTTCTCTTAATATTTTCCCTAGATAGGGAGAGGGCTGCTCCCAGAGACATCCAGAGCTTCTCTGATTTCCCCACTTCCTCATACTGACAAGCTTTCCCCCACTTCCTCATACTGACAAGCTTTCCCCCACTTCCTCATACTGACAAGCTTTCCCCCACTTCCTCATACTGACAAGCTTTCCCCCACTTCCTCATACTGACAAGCTTTCCCCCACTTCCTCATACTGACAGGCTTTCCCCCACTTCCTCATACTGACAGGCTTTCCCCCACTTCCTCATACTGACAGGCTTTCCCCCACTTCCTCATACTGACAGGCTTTCCCCCACTTCCTCATACTGACAGGCTTTCCCCCACTTCCTCATACTGACAAGCTTTCCTGTGGAATGACTTTGCATCTGGAAGTGTTAATTCCAGTGCCGTTTTCCCCTTTGCGAAGAAAAGGGAGAAGAGATGAGATACTTCTGTATTAACATGAAGCAGGTTTTACTGGCAGCAAATGGATCCAGGAGGCATTACATCTTTACTGTGTAGAAAGATGTTGTACCTGAAAACCACCATCCTGTGAACTGCCCCCTCAGTACCAATAAAAGCAAACTGACCCATTAGTGGGACGTGTAACAGGTTCAACTAAGAAGTAAAACACAACAGTGAAACTCACCGACAGGCAAAACGTACCAGCTCTTGGTTAAACTTCACCTGAAGCACTACCTGCCATGCTATTTGAAGGCAAGACCCGGGGAAAGACATACACGCTAAGTTATCCCAAAGAATTGTCCCACACCTGTTGATTCTCCAGCACTGTGTAATTTCATGCTTGTCCCAGAATAAAGAACTATACATTGAATACTTTCTGATCAGAAAAAAATCACCACGGCACACAATCTACCATATTCCTTGTTCCGAATAAAATGTCATATGCAATGTTATCAAGTTTAATACCATATTCCATGTAACCATATGTATATTCAACTCCAGGGAGTTTGTGACTTGGTGTTAAACAGCCTGCAGTATATAGGAGAGGTGTAATTCCCAGCAGCAAAAGTTGCTAGACTTCAGTATTCCATTTATAACCATGTGGTAATTACATGTGTCACTATTCAATCGTAATGCAGATAGGATGTAAATAAAGGGTGGGTTCTTAATAGCTAAAGATCAGCTTTTAAAATACAAAACCCTCTGATAAATACAATGTGTATAATTTCTAATGCAAAGCCTCACAGAAGTATAATTTTTAAAAGGCAACAGATAAAATGTCACTAATAAGACCTGCTAATATGAATATTTCTATTCTAATTCATTTGAAGAGTTACAGTTACCCATTCACCATTACTATGCCTTGATCCTTGTGTTTTCTTCAGAACTGCCATAGAAGAGATAGCACAATCCATTAAACGGGCTTCTTAGAGATGATACTTTCAGCTCCATGAAGATACATATTTTATTTTCCTTATTCCTTGCCAAACATTTGACACAACCAGAAGGACGTGAAAGTCACACCACACTGGCATATCTGGTAAAAGCAAGCAGTCGGCTGAAAACCACGACTGGAGAATTGCGACAATTTCTGAGTCCACAATCATGCCTTAAAAAGTGTGTATAAATCCTAGTAAGGGCACAGTTTACATCTTAAATAACATAGAAACATTTGGATCGTGCTAAACCCAGCCCCAACAAGGCAGAGCAGTAATGTGGTTGTGGGGTGGGGAGGTGAGGTAGGATGGGGGGGGGCTCTTGGGAAGGGTCAGGGCACGAGGACATTCTGCGCTCACAGAACACAGTAGCAAACACAGGGCACAATTCACAAACATCAGCGAGCACAATTGAGCACGCACACAATACAACACTAGAATGCAATTTTTTAAGAAAAATGATATAAAAGATGGTTTCTCACCCCTCAAAACAAAACTGGAACTTTGCTTTACAGGCCCGGCTATGCCCATATGCCCTCCTCGTCATCCTGCGGCCGGCCCGAGGTGGGGAGGTGCACAGAGAGGAGGGGAGCACCAGAATGAAAGAAGAGAAGGTTAGTTACACCGAGATGCACTGGAAAGGCACACTAATCTTCACTTTGTTTTTTAATCTTCAAGACTGAGGAAAAAAATCCATAGTAACTTCAATTCCACATCACCGACTTGTCAAATACATACCGAGTTTTGTATCTATGGCAACCCACACACGAAAACATTCCACCCACCCAGCTCTGAGTCTGTGTCAAGATTGGATTAGAAGATTAAAATTAGTCTACATTAGCAGATGATTATTTTTTTGGAAAGCATGCAATCCGAATTGCATATGCCTAAGGAGTAGATTAAACCTTTTAAGTAAGCAGAGAAGTAATTATAGTAATCAAATACCCTTAATTTCTCTTAAGCTTAAAGTATCAATAAAGGCTGAAGAAGAATTAAAAAAAAACACACACACACAACTCCATCTACTTGGGTGGAACAAACTTTTTCAGCATGCGATAATTCATATTGGTTATTCCACAAAGGCTCAAACATGCTGCGATCTTCTTAGCTGACAGATTCTATTTTGCTCTCAGCATGAAAGAGGATGCACTCGCGATGGTATGATTATACAGTTGCATGGAATGATTATACATTTGCGATCAAATAAGTTTCAAAGAAAAGAGAGATAAACTTTCAATTCAGTAGAATGCTTGTAGAAAGAAAGTTTTGTTTAACTTAAAATTGTGTTCAATTATGGATAAACTGAAACTTCTTTGGTCAGAATTCTTGTTGAAAAGTGTTTCAAAAATAGCTCTGGTGACTTTCCTCACTTAGCAAAGTGGCTAATATATAGGGAAATGGAATCTTTGAAGACAGAAGTATATCCCCAAAGCAAAGTCCCTGTTTTGAACAATTCTCACAGTTTACTGCAAGGATTGAAACATACGCTGGTGTCACACATAGTTTGACAGCTGTGCCTTTTAATGGGTCTCCAATGAAGTCAGATTTTGCCATGATTTGCTCTTGTTTTGAAAATCAAGAATAGAAGAAAAAAAAATAACCTGAAACATTTTCTCATTATTTGACTCCTTATTGGTTAAGTTGTTACACTATTAGGTTGAATCCTATGAAAATGCCATTATTTGTCCATTTTTACCTAGAAAAATAGCAGTTTCATACAGTTCTACCTAATCTGGCCAATAGGCCTAGTCATTTTTATCTACTCAAAGATTTATTTTTCAACTGACTTTCAATACAGTTTATTTCCTTTGTATTTCTATGTATTTTATTGAAAAAAGTATTCTGAGAAGAGATCCATAGAGTTCATCATACTGCCAAAGGGATCCATGGCCCACAAAGGTTACAAATCCCTGACTGACTTGAGTCAATGGAATGATTTGCACAGAGTCTGCACTGGACAACTCAGTATGAATTTTCACTTGACAGCTTAGGTAGGAATATTCTGGCAAACAATAAAATACATTGATCATTTTAGCTGGGCCTTCTTATGTAAAAATTATCTGTGTTTATTTATTATTAAACAGTCTAATAATTGCTCCTGGCAAGAAACTTCCCTTTTCCCTATGTGACTTAGGAAAAATTTATTTTTACATTCATTTAACTTCCTCTCTGTCCCTGGAGAAAAGAAAATTTGATGTTCCTTTTCATCTTCATAAAGGAGGAAAGTTTACACCATGAGACCCTAGGGCATTCATAAATGGGTTTTAAGGGCCCTAGCAAACCCCTGAAATTCAATGAAGAATGTTGTTGAGTATGTGTGCAAATATATGTCTCTGGATGGAGGCCCTAGCTTTCATCATATGATTCTTGACTCCCCAGAATCGCTGCTGTAGAAAAACTCCAAGCATAGAAGGATGCTATGATTTGCCAAAGTCACAAAGCAAAATAGGAGGCTTTCTCTAAAATACAGCCTACAGCCACTGCCGACTTCTTCCTAAATAGCTATAAAATAACTTGCAGAGCAGTTTATTTCATTTCACATTTAAAACCCAACATCATATATACATTCATTTTGTTCCAAA
The DNA here is from genome assembly GCF_006542625.1 of Nomascus leucogenys. Taxonomy (NCBI): domain Eukaryota; kingdom Metazoa; phylum Chordata; class Mammalia; order Primates; family Hylobatidae; genus Nomascus; species Nomascus leucogenys. The sequence continues at coordinate 96,033,553 of NC_044384.1, read as the reverse complement.
TCCATTCCTATCAGGTTTTAATTTTTAAAAGAGAAGAAAGTAAGCAAAAAGAAAAGCCACTGCCACCAAAACCTACTACTATTTTCTTAACGGTGAAATGTGGTCTAATGCAAATCACTTTTAGCAAATTAAATATATTAAAAAGTGGTAATTAATTATGATTGAAACAGACAGGAGTTGTAGTTTGAAAGTACACGCTGCCAATATCACTACTACTGTTCCTTGTCCACCATAGGAATAAAAAGGGGCTCCCAGATGTCGAGGGTTATTAAAAACCAGATGTTCAGATCGACATCTTGTATGCTAGTGAATAAAGTAAAGAAATATGACAGTCCAATGTAAACTTTGCTAACATTTAATGTGGCAGAAATGTGGATAAATTCCTTTCATGAACTCAGAATATTATGCATTTTTAAAAGTTTTTAGTTTTTTAAAGTTTAAAGTTTTTAAAAGAAAATAGAGAAGTGGTGACTCTTTCTGGTCTCTCTAATCTTCAAAGCTTATACATGAATTGACCCTCATCGCCAAATGATCTGGGTCAGAGTGAGTGTCCGTTTGGGGAATAAAAAACAAAAATGCAGGAGCTAATCAGTGCGGGAGCTCCAAGTCTTTCCAAACATATGCAGCTGTTTCACTGCTGCGCTGCCTGCATCTCTGTATGCAAATATTAATTTGTTCAGCAACCTTACCGCACAGAAATGTGAATTTGGGGACCCAAAAATAAGAAACAGACAAGTATCACTTGATCCCTAACTTCATGCTAAGTTGTTGAGAAATACTTGGCATTTTAAAATGCATCTATCAGGCCTGGGAGAGTCTATTTCCTTTCCTTGTTTTTCTGTTTCCAAATCTACTTTGCAGTGGCTGTTCTGAATGCTGCTTGGTGTTTGATCCCTTGTGTGTCCTTTGTGAGTGATTGTTCTGCCACCAGTTGCCAAAATATCTGGACGGGAAGAAAGACTCTAGTCCATCAGTCATCTGCATGCTTTTGTTCATCTGGGGATGGGAACATCCAAGGTGGACTGAAGCCCAGAGAGCACAGTAATCACAAAACACAGCAAATTCTGAAGGGGAGGAGGTTTAACTATCAAATAACCTCGGGACACATCTACAGTTCCAGGGATGATGTGACAAACAAGGAGGGCTTGATGGAAATCCTGTAGTCCCAGATGCTGTGCCCTAATGGGATTCTCTAAATATTGAGATAAAACAAAATTCCTCACCGATGGGCTGCTCACAGCGGCTATGTTGATGACAAGCTCTAAAGGGAAAGGGACTGAGTCATTTTTGACAAGACAAGAGACTTGTTGTTGTGGGGGGGCATTTATTAGCTCCAGCAAAGAGGCTCTGAGAAGAAACTCTATAATCTGACATAATAAATGGCCCAGTGTAAAGCTTTAATTGGTCTCTATTTTGAAGTATTAGGTATAGCCAGCAGGCAAACCTGAGGCCACCACCGGATTTTGTTTTTTTTAAACACCTGAAATTCTCTTTGAGTTGATAGCTGGCTTTTTTTCTTGAAATCAAAGAATTAAGTTCCTAATGGGGATCTTACTGTCACACCTGTCCTAGAAAGGAAAGAGGGCTAGGCGTGGTGGCTCACGCTTGTAATCCCAGCACTTTGGGAGGCCGAGGCGGGCGGATCACGAGGTCAGGAGATCGAGACCATGGTGAAACCCCGTCTCTACTAAAAATACAAAAAAAATTAGCCAGGCGTGGTGGCGGGCGCCTGTAGTCCCAGCTACTCGGAGAGGCTGAGGCAGGAGAATGGCATGAACCTGGGAGGCGGAGCTTGCGGTGAGCCGAGATTGCGCCACTGCACTCCAGCCTGGGCGACAGAGCGAGACTCTGTCTCAAAAAAAAAAAAAAGAAAGGAAAGAGAGTAGAACTAGAACCAGGGAAGTATCACTTTCAAATAGCCTACTGCCTTTGTGGGAACTCAGCCAAGGCCTCTGCCAGGAAGGTCCACCTGGCTTCCTTGCTGGACGGGGTGCAAGGAGATGATCCTGGTTATAACTAGGTCTGGTGTGGGCAGTTTTCAGACTCGCCTCCACCCCTAATTCATTCATGGCTTCTCTAAAACTTCTGAAACTTCAAGCCCCAGGACTTTGCAAAGTTTGACTGCACAAGTCATGAAAGCAAGATCACAGTGTGGAATTTATGATGTGCCCTGAGCCTGGGCTCAACCAAAGCAGATCCTGTTAGCATTTCCAACTGCAGGCTTGGCCAGAGCCGGGAAAAACAGACACATCTGTAAAGGAAAACAATAGGCTTAGGCATGAGCCTGCAAAAGTGGGGCACCGAGCCTCATCAGGGTACTAGTAGGTTTTGTGCTAAGGTCAAGTCCAAACTTTCCCTCTGGAGACCATTCATTCTGTCTTTTATCTCTCCTGCTTCCTGGAATGCTTAGTCCATGGATGAATGTCTCTGTTCAGGTGATGGGGTCAGGTATGGCTATAAACTCTTACATGACTTGTATTTATTATACTCTCTGGGGCCCATTTGCAGGTAAGATCCCCCGCCAAAACAGGAAAGTCCTAGCCAGGTTCAGAAATCTGCTTCCTGCTCTTTTAAAAATAAACGTTAGCTTATTTCTGAGCTGGGATAGAAAAGAGCCAGTATGTATTTGCACCTCCTGCAGATTAGAAAGAGTGCTGATGGCTTCTGTGTTTCCTCTCTGAGGCTCACCAAGGCCCAGTGACTCAGGTGTCAGGAGGTTCTTTGTGCAGATATGGAAAGGAAGGCTCAGGCAGGGAGGTCAGGTAGCTCACCAAAGGACACCTGGCCAGGAGCTGGGGAGCCAGGGTCAAATTCCAGTCTGTCTAACCACAAAAGTACACCCTTCCGACTCCACCATATGAGCCAAGAAGCCACAAAAAGAAGAGTTCGCTTTGACCGCGGAAGACATTTGTTGGTTCTGCTTAGCTCAGCTCTAGAGTACGTTGAACTTGGTCCTGCCTTCTTTCCAAGCTGTTGAAGACCCTGGTTGGAACTAGAAGCTATAACTTAGTTGGGTCCCTCTGGCTCTTGGAAGAAAGGGGTCTTCACATGCAAGTGCAAGCTATTTACGTGGACATGTCAGCAGCACCCCAACACGTTTTAAGATCTCTGAGGGGAAAGGCAGTACCTTTACTTCCTTCATACTGTGCCACGATTCTCAGATGTGGGAACTTAGATATTTCTAAATGAGTAATTATGGAAGGCTCAGTTCTCACTGTTTTGAATGACTGGATTCCTCTGAAGGAATATGCTTCCTGGATTCCCAGAGTTCCTTACGATTGCCAAGATTGTGTTGACTTGTGTCTTCTCAGAATGACTCTTCCCCTCTTCTATCGCACGAGCCACATCTCTGGTTTACTCTTCTACACCCCAGTGGTGAAAGCAGAACTTCATTGGCTGAGGGGGAACACAGTAGGAGATGTCCATATTTTAAAAGACACACTGGGGTGTCTCTCAAGGGAGAGGCAGAGACTGGAGAATCTCTGCAGCCTGGATTGGTTCTTCTCAGCAAGTTCACCTCACTAGGACACGCTGAGGCAGGGCAGCCACCTGAGACCACTTTGCCAAGCCATCGAGAACGTTATAGAAGTTTGGGTGGCCTTTTCCTCCACTTCTAATATAACATCTTTAAGTGCTTCCTCAATTTTTTTTTGCATCGTCATTATAGGGCAAATTGAAGAAACTAGTTTTCTATTTCCTTCAAGCAAAAGTAGCTGTGACAAACTAGTCTTTGGTGCACTGTGCCAGTTCACTCAGCTCAAGGACATCAGATACCCAGCTGAAGATGAGAATGGTCGAAGCCTCTATGTCGGCCAACAATATCGTTGGGAAGCTTAAAATCAACATCTGCTAAAAGCGGAACCATTGCCAGATAACCATAAAAAAAGGGTGGGAGTGAAGACAGGCTTTATTTTCGCTCCTTCATCGATCAGTCATTAACACTTGGCTTTGTTAAACACAGTGAAAATTGTGTTTTTAACATGACTCTGGTTCTGCCATTTCCTTCATGGTAGGCAATCAAATTTCCTTTTGACTCTTCATTTCCTCAGCTGCTTAAAAGAGAAAATGAGGGGAGGCTGAGGCAGGAGAATCGCTTGAAGCCGGGAGATGGAGGTTGCAGTGAGCCGAGATCGCGCCATTGCACTCACTCCAGCCTGGGCAACAAGAGCAAGACTCCATCTCAAAAAAAAAAAAAAAAAAGAAAAGAAAAGAAAATGGGACCACCATATCCTGGCACTGATGCTTCATAGGTTTGCTGTGCAAATTAAACCCAAGAATGTAAATTAAACCACTTTGTGAATGTTACAGACTTAGACCAATATAACTAGACATATCATCCCTGTTGGTAGCATTAACAGTTGATTACTAGTAAAACGAATTATTTGATATTACGGTAAAGCTGAAGGCAAAATGGTGTGTCTAAAAAGGATCTGATGGGGTACAAAATGATTCTTAAATATTTTACAGTCTCCGGGCTGTTCAAAATTGACATTATTAAGATCATTAATAGATGGATGCCCAAATCCGAATTTTTAAAATGCTATTGGTCTGTAAGGTGGTTTCCTGCAATAACAGACTTTGTGAGTGTGTGCAGGGTATGTTTAAAGGATGTTTCCTACTCCCTTTCCTCTGCTGGTCCCTTATCTTTGGAGTGCTGCAAGTGCCTGGAGTGTTGTAAGTCAAACATGATCCCTATTACATCAGTTATAGAAAAAAAGAGAGGCAACGGTGTTTAGCAATATAAAATGGATTTCCCTGCTTCCCGACATTTCAAGTCCCCCACTCTCAGTGGGGGAGCTAAAGTGCTGCCTCTTAGACAAATGCGACTGGATTAAAGCAGCAAGTTGAAAAGAAATCAACCCTCCAATGTTGCCAAGATGCGTTGCATCTGTAAGCTGGAGAGTGCAGGCTATGTCTGAAAAACCCCTGTTGACTCAAAGGATACTGCAACAAATCTCTTAATGTAACCCTAATACTGCAAACAAGGTGTAAAACCTAGACAAATCAGTAAAAGAAAAAAAAAACACCGTACCCCAAATAGAGTAAGACTGAATGAAATCTTCAGCAGGCTCAAACCTCCTTTAAGGAAAAATCCTTTTCTAACAGGAGGATCCTGATGCATTAAGCAGCTCTGAATTTTTCCCATACTCAGTGAAGACCCTACCTGGCAGGGCTTATTAAATCACGTCCTCATGTGCTTACATGCAGGGAATTAACATCACACCCAGATTAAAGGGCTTTGACAATAACCTGCTCATCTGCAAAGCCAGCTTCTCAACTGCTGCGTAACTCTGCCTCCCTTCCTCTCCTGTAGCTCTTAATGGTTGGGTGAGCATGTAACTGCTGGTAGAGGAAGGAGGCAGTTAAATACCTCCCACAACAACAGTTCAGACATTTGTCCCCATTTCCTTCTTTACCTGTGGCCTCACAGAGAGCCACCGCAGGGTTACTCTACAGCTTCTGCTCTTAAAAACAAGCAAACAAATAAACTGCCACTTTTATTTCCCAATGGTGGGAAATCACATATGCCGTCTGGCTCACTTTTTAGTAGTTTTGGGGATTTTTAGTAGTCTCTGAGGGATAAAGAAAAAAGAGACATCTGTGATATCTTTCTATTTCTTAACCTGCTAAACACAGTATCCTCCAACCTACTTGTGAGAAAAGAAGTATTGGGAAAGAGGCAAGTGGCTCTCAAGAGCTATTTCAAAATGCATGCCAGGATATCCTTGGCTGCAGTTCTGAAAGGACTGGCCCAGGAGTGGCAACAGTTAAAATTTCTGAACCCTTCTCCCATGCAATACACATCAGTACCAATAAGAGGTTTCTTCATGGGTTGTTGAATTTGAAGGCTTCATCCCCACATGAAACCACACTCAAGGCTCCTTCCAAGAAGTGGGCCATGACATTAGATTTGCAATGCGAAAAAAAATATATATATATATATATATATATACTGTCTCTTATCTGGGCAAGCTTTAGACATACTAGCTTGGTTGGAAACTGATATTAAAAGCCTAAAACATGTAACTTTTCTTATCAGGTTACTATCATGGGGAACTAAAGATTCCTGTTTTTTTGTATCTTCCATAACTATAGTTTAGTAAGCCCTGATATACGGTGTTAATTTTTCTTCAGTGGAGGAAACATGAAGATATATTTATGTGCACACATACATATATATGTATATATAATGTATATTCAAACATGCACTCAGAGGAAGTTAGGGAGAGAAGTTTCTAGCTAAACATGATCTTGTGAAATTCTTCCATATGTGGAAAAGTCGTCAGTTCATCTGACATAGAGCAATACATACATATATACACACAGGATGCTATGTATACATTTATCCTACATTCATTTAACCTCAAAACATAAAATAAATTCTTTTTATTCCTCCCTAAGCAAAAGCTAGGAATAACAACTCTATATACAGAATTCATCTTCTGGGGGGCAATAGAGCAGGTTGGACCCCTTGCCTGTCTGTCGGAGTTCAAAGGGCTGCACTTTGACTAATCTGCTGGTGAAAGTGCAAGGGAAGCAGAGCATCAATCACAAAAGCTGGCCCTGCATTCAGAGAGGGGTTCAGTGGGAGTAGGGGATCCCATGGCCTCGAGCTGGTGCCCCAGGAGGGGCTGCTGTGACTGCTTCATTCTTCTGTTGGACTGTGAGGCCCCACCAACTTCTTGTGGACTAAACATAAAATGCAGAAGGACAAAAGCAGGTGGGTTTTATGAAAAAAGATCTAGGGCCAGGAAACACATGGGCCTGGAGCTGTCACTTGCCTCCAGCCACAACATCGATGAGGGCCTAATTGCACGGATGGCTGGAAATTCCCCTCTTTCAGGAATGCTCTTATAGGATGCTGACTAATTCTACCTGAGAGCAGTACCCAAGGTTCAGGTGTATGCAGAATGGACAGAGGTAGGAGGGTGAGAGAGCAAAAGCCCTGCTTTTCTTTTCTGAGCCAACTCTACCTTATGGCTCTTTTGCCTGTAGAAAGAGGGGAGAAGGGACATATTTAGGGACCAGAAATCTCAAAACCAAGGCAGTGAGTGCTGCAGCCTCTCTGAAGCAGAGTATAGGTTCAGTACTGTAAGCATCTGCCTATATTCAAGAATCCAGAATCCAAACACAGAAAGGAAAAGCAGATTCCTATCAACCACTATAAATTGGGTCACTGGGATCATTTTACTATATCTTAAAATACAATCTATGTATCAGTTCTGTGACCACAGTTTGAAGAGAAGGCCAAATCTAGGCATGGGTTCTTTAGTAACCAAGAAATTTGATGGCTTATGGCAAGACAACATGTGTCCCAAGTAGAATTCTATGGGAATTTTCAGCAGAAAATGGAAGTGAATATTCAATGCTCTGAAATATGTCCAATGGTACAAACATGCACTTTGGCTGAGAGCCAACACATGCTGGGACCACACAGTCATCAGGAGCAGCAGAGAAAGCACCAAGGATTACTATTTATATCTACAGACAGATTCTGGAAATTACCAAGTAGAGTGGATAATATTTAGGATTAGGGCAATCAATTTCCTAGAACAAGATCCATAGAATGGACAGACACCTTAAAGTTCAGAATGCAAAAGGGAAAACCCAGCTTCTACCACAGAAAAGTCACTCTCTGAAAGTACCCCTAGCACCCTGGCTGATCTGACAGCAGCCCTTAGCAGAATAAAGCATCCTCTGTTTTGCTCTGGGGGCATGGTTTGCTCCAGATCCTTGCATGTTCAGAGGCTCAGGGGAGAGTGAGCAAGGGAATGTGAGTCTTGGCAATCCACTCCCAAGAACCCTGTGACCCAGAGCAGTTCCCCTCCCTCTCTGGGCCAGTCTCTCCACTACTTGAGGATCTCATTCTGGTGATTCCATAGAAGCAGGAGAGTTTGCAATTGGCACAGGGACAGCAGGAATAGAGAAGAGTAAAAGGGAACAGGTAAAATGGGGGGAAATGGAAGGAATAAAGTCACAAAACAGAAGAATGGAAATAAAGACAATGAAAGCTGGGGCAAATGGAAAGAGAATGGATGAGATTATGTATTTTTTTTCTTTTTGAGATGAAGTTTCACTCTTGTTGCCCAGGCTGGAGTGCAATGGCGCGATCTCAGCTCACTGCAAACTCCACCTCCCAGGTTCAAGTGATTCTCCTGCCTCAGCCTCCCAAATAGCTGGGATTACAGGCACTCGCCACCACACCTGGCTAATTTTTGTATTTTTAGTAGAGATGGAGTTTCAGCACATTGGCCAGGCTAGTCTCAAACTCCTGACCTCAGGTGATCTGACTGCCTCAGCCTCCCAATGTGTTGGGATTACAGGTGTGAGCCACTGCGCCCGGCCAAGATGACATTTAATTCACTTTTGGAAAATAAACAAAATAGGATAAAATTTACTACAATTCCATGGGAGAGGGAAAAAGCACATTTGCACTCAAGAATAAGTGGATCCATCATAGTTGTGCAATCATAAATACACGTGGTTGCATAGATGTATCCAAGGGGTTTGCCACCAATGTACAGTACTCAGAGACTTAGGATTTCATCTGGGGCCTGTTGACTTTCAGTTTTGTGACTCTGGATCATTAACAACCTCTGAGTTTCTTTATTTATACAGTGGGGATATTTCCATCTGCCCTTCCTATTTCCCGAAGCTACTATGGGAGCAGTTCATTCAACAGACATTTACAGAATACCTCGTAAGGGCCAGACATGTGTGAACATGCAACAAAGAATCTGAATATAAAATGTGAAATTCAACCAAATTTTTCTGAAATTGATCACATAAGTATCATGTCTCCATGCTCCTAAACTCATAGCCCTCATTTAGAAGTAGGTTTTCTGTAAGTAAAATGTGAAATTTAAAATTTAAATACTATCAGAAAGTCTCAAAGGTGGTCAAAATCCCTTGAGCTCTCCAACACCTATGAGCGAGTATTTCCATTCAATGAAGGAGGAAGAGAAGAGAAGCGTTTTCTCTTGGGCTTTCAAAAGTGGCCACCTATTCTGAGGTTTCCAGCCCCAAAATATTTAGGTTCTTTGCCATTTAGGCCCTTCCCAACTAGAATCAGAGTGGCAAGTGCTTTAACACACAGAAGTACATTTTGCACAAACAAGCAGTGAGATCCAGGTCCTTGAAGACCTAACAACCAACCCAAGACCCAGGAAGAGAAATGTGAGTCCTAGATGCACAAAGCGTAGCCTGCATGGTGCCTGGCATTTTAAGTTGGCTGGAGTGTGGACCTCATGCTGATGCTGTGCTTTTCTTATTCACCAGGTTAGTCTATACCTGGGAGCCGCTGGAATGAGCTTAATAAAATATGACTTTTACTGGGACAGTAAAACTTGTATGATGCCTAGAAAAAGGAAAGTAGAAAGACTTGGTATCATTGATATGTTTTAAGTCTGGGAAGGAGATGCTAATTAATGAAAATGACAGATGAAACTGATGACAGCAGGTACAGAGAACATTTAGGAAAAGCTGAATTTCTACTTGGCTTCGTGAAATCAATCTTGGTAACCTAAGAAAAATCTCTAATGTGTCTCCAGCATGTTTCATTTACTCTTTGGACTTTATTGTTTCTCAAAACACACCAGCAGCTTGTGTCATGGGAAATATTTGTTGTCTGCCCCCATGGCCACTTCTTGATTTGAAGGATTTCCCAAGTCATTATTGGGATTTGTCTAGATATTCTACTCGGACATATTCAATGGCTGTGACCATCCTGGGGGTCACAGCCCACCAGCTATTAAATGCTTCTCTCTCAGGTAGGGGGCTAGATTGTTGAGCTGCCACACTGCACCGACTTCTCTTACATCTTCTCCAGATCTTCCCACCCCCTCAGTAATCCCTCAAGGGCTGCGTATTTATGACTATTCTTGATATCCTGGGTCCTCAACCTTAATGACTCCCTTAGTTTAGATCTACTGGGTTCTCGGTGGGATCACTCATTCTCAGATGTTATTGCCTTTAAGAAGGTATCCCAGGAAATGAATGGAAGAGGCACTTCCATTTTCTGTTGTGCAAAGCAAGAAGCTGCCGGAAAATCCCACCTTCTGATAAAAAATACTGCTGGAAACTGGATCAGTCATGTTATAAAATGGGTAGTCTCTTTTTTCACCTGATACTCTGAGAACAATATTTTTCACAGCACAGATGTTACTTGAAAGAAAAAAGAAATCTACAGTCAAATAAGTCTGGGAAATACTGGATTAAATTAAATTGGGGAGCTTTCTTTCTTATATGACTTTTTAGATCCTTTGATCTGCTAATTGCCCCAGGACACTCGAAGATAGAGTTATAATATGGAGCACTTTCACAAAATTCTTTGCCCAGAGAATCTTTGTTTCAAGGCTTTCTTCATGGGACTAATGTTCTAAAAGTTACTTTGGGAAATGCTAGTCTAGACTTATAATACTTGGATTCAGTTTCTCTTAAGGAGCAAGAAAAATCATAGTGAAGGAGAAAGAAACACGGAAGAAATGGAAAAAGAATATAATTCTGTAAGTACCTGGCAATACTTAAATTGAATGACCTAAGGAAAAATGAGTTTTTCTGGAAAAGTAACAAGGCAACTGACTTTTCATATTTCTCCATTTTCATGTGTTCTGATCTCTTAATAAAGCTCAAGAGGCAATATCAACATTTTGTAGCCCTTCTTCCATAAGTCATCGTTGGTCAAGACTTTAAGGTCACAGGAAGGCCAGGGCTGGAAGATTCACAGAAAGGGAATCAGGAATCCTTGGAAGAGACCTTTCCCCTTTAAGTCAGGTAAGCTAACATGGGTACGTTATGAACATTTAGTTAAAATCTCATCCACATCACCCCATTATCAGGACTCTCATGCTTTCATATGGCTGTCATTTTTCTCCTAAGAAGAAACATATATTCATATGTACCCTGTATATATTAGTGTATGTGGTCTACACAATCAAGTGTAGGGTTTGTAATCAATTGGGAAAGATATTGATAACTATTATCCATTGATAACGATTTTATTCTGGGACTCAGATTTATAACAGTACATACACTGATATATTAGTTGTTGATTACCAAATCTTAAATCTTCAGTACAGGAGAGGGTATCATTCCACTAGACCTGGGATGCCCAGTCAAAAGGGGCATCCAGCTCAGGAGATACAGCCATCTCCAGCACTGGTGCCAACCTACTCTCACACTAGGGTTCCTTGCTTAATCTCTCCTTCTCTAATTAAAAAAGTCTAGCAAAGGAGCCTTACTGACTTGATGACCTCAATTTAAAACCACAAAAATATCCTTGTGGTCAAGGGTATTTTACTTTCACAGCGAACCTCACTGCAGAATAAGTTTCTAAGGTATGGGCCCCTAATTAAGTTGGAGCTACCTTTTATCTGTCTTGTTCTGATTGACATGAACCAGAAAAGGACTGAACAAGACATCAGACGACCTGGATTCTTATTCTAGGACTAGACAGCAAATGCCTTGAAGACAGGGGTTCTGTCCATCATGCTCTTCCCCAAGTGCCACATAGTGGCTGCCATGGAATTAGGTTAGGAACTCAGAACAGGATTCCAGCCTATTCACCCACTTCCCGGGCCCCAGATTTCTCATCCAGAGAAGGCAATGAGGTTAACCGTCTCTATGTCCATGGGTTGCTTAGAGTGTTTACTGAGATGGTGGATGTGAAAGTGAAAGACCATCACCATCTTCCTAACAGTAGCAGTGAGAAACATGTGCCAAAGGTCTCAACAACATGGCTTAGCCAGACACTCTTCAAGGAATGCTAACTCTTCTGGGAAGGACACCACCCTATGACAAACTCTAGTGTCGGTGGACAAACATGAGAGTCAACCAAGTAGACAAGACACCTTAGTTTGTGATTACAGCTCTCTGGAAAAGTAGCAGGAGCCTAGGTTTTGTAAGAAATATCATTCACAAGGCAGAGAGATGTGCTCTAGTGCCTCATTCCCAGTAGAACATACGAGCATGTGTCTCTGTGATGAGACAAGCTGGTTTGTTATCTCAGCAGGTCCCTGGATGACCTACTCCCCTGACTTGGCTCCAAATCCTTCTTTCTACTCTTATGGTACTCTCTGTTTTTGTCTCTCTGTTGGGGTTTGAGTGGGGGAACTCAGGATGGTCTTCTAGCATGTGTGGCTCAGAATGAATGGCCAAAGTGGGGACTGCAGGCTCCCACCAATAAAACCTCGTACTCACCCTATCTGGGAGAATGCCAAGGAGAAAAGGGCAGGGACCAGGAATGAGAACGAGTTGGTTTAGTTAGCAGGATGCCAGGTCTACTGGGGCAGGTAAAGGTGGGGAGGTGGTAGTGGTGGCGGTGGTGATGGTGAAGGGTGATAATTGAATAAATAAAACCAAAACAAAACCAAAATACAGACATACAAGATAATGACATGAAATTGACACCTCTCTCCACATTTCAGATCTCCAAATCAAGAGCAATATTTTGGGAGCTAACATATGAAATCATGCCCTGTCTGTACTTGGCTTCAGAAATCTAGATTTTTTTCTGTGTGAACAGCTTCAGCAATGTTGGGGTCTCTGAGGGCAAACGCTTCCAGGTACAAAAGTCAGGTCAAGCTCAGGGGCTGGGGAGCCTCCTGGTGCTGGCTGCCTCACTGCACAGCTCCCAGGAGAACTTCTAATGCTGTGTCCTATATAAACAGCTCCCCCAGGACTTGTACTCCAGGTGAAATATCTTGGAAACTTCAAATCTTAACTTCTTTGGGATGCTAGCAACAGGAGGTGAAAAGGAAACAGAGCCACGTGAAAAGTTTTAGGAGCATCACAAGTACCTCCTCCCCCAGCAAACAATTAAACTGCCTCTTCACACAGGTAATTCTGACAAGCCCTCACCCTGCCATATCCAAAGGAGTGCATACTTATCCAGATGGTTCTATTTTGTTACCTATTGCTCCCATCTATGGAAATGTATCAGTTACACTAGGATCATCAAAAACGGGGGCAGGGGAGGCAGGAATCTTAGTACAACAAAGTAAGAAATATTGCTCATATTGACTATATTATCCTGCTAGTTTTGCATTTAATTTCCTAATTTCCATAAAATTCACCTTCAAGAGTTTTAATACTAAACACTGTAAATAGTTTTTGCATTTGGTGGGTGAATGTAAATATTGCTGTAAAACCACAGGCAGTTTTGTTTTTGTCAATCCATCTTTTCACATGCTTTACTTAGTCAAGGGAGGAGATAGGGTCCAAATCAAATAAACCAGACTCCTTGACTTCACTGGCTAAAACGCAGGCAAAACGGATTTCTCTCCTTGTTGTTTTACCCCACCATTAATTTGCATCACTAAAGAATTTTCTAGGAAAGTGCTCAGCGAACTCAAGGCTTCTCTGGTTGCCAAGCTCATGGAAACAAAGTGCTTTCTCTTAAAACTCTGAAAGAGACATTCCAAAGTAACCCGCCATGAGATACCGAGCCAGCAATAGACTACATGAAGAAAGGAGGGGAGGAAAGAAAATGCATAACATAAACAAGAAAAGACAAAACCTTAAAGAGGAAGGAGAAAGAAAAACATTTAGATTCCTTGACTGATGGAAATAAATACCAAAGCTATTAGTTTCAGTTCAAAGAACGTATCACTTTATGCTGTTTATTATTTCTTGAGGATTATTTATTTTATCTTAAAATATCTAAAGGGTAAAAGGGGTCTTGGAGGTAAGCAGTGATGAAACTGACCTGGTCCGGAGAGGGCCTGTGATTGGAATGTTGCGACCTCCCAGGAGATCGATGGTGGTGGTGATGGTGGTGGTGGTGGTAATGGTGATGGTCCTCATCATAGTTGTCTGCCATCAACTTCATTCTGTTCTGGGTCTGTGCAGAACAAAAACCAAGGAAGATTCCATCAGGAGCTAGAAGATCAGTCAGAGATTCAGGGCATAATTATAGTACCTCTAGGGATCCCTTTGTTCCTAATTCAGGAATTTTCACTGTTAGTCAAGTTGAAACTTAATAAAGAAAGCACCACGCCATTATCTTTGGTGAAAAAAGCTTTGTCACATCCTTCAAGCTATTATGTTACATCTGTAAATGTTAATGTACTTCCTTCTTGTGATTTAAAAGGGAAAAAATTGACATACTCTAAGGTGCTTTGCTTTACATTATCAAGCAATCACAGAGATCCAAGGTGAGCTTGCAATTGCAACAATTATGACTGAGACTCTAGACCAACACTCTAGAGCAAGCTGGAGATGGAAGTCCTGTGTGAAAAGATGGGAAGGGCTGGGTGGAAACACAGGACTACAGATAAACAATGGTCTCACAAGACAAGGCAGAAAAATCCACTCAAACGCTGCCCAATGCAAAAATACTGATGGAGATGGTTTACTGCTATGATCACTTCTTGGGAAATGGCTCTCTATGGACATTTTAACTGATTTTGTTCCTTGAGGGAACTGAGCAAAAGGTACAAAGTCAATGGGAGAAGAACTGACCACTCTAATTTACAATCCACGATGCCTGTCACATGAGGCAACTTAGAGTCATGGTTAAACCCCCAATGCAATAGAAGTGTACTGCTTTATTATGCAGGGCAAGAAATGGGCCAGTGATGAGTTGGCCTGACAGGCTCTCAGAATCTAGAAAAATGCCTAAAGACCACGGGAAAAAAGCAGACAAAATTATCCAGCTCGGAAAGTCAGGAAATTAGGGTTTGAGGATAGACCTGCCTGGATTCAAGTCCTGGCTCCACCTCTTTGCTGGTTATGTGAACTTAAGAGAGTAAACTGTTTATAAACCTTCATTTCCTCAACTCTAAAATGAGAGGAATAGTGCCTCTTTCCTTGGGGTTGCTGCTAGGAGCAAATGATATGAGGGACTTCAAGTGTCAGTCCAGTAACTGGCAATGAAAGTCAAATGCTGTCATTACTTTAATTACTGCTGTTGTTGTTTGCTCTAAGACATTTCTCCTCCTTTGTATGTGCTGCTTCCTTTGCTTGCAATGCCTCCCTAGCCCCCTTTCTTCACCTTTAACTTCTATGTCTGGCTAACTCAAACTATTTAATCTAGGAGCCTTTTCCTCACCCTGTCCTCGAGGCTGGGTGACATGTGCCTCCTGCGTGCCATGGCTCTATAACCACAGATTTATCCGTCCGTATGTCTGTAGACCTTGAAGCTATTTCTTTCATCTGCCTCTCCCCAGAATCTCGCATAGGGCCTAGCAGATGTAGATATATAATACATGCTGCTGTAATGAGTGACCAAAAGAATGAAGGGGCCATGATTTTGAGGGATGCTGCCATCCTAGAGACAAGCTGCATTTTTGTTTTCAGCAGGGAAGGTCACAGAGAGTTGAGGACATTTCATGAGTTGCCATAACAATCCCACTGGTGGCTCAAGATGACAATGAACCAACGGTACTTTCAGAGAGCCAGAAGTCAGTGGTTGGCAGAGCCTCCAACCAGTTGGAGTTTTATTACGTAATATAAATAATACACTGACAATAAAGAAAAGTCTGGACCTAACATTGTGTATTCTTACAGTATTTTTCACATACAACCTAACTTATTCTCAATACTTTCCCAGGAGCAATTATTACTATCCCCATTTGGCAGCTAGAAAAGTAAGGTGTAGATTTCAGCCCCGAGAGTCTCTTTCTTGACATAGAACATGGAGATTTTCTGGGTCATCCAATTCTCAATCTCTAGGCTTTTTTCTTTGTCTTGCTGCTAGCAGAAAAGGCAAACAGCTCAACAGGTAGAAAGCGCTTTCCCATAAAATGCTTTGATTCTGTTAAGTTTTGGAAACACCTCACATCCCAATTCTATCTGCCAGAGGATGTCTTATGATTTACTCACTCCATTTTAAAAAATGTGTACAACATTTGAAAGGCCCCAAAGTGAATGTTAAAAAAAACTGTCTATATGAATAAAAACAATAAAAATAGAGGGAAAGAACCACTTAAAATTAAATAAAAAATCCCAGGCAACCTCTGGCAGCTGAGAGCATTTCCATCCTTCACTTGTCCACTTAAAGTGTCAGAAGACCCAATGGGCAAGTTACGTCTTGTGAGAAAGAGCAGGTCAATGGAGCTGCTGCAGACTAAGTACTGAGATTCCCCTCAGCCATTGCACATGAGATTCTGAAATTCGGCGTTCACACCTAAAACTCCAGTATTGTCAGGATCCTGTACTTTTGAACTCATGAACTAATAAATCTGGAATTGTTTCTTCTAAATAGAATTCTGAGAGCCTGAGGGGAGCTGTAAGATCTGCTGTGGGCAAGAAGGAAGGGACTCGCTCAAGAATGAAGGATGGAGCCTAAATGAACAAATAATAATTCTGCTATTGTAAACATCGTAATATCCTCATCCTTTGGGGAAGCTCCTGTGATTTTATGAGATTATTTTCTTACCAGCAACAAGCCTAAAGTTCCCTACCTTTGAACTGTATCCCATAAAAGAATGTACAAGCTAAACAAGATGCTATATGCAGTTCTAAATGTGTCTGCTAAAATGAGGTGCTGGAGAGTAGGCATGTCATGGGATAAAGACTGTAAATGAATGATGTCATCTTTCCAATTTGGTGCTGAAATATAAATAAACCACGTTGTTCATGTGAATACCAGATCTGGGGGAAATGTACACAGAGCAATTGTGAGCGGAAGAGGCTTCTTTTGATTAGTCTGGGCTGGAAGAGAAGAGTGTGAAACAGAGATGAAAAATGAGAGTTTGGTCTGATACTCTAGACCGTTTTTATTTATCTTGCTTGTAACATATCCCCTAAACTGTGACCGATTTCTTACCGGCTAGTTGCTGGTGTTCTCTCCTATAAAAACAGTTTGACCAATCTTGATCCTTTAATTGTCAAATTTAAAATGGATCTCTTTTAAATTTTTTTTTTTTAAGTCTGCACTATCTAGCTTCATCCCCACCCAGTTGTATTGGTTTACACATAAACAAGGGTCTGGAAGGACAGGAAGTCACAAATAATACTCCCTAACAGTCAATGAAAGAAAAACTACAGAAATTTGTAACAAGGATTGGACAGGGATACTGTTTGTTCAAATAGCTCTAGGCCAACTTACCAGGTGATCCCATACATACTGGTCCACAGCCCTGTAGCCTCAGATGCTTGAGGTGCCCACTGAAAAGCCTGAAGCAGCAAATCTTCCGGGCAGGCAAAACTGAAAACCCAGGAAAACTAATACAGAGTTGGAGAGGGATTGCTTTCCATAGCATAGCACTTGGGAACTCAGGGACTCATTTAGCGATTCACTGAGGCCCATTTTTATTTCCTTTGCAGTGTCTACCAAACTGCTGACTAGACACCTTTGCCTTTGGCTAACTGTGTTATACTCTTTTTACTATATTACATCATGACTGTGGAGACAAATCTAATCAGATTTCATTTTCTACTTCCTCTTTCTTCCAGGCGCCACCTTATTTCTCTGGGGCCATCGCCTCTTAACAGCTCTCCTGCCACACTCTCGCCTCCCATTGAACACATTCCACAGCCAGAGTGACATCAGATTTCTGTTCCTCCCTGGATTCAAGTTCTTGGGAGGCTTCCGCCACACTCAGGAAAACAGCCTGGGTCTTGGACATGCTTAGGCATCTCTTGCTAGGTGACTGCTAGTTACTTCCACAGTTACACCTCCCGATCTCCTTGTCCCAGCCTTGGGACATGCTGTTCTCTCTCTCGGCCCTGCTCTTCACGCTCTACCCCTTAATCCTGAGTTATACCCATTAGTTCTCTGGTCTTAGCTTCAATGCCACCATCCCCAGAGACAACTTTCCTAAGCCTGCCTCTTCCACTGCTTTCAGCAGAATCCTGTAGCCACCCCCCTGGGTCTCTGTCATCACAGAACTTATCTGAACCAATGGTAACTAACTGCAGGTTCGCTTGGCTTTCTCCACCACTAGGTTGAAAATCTCTTGAGGGAAATACTATGTGTGGATTGCCCTTGCACTCCCCATCTAGTGCAGAGTCTCATGTCTTAGCTGTAAGTAAAAGTGTGTCAAAGTAGATGAGTGTAAAAATGGATGGATGGAGAGGGCACGCAGGCTACTGTGGAACAGATAAGAGGGAAGATGGGAGTCTAGGATGAGCCAGTTGAGTATTTAACTTTTGATGTGGCAGTTTAACTTTTCCTGTTTATTTGTTTTTGTTTGTTGTAATTCTTGGGAGTGGCAAAGGAAGAGTATGTGCATAGCTTTGGAGCTGTCGGGCAAGTTGAATTGGTCTTCTTCAAGAAATATCCCATTCCTTAGCTAATTGGACCCAGTGAAATAATCTACCACCTCCCTGATTACTTGCCTCACTAAGAATAAGGGGTGTTGGGGTGTTATTAGTTTCATTTCTTACTATCCCCTAGTGTTTAGGGGAGCAGGAGCCTGTAGAAAACCTCTGTTAGTGCCAAAGTCCAACATGGAAAACTGAAACTTTATCCATTAACTAAAATATCTGATGAGCACCATCTGTGAAAAGGTGCCAGATACTCCAACTCTTTTGACATTTCTGAAGAGTTTATCCAAGGAGCTCTTGAAACAAAATGAAAATCCTTGATTGACTAGTAATGGACTCAATAGCCTAATGGCAATATGTAGCGATAAACACATCGTATTAAAACTGCTTTTAAAAATATTTTAGCAAGGTGGCAATAACAAACTATGCTTTGATCAGTCATCTGGATCAAATTAACAATAAAACCTTCATGAATATGGTTTAAATAGCAAAAAATATAATAAGATCTGTTGCTATGGGATATGGAGATAATACTGTACAATAGCAATTACAGTTTTATTCTATCAGGCTTTCTTTTCTGTCCCTGTTTCCCACCAGGGAAATCCCAAATGTTCAGGAACTCTTCTACTGTCTTGTTTCCACCTAATCAGAGCAAGGTGAACAGCTCTTGTCGCCAAGTAAAAGATGAGGAAACCAGACAAGAATGGGATAGCTAGGAGAGGAGAGATTTCCTGACCATCCACTAGACTCACACAGCAATGAATCATAATTGAGTAGAATCTAAGTTGCAGTGCTCAGGTCACAGTTGGAGGACAAAATGAAGCCAGAGGATGCAGAAGCTATTAAAGGAATGTGCCGCATTGGGGAACTTTCTGGGAATATGTAAGAATAAATGATGTAAAGACTTCTACTGTGGACACTGTACTGAAATTCACTCAACACTTACTGAACATCTGCAACTGCAATGATGCCAAGAATAATTATGTGCCAGGCTAAGTGTTTGGCCAGCATTCTCCTGCTGAATCCTCACTCCTGAGATGGCTATTCTTGGGGCCGTCTTTTACAGATGAGGAAACTAAGCCCATAACTATTCAGCTAGTGAGTAGAAGAACAGAACTCAAACCCAGGTGTCTGACTCCAGAGTGCTACAGCAGTGTCATGAAGGGTAAGGTCCACTCCAGGTGCAGGGGTGAGGCAAAGATGAATAGGACATGAGGAAATAGAAGCCTGACTATAAAACAGTATAAGAAGAGGAGCAGGAGAGAAGGGTATGGTTTAAATGGATGTTCACAGGCAACAGAGATCCCCTCTAGCTGAGGGCAGAGGCATCAAATAGGGCTCCATGGGTCAAATGCCCCTTGAGTTAAGATTTGAAAGTTGGCTTGGATATAGGTATAAGGAGAGTACACTGCGGAGATCACACAGTAAAGTGGTCCTCTAATCACCTTGAGAGGAAAGCAAGTCAATGAGGGGAACTAGAACACCAAATGTGAGATATGCAAGTGTGTGTATGTGTGCGGGCTTTCTTCATTCCTTTACTGGATGTGGGAAGAGCAGGAAATGAATGTGAGATGAAAATTCACCACCTTATTTTTCAAAATAACATCAACTTGTGGCATTTGGAAGGAATTTAAGACACAGCCACAGCCATATACTCACCCATGTCAAACTGTAACATCTCTAGGAAAATGGGCCAGGCTCTTGGCATCTGTGTGTTTACAGATATCTACACAATCTGCTGCTATAGCATCAGTCCTTCCCTGAGCCCTGGTCTGATCTCCCCAAACTCATTCAGCTGATCCATCCTTCCTGCCCCTCATCTATAGCAGAACAGAACACTGGTCAGACACTCCCTCCCAACTTTGTTAAAGGTGGCTCTCTCTCTTGGTCCCTATTTACAGACAGAAATTTAGTAGATCATCATGAAGGTTTGGCTGGTGTTTTTATACCTACTCATTAAGCACTTTTATTTTATTTTATTTTATTTTTAATTGTTGCACAGAATGTCAGGGTCCCTCCTATATTCTCTTGTTCCACACCAGATCTTATCTGCAGCTTGGATGGACAGTCCTGGATGTGCTGCTGTCTTCCCACCAGGAGCTCATGCATCTTCCTCTGCTTGAGGTCTTGCTTTGGCCACAGGTGCACACTTGGCCAGGGAATGGGGCAGATGGGAAGTGTTAGAGAGCTCATGTCCCTGAAACAACTCTCAAAAACAGCCAGTACCCTGGCCCCTCAGTGGACAATCCTACAGTGTGCCCCAGAATCTCTCACTAGGTCCTCGGCAGTGGGAGCCCTGGTTGATTATAGCAGAAAACTGCCCATTGATGCACCCTTTGTTGGCCTTTTCCCTTCCCTGTATCACTGCCCCATTCTCAAACCATGTTTCTGGAGATCACTTCTCAAATAAACTACCTGCAGTAAAAGCTTGTCTTGGGATCTGTTTTTTGTTTCTGTTTTTTTTGTTGTTGTTGTTGTTGTTTGTTTTTTTGAGACAGAGTCTCGCCCTGTCACCCAGGCTGGAGTGCAGTGGTGCAGTCTCGGCTCACTGCAACCTCTGCTTCCCGGGTTCAGGTGATTACCCCACCTCAGCCTCCAGAGTAGCTGGGATTCCAGGTGCCTGCCACCACTCCCAGCTAATTTTTTTTTTTTTTTTTTTCAGTAGAGATAGGGTTTCACCATGTCAGCCAGGTTGGTCTTGAACTCCTGACCTCGGATGATCCACCCACCTCAGCCTCCCAAAGCACTAGAATTACAGGCGTGAGCTACCTCGCCCAGCTTGGGGTCTGTTTTGGCAAGAATCTCAGCTAAAACCCTAATCATAGTTGAATAATTAACAAGCCTGCACTTAATTTTTGCACAGGACTAATACGCCTGTGACTCCCAGGCTCTTTTCCATGGATACTTATTGAGAGTTCTCATCACTTAG
The DNA here is from genome assembly GCF_006542625.1 of Nomascus leucogenys. Lineage (NCBI taxonomy): Eukaryota > Metazoa > Chordata > Mammalia > Primates > Hylobatidae > Nomascus > Nomascus leucogenys. The sequence continues at coordinate 96,012,414 of NC_044384.1, read as the reverse complement.
CATGACAGAACTCTCGCCTTCCTTAGGGAAGTAACACCTGCCTGGCACTAATTCAGTTTCAGCCAAACATTCATATTGAGACTCAGACTGAATCAGGATTCCTTGAGTCTCATTTCCTGTACCTAGAAAATGGGCAAGAGAGGGAAGAATGTCTTCAGCATAAACCAAACACCATAGATAGATAGACAGATGCTGATCTACTGCTCCTATTGCACATTTTGTGCAGTTTTTCTTTTCTTTTTTCCTGCTAAAATCAGGGGAGGGAAATTATGTTGCTAAGTTGCTTTCTGTGGCCAGGCGCAGTGGCTCACGCCTGAAATCTCAGCACTTTGGGAGGCAGAGGCAGCTGGGTGGCTTGAGCTCAGGAGTTAGAAACCAGCTTGGGAAACACAGTGAAACCCCATGTCTACAAAAACAAAATACAAAAAATAAGCTAAGTGTGGTGGTGCATGCCTGTAGTCCCAGCTACTTGGGAGGCTGAAGTGGGAGGATCACCTGAGCACAGAAGGTTGAGGCTGCAATGAGCTGTGATCACGCCAATGCACTCCAGCCTAGGCAACAGAATGAGATCTTGTCTCAAAAAAAAACATTGCTTTCTGCTGCCACCTTAGGAACCTGGGGAATCCCCTGAAGGGTTATGGACAATGATTGTAGCCAGAAGCATCATCTCCCCTGTTCTACTGTCAGCCAGTGCAGCCCATGAGGAAGGATTATTTATAGAGAAAGAGTTCTATGTGCTTTGCTCATAATGTTAGGATCCTAACTGACATTGTGAGATGGAGCCACCTGTTAACATAAAAAATAATAACCAATGACTGCTTGGCCCTTGCTGTGTGAACAACACTGTGTTGGCATCATCTCATTAAGTCAGTCTGACATCAACCCTGCAATGCAGTCAGGGGTGGGGGTTGTATTTAAAATCTTTAATAGCTGCTATGACAGACGCAGAAACCCACGAGAACCAAGAGTGACACAGTTGCACATGCCCTGAATATTTGCCTTGGTAGAAGCTTCTTATTACTCCCGCTTTACAGATGAAGAAGATGAGGCTTAGGGATTAAGCAATTAATCAGAGCTCAAATAACTGGTAGATCTGAGGCTCTGACTCTGCAGCCTCCTTTGTAACCAGTGCATCCCACTGCTCAGATCCTTAAGGACCAGCCCCTTCATAAACAAGTCAAGACTGACCTGGGAATGGGCTCTGATCACCCACTCCAACCATAGTTTTAAAGAAAAGCAGCTCACTTTTGATTTTAAAATTCCCTCTGAAAACGATGGAACTCGGACACATTTGAAAATCTCAATGGAGCCCCAAAGAAGTCCATGTTACTGACCATCCCCTAATATAAATTCAAAAGTCATTATGCACAGTCCACACTAGCTTTTAATGCTTCAACCAATGAGACAGCTAACAGCTAGGCTAACACATTAGCAACTGCAGACAACCAAGGAATTTCTAACATCCTGAGCACCATTGCTAGTGGCAGAGTCTGGGGGAAGGGAAAGGCCCTAGATGTTTCCACCACAAAGTTACTTAGTTAAGCGCAGGTCTGTTTAATTAAGTCGTGGGCAGCACATGCTATACTTAGCTTTTAAACACTTGTAAAGTCCTCTTCATTCATTTATCTTACTTGTCACTGACAAGCTCTTCAAGGATTGTAACAGTATGCAGAGCATGAAGAGCCTGGGTAAACAACACATATTTTATGTGGAGTCTAAACTGTTTCAACTCAGAAAGTCAATAGAGGGTCTCTGAAAAAAAACCCCAGACTCTTCTACTAAAGTGTGGAAGCATTCTGTGCATGGTCTGTTAGGAGTTTCTTTGGAAAGTGAACTCCAAATAAAATCCTAATTTTTTAACCCAAAGGTAAAAAGACAAAAATAAATAAATAAATAAATAAAGGGAGGAGTGGAAGAAAGAAAGGAGGGAGAGAATGAAGGAGACTGGGAAGAAATAAAGGAAGGAAGAAAGGAGGGAGAGAGTAAGGGAGGGAAGAGAAAGAGGAGAGAGAGAGAGAGGAGAGGTAAGGAGAAGACAGGGAAGAGAAGACGAGAAGAGAGAAAAAGAAAGGAAGGAGAGAGGAAAGACAAAGAATGTTTGCAGGTGTTGAGATTCAGACTCTATAACTGTGCTGACAAGTGAAGACATCATTTTCATTCCATTCATAATTCAACAAATATTTATTATCACTGGTTTAGGGAGAACCGGCATCATCAAAACAGCTCCCTAAGCAATGAATGGGCAAAACAGCCTCGGGGTATGGCCTAACAGAATTGGCCAATAGGCTAGAAACTGGAGCGTGAACATTCTAGTAGAACTCTAGGAGAATGTGAGATTCTAGGAGCATGTGAGGTTGAGTAAAAGCCAGCAGTGCCCTCCGCAAGAGGCTGTGAGAGTCTTAAACAGGGCTATGAAGAGAGGGGTTCACATACCCTTGGAGGCAAGATAATTCACAGGGAGTAAATGAACTGCTCAACAGTGATATATTTACTCTAAAATATACTAAAACAAACTATAAAAAGCACATCAAAGAGAGGTTTCATAGAAATTATGTTTTAGGATGTGGAAAACACTGTGAAGGTAATCCTCAAAATGTCTGAAGCTTGAGACACCACCATCAGAAGCGAAGGGTAAAGCAATGGAGAACGGACTGGGCAGGCAGAGGAGACTAGAAACTCAGGTCAGCCCAGAGAGAATGAACATGTCCTGAGAACCGTGGGAGGATGGAAGGACACTCTCCTTCAAGGGCTTTGACCTTCACGCAGAAGTGGAAGCAAATGCAATCTGGGCTTGCTCCCAGTTCTAAAGCAGAATGGAAGGGCATAAACCTCCCAGCACCTCACCTCCTTCAAAACAAAACAAATGACCCCCAAAGGGGGAGAGAAGGGATGGGGTGAGCCATGCAAAACATGTGGTGGGGCTGTGTTGGCCAGCACCGAGCACAGTTTTGACCCCAGGAGGCGTGGAGACAGCCAGGAGAGGCTTGGCAGCTGGGAGGGAGAACGAGACAGGGAGAGGCAGCCAGGCCCTTGGAGGGAGAACAAATCGCTCTCCCCAGCTGGTCTCACGCTTGGGTGAGACAACTGGAGAAAATGTAAACATGCTCATTAGCAGTTTTCCAATCAGTTGAAAAACAAATGGGAAGAGAAAAATGGCAGGAGATTGTTCCAAATACCAACTCTCTGCCACATCTCCTCAGGTGTTTATCTTTATCAGAGTTGCCCGCTGTGCTGTCCTCCCTTTTGTCTGGATCTCAACACCCTTACTAGCTTTACACGGAACACTTGGAGCTCATCCTAACTAGGGTCGATTTAGTTCTATGAGGAGTCACATACTCCACTCAGGATAGAAGGTCTCTGTGGACACCCCCCGAGATGCACAAACAAGACAGGGACATCATTTGCAGGTCTCCCCACAGCCTCGTCCAAGCTGATATTCTCTCAGTACATGAACATGAAAACTCCTCAATAACCCCTACCTCTTCTCCTGCGATAACTCACCCCCCAAAGAAGAGGCAAAGTGGAAATTTTGTGAATCTGACAGAAATCCAATTTCCAGAAAGGATGAAGTTACACTCAAATTTCATCTGGAAATGTCTACTGTGTTGAGTCATATGGTTTTTTTTTTTTTTTCCCCTAACACATAAACTTGAATTCATTGAATGGGTACATTTCAAAAAACACTTTCTCTTAATCACCTATTTAAGGTCGAATCCAAAAAGCCTGGTTGTCTGTGACCCTGAAGTTGAAATAGCTTAAGTACAAAATGTCCAAATGTATTTAAACTTGAATCTGAACAAAAATAGATACTAAAGTACGTAACTGATGTTTCTTGATAGTACTAGGAAAAGGCGGGTAACTTGAAAGCTGGGGAGACCATCTCGTAGACTAGAGAATTTTAGAGCTATCTCAAATCTCTCCCCTACAAATAAGGACTTGCCAGACAACCCAAATTCATAAAATGTTAATACTGGGCCACATCTTCAATTAGTGAATCCGAGCTTACTGCTTTACAGAGGGGAGACTGAGGTTCCAAGAGGGGGAAGGTTAGTTGCTGATGGGCCCAGGAGAAACCCCCAGAATACTTGACTGCTGGAACCTGGCCCTGTCCTTGCCCCTGGCCGTCTTCCCATTTGATTCACAAGTGCAGATAAGTCCACCATGTCCACGACCTGTAACACCACAGGCCCGACTCATGTCATTGGTTTTGTGTTCCAAAGTCCTATGGTATTAATTTCCATTCTTTCAGTCTAAACAGCATCAAACACCTAATCATTTTGTTCTTGATGGCTACAGATAGGTTAAGGAATTTTCCATTTCCTTTGAGATACGAGCCTTACTTCTCTAGCAGAACTACTGATTAGGCTTTATAATTTTTCTTTTTTAAATAACGTCTATAAGTTTTTATTATGTAAATCATGCATGCTAGTTATGAAAAATTAAAGAGTACAAAAGAGTTTATAAAAAGAAAAGTAATGTTCCTCCCCTCCTCTGCCCCAATATTTATTCCCGCTGTTAAGGTTTTTCTGCCAATCTTTCTAAAAAAATTTCATGCTTAATGCAAGCACAGACACACATATGTACTCTTTAAAAACAATATCTCCAATATGTCTTGGCTGTTCTTCCACATCAAGAACATGGAGAGCTTCCTCATCATGAATGGTTGCATGTTATTCCACTCTATGTGTATACTTTTGTTTACCAGTCCTCTGTTGATGTGTTCAAATAGAGACTCCAAAAGGGAAGATATCTTTTTTTTTCATTTTATTCCAAGATGCATCCCAAGCACCTAAAGCACTGCCTGGCACATATGGACATATAATAAATGTTTGTTGAATGAACAAGTGATGGGCATTTGGGTCATTTCCAGCTTTTCATTTTTTCCAACAATGCTTAAAAGAATATTTTTGCAAAGGAACAGCTTTGCTTGTCCTAATGTGTTCGTTTCCAACAAAGACGGATGCTTAAACATCTCATAGCTGTTTCTATAATGTGCTAGGAAAAAACAAGTTCAAGAGAGAACCCTAAAATAGAATATATACATTTTAAACTTGGAAGGATATCACCAAATTCCCTTCAAAACTGTCAATCAACATCCAGCCTGTACCTCTTTCTCTATGCTGTGCTAACATGGAGTTTCTCCAAACTCTTTAATCTTCAAAAATATGATAGGTAAAATATTGTATCCCATGTGTTCCCTAATTATAATTTGAAGCTGAGCATAATTTCATTCATTTAGTGTCTATTTCTACTTCATTATCTGTGAGCCCCCTTTTAATGTCCTTTTTTCCCACATTTCTTCTTGATCATTTGAGAACTATCTTCTTATTGGTTGTGAGAATAATTGTATATCTAAAGAAAATCAGCTGGGGCTGATTTCAGGAAGAGAAGACCATAAGTGAAGGTGGGAAGAAGGCACATAAAAGCAGGCCATGCAGGGAAGGGAATTGTGCAGACAGGTGAGAGGCGAGGATGCCCAGCAGCCCAGTCATTTGAACACTTTAGGTGTTCTCTTGAGCAGAAGAGAAAAGCGGGGAAAGTGGTAGGTAGTTGATACGATGGGATGTGAACAGAGTCGGCCCCTGTTGAACCATTAGCAGGAATGAATGTTAGCAGTTAATATAGGGCTTTACTTCTCTGCAAAAGATTTTTGGGTTTTTTGAGTGTGAAGCATGCAAATGCCACTCATGCTTGTGTTGGTAGAAACAATCTAATACAACCTGCTTTCCCAAACAACACTTCTCTTTGTAGCCATCCTGGTGGATGGTGATCCAGTCTTCATTCCTTATCACTGGAGATGGGAGACTCAATAGCTATTTGATAATGTATTAAGCAGCTTAAATAGGATGCTCCCTGCCTCCTACACTCGTATTTTGAGCTTTGTACCTGCAATTGTACCCTACTTCTGCCTTTTTGGGCAGCTCACGTCTTCAGATATCTGAATACAGTTATGCCCATTATCTATTTGTTGTTCTCTCAACTATTCACTCCCCACTTCTCCTAGTCCTCTCTCTGTACCCCATTGCACAAGGGGCTACTACATGTGTCAAGGCTCCTTTGAGAGAATTCTTTGAATAAAGCCTGAAACTAAGTCTTCACATGTGTCCTTACATGTGCTAAGCACGATTTAAAAATAATTAATATACTCTTAGGTTCCATTGATTTTTACCATCTGCTGTGCAATGCTAATGCTCTAATTTACAATTGATTAAACTCATATCCTGATTGTTAGTTCCTCTGCCATTCTCTCTCTCTCTCTGTCTCACACACACACACACACACACACACACACACCAGAATTTTAATTCTAAGTATATACTTCATTCTTTTCCTTATTAAAAAAAAAAATTTTTTTTTGAGATGGAGTTTCACTCTTGTTGCCCAGGCTGGAGTGCAATGGGGCGGTCTTGGCTCACTGCAACCTCTACCTCCCAGGTTCAAGCACTTCTCCTGCCTCAGCCTCCCAAGTAGCTAGGATTACCAGCGCCCGCCACCATGCCTGGTTAATTTTTGTATTTTTAGTAGAGACGGTGGGGCGGGCGGCCTCACCATGTTGGCCAGGCTGGTCTCGAACTCCTGACCTCAGGTGATTGGCCCACCTCGGCCTCCCAAAGTGCTGGGATTACAGGCATGAGCCACCACTCCTGGCCCTTACTAAATATTTTGTTTAGACTTATACTGACTAAATTTGGGTCTATAGTTTCATCTCGCTGAGGTGTTTCTCAAGTCTGATTTTGTCTTTGGTAAGCTACTTGTTTTTGGTAAGCCATTGTTTTTGGTAAGCTACACGGCTTTGATGCATCCCATTTTCACCAAAAAGCATGTTTTCAAAGGCTTTGTATAATTAGTTCCTTGTACATGCTGGCAGGTCACAGCCTAGCTCCTCTGGCAACCTCCCTATAGAGGTGACAGGATTCCCTAATCAACCTGCCTATAATAAAGCTGTTCAATCAACTATAAATCCATCCATCCAGTCCTTATTTCTCCATGTGGTAAGAAACCTATTCATATACATGTAAGTTTGTCCTGTTGTATTCCTAGCTGAAATCTTGGTACCCTGGTACCCTGCGACTATGCCATTCCCTTGACTTGTCTTTCTATCAACCTTATCAAAAACCAAAGTGACGTTAGCATTACTTAATCTTCAAGAACAAATAAATCTTAGTGATTGCTGATTTTATTCTCACTTCATAAGCCATCAATTTAAAGACTTATTTCACAATCTAGGTGAGGACCAATATTGAACTTATAGAACTTAATCAACATGACATTTGTCTTTTACACATTTAGTGGCAAAGTTCTGGAGGTGGGTAAAATTCAGAAAAGCCTAAAAAAGTGGAAAGTTAACGTCTCTCTTCTTTGGGTGCTTTCATCAAAATTTAACATATGTCTACCCTGTGGTCCAATAGTCTCTTCCTGAAAAAAACATTGGAGAAGAACACAGGGATGAATACAAAAGGGTATCACTGGGATGGCAATCATAGAAGCAGTTAATGAGAAGTAACCAAAATGTCCATATATTAGGATTTGGTTTTATCAAATCATTAAATAGCTGTTATTCCTATAATGAAATATTCAGAAGCCAGTCAAAAGAGTGATATGTATTTGTATTCACCAGAAGGAAAGTGCATCACGACATATAATTAAATGGAAATAAAAGCAGGCTGTAAAACAACATGTTCATATAAAATAGTATATAAAAGTCTACATTTAAACATATATATGGGTTTGTATATATGTGTGTGTGTGGACACACACATATATATATATGAAAAGTACAGAAAGATGAGCACCAATCATTTATAATTATTGCTGGGTATTTGGATTTTAGGGAATTAATTTTCTCCTTTATTCCTTTCTATATTATTTAAATATTCAATCAGGTACAGGAAATAATAAAACAATAAAAAAGGTTTCTCTGCTCCCTATACAAAAATGCAGAGATATAAATTACATGTCATATTGGGGGAGATACTGCTCTGGGGAAAAGGCTCCTGAGACTGAGAACTTTGACTTTGGAGAATTGAGACTCCTGTTGCCTTCTATTTTAGTGAACTACAACAGTCCATTCAATGGAGCACCCTAACTTACTGGCCACAGCTTTCCTCCTTCCACCTTAATCTTTTAAAATTTCAATTTCTCCTAACAACCGGCATCACCAATCTCTCTCAAGTTTAGGAAACTGCAATGACAGGCATGGCTGTGTCTATGCACAAACAGCTGGATGGGAAAGGAAAGGTTCCCAAGACCCTGTCAGGCTCTGAACCAAGACGCTAGTGCCAAATTCAAGTCCTCCCCCAAGAATCCAGGGGACCTCAGCTGGATCAAGTCACTGTCTATCTGAATGTCACATCATGGGCCAAAGATTGGGAGTATCTCTTTGCTGGGTCTTTTCAAGTTGAGAGAGTTAACAGTATAGCTCTAAGATCAGAAAATATCTTTTAATAATACAGCAATGCAATAATGTATAGGCTAAAGTCATGCAAAAAATTTTTTCTCTTTCCCACACACTGAACTTGGTAATTATACAGAAGCTCGGACATTAAGGACCCAGACATAAAGGAGTGGATTAAAAAGCATAATTATGGCTCAGAAATAGCATGTGCCTGGGGACACTGCCGGCCAAGTCCTACCCTACAAAACAAAACAAAAAAAGGTATGCTGTGGGGTGTTTTTTTTCCTCTCTGCCATTTTGGGAAATAACCCACTAAAAGAATAAAGCACCATAATGATTATTTAGGAACAGACCTGATTTGGAAACTGGTGGCAAAATAGGTCTTTAGTTCTGGAATTTTAATGGCCCAAGGATCTCTCAGACTCTGAAGCTTTATAGGACATTTTATTTGAAATCTGTGCTCAAGGGAATATACTTCAAATTTCCATGTCTCATAAGCTGTACAATAGAAGGAAGCTGTTATTTTACTCTTGGAGTGGTGGTTGGGGGATGCATTAATGAAAGACCCAAATCATAACCTACTAACTACAGCTAAGTATGCAGAAAATAAGAACATGCCCTAGAAGGCACCCAACCTTCATCAAACCCAGGGCAAGCTTTCCTGAGCAGAATGACCCAGCAATCTAATCTCAGCAGCCATTTTATCATTAATTGAAAATGCTGGTTCCAAGCTGACTTTGTGTTGACAGTTTTCATATCACACTCTTACTTAAGAATACACAGTGGCTCCCTATGTCATGTGCATCAGATAGAAACAGTTCAGTTACTGGGCAAAGCCAACCTCTCACTTTCCTTCTTTAACAATCCACCTCCTCCCAGCTTCCTCCACAGAAACTCTCCCAAAGATTGTCTGTCTCTAATTGCAAGCACACAGACTCATCTCAACTCTTGTGCTTCCCTTGCTGGAAATAACTTCTCCCTACAAAACCAGGTACTTCAGCCTCCATCACACTTGGGTTCAAAATGTACCTTATTAAGAAGATTTCCATAACTAGAAGGGTCCTGGAGAGGAAAGAAAACCAGAAGTGGGATCAGAAGGCCTGAGCCAAATGGTCAAAGTTAAGCCACTTAACAGCTGTGAAACTACCCGCAAGTTATTTAACCTCTCCAATTATGTGCAAAAGGCATCAGCAAGCCACTTGATATCAAGGAAGCTGCTCTAGATACCTAAGCTAAGTCTGTGTCTTCTGATTCCTTTTTACAGCTCTTGAAATTCTGGAACGAGGTCCAGACCCTCTCTGGGCTCAATAAACTCTGTGGATCAACTGTCTGTCTTACCCATCATCATGTGCCCTGAGCAAACAGGCTTATCTCTACTTTCACCCTGACTCCTGTGACACAGTCCTATACCAGTCTCCAGTTATACCTTTCCTGGTGACAGTTACAGCCCAGAGTGATCCAAAATCTTGCCATTTATTTTACATTCCCAGTAGGTGAATTTGCAAGGCTATCTATGTATGGAGACCAAGTGTTTGGGGGCCCAGGGATTCCCACCTTTGGGGGTTACTGACTCATTTCGTTAGATCAATGCCTCTCAAATGCTGATCTGTCAACCAGATCTATCAGCTTCTTGGTGACTCTCCCCTGAGATTTTGAATGTGTAGGTGTGAAAGTGGCCCTAGAGTAGGTATTCAGCGAAGGAGAAAAAAAAGCTTGCTGGGCAATGTTAAAACAGAGTCAGGTTTTAGGAACTGCTGCTGCAGGTAATCTAACTATTTTAAACATTGAGACTCATGGGCATTGTTTTCAAAGATTGTGCCTTGAGATAGCCAGAAACAACCCAGAGAACCAGAAGTTAAAATAATCATCTGTATCATTTTTATAATTATTTCCTCTAATTTCCAACTTTAATTTGACACTGTCCTTCGTTATCTATCAGTCTATGGGGCACAACGTTAAGCCTCTTGGGAGTTCCAAGCTGGGAATCATTGCATGCTAGAAAAGGTCCAATGCTGTTCACTATCTCTTCTTAGCATGTCCCTGCCAAGGAATAAGCAGAAAGGGCTTCCTTAACCTTCTCCTTCAAGTTTTCTCCTTTCTTCCTCAGGGATGCCTCTCTGGGGTCCAGGGAAGCTTTCATGCCCGTAAAGACCTTGGTGTTGTTGGACATGAAAACCAGCAGGCGCATATACCAACTTTGTCCCTGAGTAAGTGTGTGGTTTCTGTTTGGTTTGTTCGAGAAGCTCTTTTTTGGATTTGCATTTCAACACCGTACAAGATCTGAGAAACATCCTAACATCCTGGCAAACTGTCAGGAGAACATTCGTTTGACTGGAGAACGAGGCCTCTCCTTTCCCAGAACTATCCTTTGCATTCTCTGAGTTTGAGAATAAATATAATAATAAACAACCAAACAACCATAGAAGTTAGACCCAAGCCTTGACTTCAGATGGCTCAACGTGAGGATAATAATCTGCAAATCAATCTGCAGATCGTGCAGAAGGGGGAAAGATGTTGTGCTGGTGCCCTGATCCCTATCTGGGGTCCCAGAGTTCCATGGAACATTCCAGAAGTAATTTGGCTCTGTGCTCAGTGCACAGGGACTAATGTTTTTCAGCAAAATTTCATAAGGAGATGTGGGGATAATTTTGGGTCCTGCTCTCAGCAGAAGCTGAAAATTAGGTGCGGCTAAGAAGACAGAATCAGGCTTTTTTATGTGACCACTGTTCTGACAAAGCACCCAAGAAGTGAAAAATCATCTGCACTTGATCTTAGCCATAAAGGCCGAGAAGCGATGTGAAAAATCATCTGACTTATCGCCACAGAGAATTTGTGATGGATTTGCCCAAGAGGAGTCCTGCTCATAAAAGCCTACAAAACAGATCTATTAAAACAAATCTCTAATTATGAACAGAACAAGAATCCCACCGAGATAATTTTGCAGCTATAATATCAACCAATTCAATAATCCCAAAGCCCAGTCACAGAATCATCCGACTTGAGAAGATCTGAGTCCGTTAAGGGTGATTACTGGGCATGCATGACTGACCACCAAACTAGGTGAGATGCTGCTGATAAAAGAAAAAAGAACAGGACAACAGCTTTCAACCCAAGCCATTTAAAATATCCAACAATGGCTTACAACATAAAACTGTTTTGCGGCAGAAAGGGGGAACCTATTATCAAGTATATTTTCTGGATCAAATACCAGAAATGTAAGTAAGATGACAGGATGTGCCAGAGGTCATGTAAATGTGGGTGACCTGCTAAAGGAATGTGGAATGCCTGACTTCCAGCCAGCACTTAGCTCCTTCCACTGTGGAGGAAGTAAGGACCAAGGTCAGAAGGATGCTCTGCCTGCCCCTCACAGACTCTCTCCATGCTCAGCATAGTTATTACTAGACTCAAGCATCACACATCACTCTAACATTTTCCTCAGAGAGAAATCTTAGGTTTCTTCTACTTCCTCAATTCTCCTGGTCTTGGTCAGGACATTAATATTTGTTGAACAGCATGTTTTTAAAGTGGAAAGATATTTCAAAAATCAAATATTCTGGTTTGTTTCAAAGAACATGTTCTCAGCTAAAGCCTGATTCTTTCTTCCTGTGGGGGAGAGCCACAGTTGGCAACGAGTCACTGAAATTTCCACCAGCTAACAATAAAAAATTATGTCCCATTCTGAAGAAACAAAAGAAAAATTGTAGTGAAGTCGTACATTTCCTTTCCAGTCCCTAAAGACAATCTGAAGAACTGATTCAACACGCCGAATTAAGCCCTGAGAATTTATCCATATCTAATAAGGATTAGCAAACGTTACAACACTGAAATGGCTTGGACGTATTTTATATTCCAACTTCTAAGGCATTGGGTTTAGTGTGGTCTCATTCCAGCCCTGACATAGGAGGATACAGAAAGCAGTCATGCTGTGTCCTCCGAGAATCCCTGCATGACAAGCAGGAGGGCTCTTTATGTGAAAAAAGGTTTCTTTACACAGGACCAGTACCCACAGAACCAGAATGTGATAACTAAGTCTAAAGAACCACCGAGGGGAGATGTGCAGCTCCCCTCAAGCCTAAGAACATTGTTCTAGAAGCAGAAAACCTAGTGATAGAACCCACTCTGCCTCTTGCCAAAGCTGGGTGCCACCTGCAACTTGGAAAATGTTGGAAACAATTCTAAATTACATATTGGGAGTGAGGAAGATTAAGACTCCTAAACTTTGGGCTAGCAGCTCTGGTTGGGTCTGCTCCATTCCATTTCTCATCCATACTTGCCAAAAGCACAAAGAGGCAACTGGGACATTTGCTCATACTATTTGCTATTAAGATAAATCAGCAACACTTAAGTGTCTTTGGTTCATAAAAAATAAACCCCCAGAGATTGCTCTTCCCCCACCAATATATCAACTTTTTGTTTCCCTGCCTTACCAAGGATTGCATCAGTAGAAAGCTTAGGAACACACAGGCTTTTCCTGGAAGCCAAACCTCATCTCAAGAAGCCTCAGAAGACCCCGGCCCCAGCAGAACCCCCAGGAGCCTAGACATGCACACATTATTGTTGGATGGGTATAAACACCCCTTTCCTGGAGGGAAAAATTCTGGAACCCATCCTGAACCGGGTTCTTTCATTCCTTTCTTTCCTTTCTTTCCCTCTTTCCCTCCCTCCCTCCCTCTCTCCCCTCCCTTCTTTCCCTCCCTCCCTCCCTCCTTCCCTTGCCTGCCCACCTCACCTCCCCATCCCCTCCCCTCCCCTCTCCTCTCCTTCCTCCCTCTCCCTTCCCCCTCTCCCTTCCCCCTCCCCCTCCCCTCCCCTCCTCCTCCTCCTCCTCTTCCCCTTCTTCTTCTTCTTCCTCTTCTTCTTCTTCTTCTTCTTCTTCTTCTTCCTCTTTCTCTCTCTCTCTCTTTCTGTCTCTCTCTCCCCCCCTCCCTCCCTCCCTCTCTTTCTTTTTGAAACAGAGTCTCACTCTGTTGCTCAAGCTGAGTGCAGTCATGCAACCATGGCTCACTGCAGCCTCGACCTCCCCAGCTCAAGCAATTCTCCTGCCTCAGTCTCCTGAGTAGCTGGGACTACAGGCACAGACCACCGCGTCCAGCTAATTTTTGAGTTTTTGTGGAGATGAGGTCTCACTATGTTGGCCAGGCTGGTCTCAAACTCCCGGACTCAAGCAATCTTTCCGCCTTGGCCTCCCAAAGTGTTGGGATTACAGGTGTGAGCCACCGCACCCAGCTAACAGAGTTCTTTGAAGACAATGTTTGTTCATTCTGTTCTATTTGTTTTTCTTCACAGATAAATGAATATCTGGCTCCCAAAAAAGCAGAAGAGGGGACCCTCTGTTTGAACACTGCCACTCAAGTTCTTTCTTCCTTGGTCAGTGAACAAGTCATGTAGATCCTAGTTTATGTTGAGAGATTGTCACCAGAGACGGTGTGGGACCACCATTCCTTGAAGCACAGTGCTACCCTGTGGGGAAGAATAAGATAGCCCCATCTTTCCACCTCACAACTAAGATCAACATCTTGTACATTTCTTTAGTCCTTAGGGGTTTTAAAGACCTTGCCCCAGAGAAGATGCTTCAAGGTAATGCTTCTCTGTGAGTTAGGTAGGAAACAATGTACCCATTTTATAGCAAGGTAAGTTGACCTGCTCAGCATCATATAACTAGAGAGTGGAGGTGAGTCAGGATTACACCAGTCAAATGAGCAATCTTTGGAGCTTTCCTTCTTCACTGTTGCCTTTGAAATCTAGAATCCCCCAATATTTCCTGATGGGGAAAATGGCAATTGTATCTTGAAGGGAAAGCAAATGGGCAAAGAGTGCTGCCTTTAGGTGCAGATTAGCTGAGTGTACGTCCTGGCCCAACCACTTATCAGCTCTGTGACTTGGTTTCCCCATCTGAAAAGTGGGCATAATGATGGTACTGCCTCTTCAAGTTTTCGTGGGGACTACAATAAAACAAAGGCACAACACTGTGCCTAGAATACCATTTCTTGAAGAAGTGTTAGCTGTGTTAATGTTCTACTGAACAATGCATCTTCTCTACTCAACTGTAGGCTCTGCAAAAGCGAATCCTGCCAATTGCCTGTGCATCCTCAAAGGCCTTGTCATAGATCAAGCACTTAATGTACTATGTGTGAATGTGCTGGAATAATCTCAGACAATCAAAACTACAAGGGCTTAGAGGTCTGTTAGCTTCTCTCTTTTACTTTACAGATGGGGAACTGAGCCTGTGAGAGAGAAGCAAAATGAGCTACCCAAGGTTTCTCAGTGCATTGGGACCAGAGCTGGGCTAGAACTCTTGGGTCCATTCTCAGACCCTGAACCTTCTACTGCCTGCCAGGGCTCCCCTGGGGAGGTGGGTTGCCTTGCTTTGTTTAAACCTTTAACATTACACTTTAAGGTGGCCTTTGCATCAGACATCTCAGCGAGCATTAGACCCCCAAACCAAGAAGACTGACAACAGAAACTCTGCCTGGCTTTGTGATCCACACACCTCCTTCCTACCCCAGCACCCTAAGTGGCTTCATCACACCCAAGGTGGCCCAGAGCAGTAGGGTTTCTGGTTGGCTTCTGAGCTGTGTTTGTAATTCTAGGAGTGCTGGGCCATGAGAAAGAGGAAATAAGCCAGCTGCAAGATAATCAGTTAATTGTAGTTTCTGGGGCGTAAGAACAGCCTTGGATTTAGACCTTCTGAGTTGCTATTCTTGTGGGTTTTCACAGTTTTCTGGGATGACCACCTCTCTGTCTGATCTATAGTCTTTTTGCCCAATCCCATTCCCAGGCTGTGTCAAAGATCATTTGAATGAAGATTTTTTGGTTGTGCCCAACGGGGGCTTGTCTCAGTGGCTATATCACGGCAGAGATAAGAGAATGTGGTTGGGTTATTGTATGCATATTGAAAAAAATAATAATGTCATCTAAACACTAGTGTTGTGGGGTTCTGGCTCCCCCACCTTGTCAACTTAGCAACTGCACATGGGGAACTGGCCCAGAGGAACAGATTCCAACTCTCCTGGCTGCAGTTTGTCCTCACTGAGGTCTCCCCTCCATGCACAGGGTTTCCACATGGCTCACGCCTCACTTGGCTGGAAAGCTCTAGTGCTTTCCTGGGCAGGGTATCTGCGGAACACCCTATTCAAAATCAGCTCCCCAAATCCCTCATAGAGCATCATCTTTGGTTTTTCCCATAGTATTTATTATCGTGCAACATGCCCTATATTTGATGTCTTTATTTTCTTTCTTGTTTCTTCACTGGAATATTTGGGGCAGGGAATTGTCTGTTTTGTTCACTGTTGTATCTCCAGTGTCCAGAACAGTATCTGGAACGTAGTACATGCTCAACAAATATTTGCTGGATAAACTGCCTACTTCTTTCCATGCCCACCTAAGTTTTGAAAATCTCTCTCTGCCTCTTGTTGTCTCTGTTTACTGATCACTTGCACTTCCTGTAGTAGGATTCTGCCCCAAATCTATGAGTGGCATGTTCTCAGAACGCAGCCTGAAAAATTTAACACGAACAGTTGATATTTATTTAAAAATTTACGACTGTCAAGTCCACTGTAGAAGACAGCTATTTCTTAATGCTCTAAAATCTTAAAACTACCCACAAGTCTAATAATTCAACTCTTGGGCATTAATCCTAAAGAAAATAACATAAAAAATAAAAGACTTACGTACTAAGATGTTCATCACAGTGTGAATACAAAAGTGAAAAGCTAGATACAAATTGAAATCCCCAAAACAGAATGGTAAAATTAATGACTGCAAAATGATGGAAATCATAAACCAAGAAATATGTTTTCAAAGGCTTTTAAGGACATGGGAAAATGCACAAAACATTAAATGTTTAAAAGGCTAAACAAACTTTATTATGTAGTATGTCATGTCTTTGTTCAAATATATATGTAGACAATGGAATGTAGGAAACTATAAATCTTAGTGACAGTTATTTCTGAGTAGTGGGATTATGGGTAACTTTAGTTTTTTATTTACATTTTTCTAAGGTTCTGAGTATATATTATTTTTATGATAAAAGATGTATCTCTATGCTTTCAACTATGGAAAAGCTCATTTACATAGAAAGAATGCTACAAAATCAAATCCTTATTACCTTTTAATCTAGTGCATTATTAAGGGGTAACATTGAAAAAAAAACAATAAACAAAGGAGATTCTGGAACTTTTAGTGTGTTGCAGAGAATCAAAAGAAGAAAGTGACATCTTCCCCAAAAGAATATAAAGTTGAGAAAGATTAAAGGCAAACTACTGGAAATTTTAAGTTCCAAGTCTGATAAATGTCTTCCTGTAATCATGAGAGGAGAGGGTGAAAAATCCTTTTCCTTAATTTTCAGGAAAAAAATCCTGATACTATTATTTGAAAAAGCTGAAAAAGAAGAAGTTCTGAAGCCAGGAAAGGACAGACCTGGTGTGCACCACAATGGTGATCAATGACAAAATCAATATCACTTTAACACAGCTTTTCAAGGGGCGGTATGAAGCAAAAAGGGAGTGAAAAGGGGCTTTTCTTTCATTTTGAAATTCAGCATCAGGAGGACACAAGGGCAGGAAGTGGGATCTTTTTTCAATGGATTTGAAATGATAAGGTGAAGACAGCCTGAAAGGACTTTTAATTATATGATGAGAGGAAGGAAGGGAGGGAGAGAGAGAAAGGGACCAGGAAAAACCTGGTCTTATATGTTAAATGATGAAAAAGAAAATGTAAAACTAAAGAGAAAAAGGCTTTCCAACAGATACCTTGAAAATGAAACACAAAGACTGCAGGAGGTAAGTGCCAACATTTCTTGCAAGAAAACCAAAACGACAGCACACTTGATTGAGCCTGCTGCCTTCTCCCCTAGTGGCAACCGGTGATGTCTGGTGATGCAGGAAGAGATAAGTCGCCCTTCCCAGCCTGCACATGGTGGCCTCAGGTCATGGCGGGAGCCAGTGGGGGCCAGGCGAGAAGGGTCAGGAGGGGTGGGGAGTGGGTGCTCAGGGTCACAGAATAAAGCCTTCTTTATTCTGCTTTTTAGCCTCAAGTTTACAGGGGCTAAGACCTAACTGAGGTATCGCACCAATTCAGGGATAGCTCCTGGGTAGAGCATGGAAAAGCTTCAATGTGAGACCCAGTTGGGCTCTGGTTCCACCCCTCACCAGCTGTGGTAACTCTGCACAGTTCCTGAACCCAAGTTTCCTCATCTGTAAAATAGGATTATTAACATCTGGTTTTTAGGGTTGTCATGAGGATTAAATGAGATAATATACTTAAAATCCCTAGCCCAATACCAAGGATACAATAAGAGCTCAAAAACTGTTGGTTCCTCACATTCTAAAATGTGAATAGAAAAACAATGATGAAAAGCAAGTTCTCTGCACACATTATACCCACTCCTAAGCCTCACTGAAGCAATGCCAGTCTAATAACTCCCAAAATCCACACAGTCTAACAGCTGGATTCCTCCCCACAAAGCACAATGGCTCCCTGGTGGCCAACATCTTGGGAATTTTCTCCTGTACACACTCTACTTTGGTGGTGGATCTGAATGTTCTCTGAGGTGGTAATGAACAGGTTAAAGTTGAAGGGATTTCAAACATGTCTAATCCAATAAGAGGCTTGGTAAAACATGCGTTATCACTTAAAGAATAAATGTTTAAAAATAGAGCACAGATGTGAAATTTGAATAAAAAGAGAGAGAGAGCACAGTGAGAGATCTTCTTGGCATTTGCATGCTATTCTCTGTTTTGGTCACCTTCAGCTTAGCCTGTTATTCTGATATGCTCTGCCAACTGCTCAGTGCTGTGGGGTGCTTCAAGTTACTGAAGCAAAGTTGGCAAATCACTCTGAAATTTAAAAGTCAGACCCATCTCCCCCTTTATGCATTTCTAAAAGCCAGGGAACACAATGGTAAAGTTGATCTTTTCAAGTTTTTCTAAACTAATACTTAAAAAGCAAAGAGTGATTTTCTCCACTCCTCCTAAAACTAGCAATACTTGTACTGGGATCCTTAAAAACTTAAGAGAAAGTATCATGGTTAAATAGGCATTTGTCACAAAAGATGGGCTACAGATTGCCAATCATAGAATTCATGGGAATTTCTACTTATGTAGAAAGCATTCGCTGATTCCTCCAGCAGGCAAAGGTTTTTGAACTTCAGTAACATCTCTGCAACAAAAAAATAGCAATGTGTCCTATCTTATCTTTCGTGAGCTAGTATCTATCATACTGGTAGTAGAGATGACAAAACTCCAAGGCTTAAGGACAAAATCAACAACTCCTAAAGCCAAAGAGTGCCCATAAGTGCTCCATGCCTGTTTAGGGAGAGGAACTAAAATATGTTTAAAACAGAGCTTTCATCCAAGGAAGACACTCAGGTGAGAGACTCACATAGTTGGCCATCAGGTCAGCTTGATGCTCTGGGAAGATGCCCTTCTGATAGGGATTTGAAAAATGCATGAAATCAGAGAAAATACTTTGCCTCCATATTCACTGAGTGCTATTTTTTGTTGCAACGGCAAACTGAGTGGATTCCCTCAGTACTGGGGTTGAGGCACCAGCTGCCTAAGATAAAGAATGTTTCCAGGCTAAGAGAGCAGATGAGTGTCTTACCCAATTGCTTGGACATTAAGAGGAAATTGTTTACAGTAACACTGAGCAGTTCAGGCTTTACCTCCATAAGAATAACCTGCCAGATCTGAGTATTTCTTTTTTTATTAAAAGGGGTTCTCTAGAATAGACTGTAAAGACACTTTGCATTGAAGTCAAAGATAAATAGAGATGTGGCTAGATTCTACCAGTGGGACACAAACAGCTTAACCCAAAGTGGGTCTGCTGTAAAAACCAATACATTTGCATTTTAGCAATTTGATCTGGACCAAGTCTGCGATGCATTACAATGCTGGGATCAAATCAAGCTTTTCTGGAGGTAATCCAAACACAACAGGAGGCTATGGGAACCCTACTGCATGGGGTTCCTCTACTGCTGTTTAACTGTGCTAACCTCCTGAACCATAAAGGGTAATTAAAAGTCATCTGCACATGAAGCACTGAAAGTGTAAATGGGAAGCACAACCGTGGCTTCTAGCAGAGGGGAGAAGAAACGTCTGGCTAACCACTCCACTCAGGTGCTTCTTACTTTCCTGGACAGGATGGGTCTACCTCTGCTGAGATCCAATTTTGACTAGGATTCCATCCTTGTAGGTGGCTCTCCTGAACACATTCCAGGGCAGCCTCTGCCTTCTCCCATTTTTCACCACATCTGCGACTAATCCTTGTAGACTAATCCTTGTAGACAGTCCTATGATTTTCGGACAACACAGGGCAGAGAGGCTCTACCTAAATAGATTACATTACATGCAACTTGTTATGGCCTCCAGAATGTTTACCTAGACATGGGACTTTTCTTTTCTGCAAACCCCATGGGAGGGGGATCACAGAGAACCAGTGGACTAGTCTCCTGGTCTTAATGCCTTCCTGCTCCAGCTGACCTATGTGTTTCCTGGTGGCCAAAAGCAATGCCCAGAACTGGTAGGAAAAGGAAAAGAAAACCAAGCGCAATTTATCTCTGATCTCAAAAATAGTCTAACCAGTTCTGAGAAATAAGCTGGTTCTAATTTTAACTAAACAATAATGTCTGGCCCTCATTTTAAAAAGGCATTTTCATCAAGGATGTGTGTATCACTACTTCAGCACACAGGGGAGCATTTGGGAATATGGCTTATGGGGTAAGATTTAGTTTTAAGCTTTCTTCAGAAACCCCTTAGCAGCAGGCAAATCCAGTGATTTCAGAATTAATTATTTTGATGTCAGTCCTTTTTTCAAGGGTGAAGAAAAAGAGTTGGGGAGATTGGCTCCAAGACACCAAAAGAGGAAAGGTGGTAATTTTCTTATATTTTTTAGAACTGGCCTCCATAGAAAAAGAACTAAATCAAAATTTAACTAATTCCCAATTGAGGCCTTCTCCCAAAAGTGCACAAATCTACAAGCAAGATTATTTTTTTAAAAAAGCGAAGTAAAAGTATCAGAGGTATGTGCCTGTGAAGAAACAGGAGTGAAAGGAATACAAAAGTTGAATGGTTTTAGATATCTACTCTACCAAACTAGAATCAATCCTTTATCTTTTTTTAATGCAACAAGTAGCAGAAAGTTAATTTGTACTGCTCTCTTACCTTTATACCGTGCTCAGCCTAGAACTAACCCAAATGTCAACACCTGAAGAGCATCACACAGATTATTTTATTGTTAAGCACAATTGGAATTTCTGAACTCATTTCATATCACCTTTAGCTTTCTTGACAGATGTTTAACAAGAGTTAAAATATTTCTAGGCAAATTGATTTATGAGATACTCAGGAGTTTTCAGGGATGAAATGGAGGGATTCCCTTCATAACAGCAAGCAATCTCTGCTACTTCTGAGAACTCAGTGACATTTTATTCAAAAAGAGCCCATGAAATTGGAGGAGATTTGAACTAGGAGAAGGTAAAAAATTTTGGAATAGAAGTCCAAAATTGCCGCCATCCCAAATAGTTTAACCATGGAGAAAGTCACTCTGTAAAAGTCTTGCAATGTGGCAAGAAATGGCATGGTGCCATTTTGTGGTCATCAATTGACACACAGGCCTCATCTTCTCTATCAAGCCCTACAGACTAGTGGTTGCTGCCTAGAATATTGGGGCGAGAATTATGTATGAGGCTAAGTCTTATCTACAGGGAGCAAGGATCGTGACTGATTAATGATGTTTCTTTTCTTGCCATCATGATTTATTCATTCTTTCATATATTCAGCAAATATTTGCTGAATGCCTACTAGCATTCAAGCAAATGTGCTAGCAATTGTGTTAGCAACAGATAACACAATTATATCTTAGAGATCAATGATGAGCAAAAAGTCATGTTACCATATTCTCAGTCCTTATGGAGCTCAAAAACTAGCAAGGCAGATAGCTATTATTAAAATCATCACAAAGCAAATGCAAAATTGTATCTGTTACAAGTGCTATAAAATGGATAATACATGTGCTCAAAAATGTCAACTTGGCAGATTTGACCCAATCGAGCAAGTCCCAGAAGGCTTCCCTGGAGAAGTGATGTTGGACTGAGATTGAATGGATGAGTAGGCATTAACTAGGTAAAGAAAAGAGGGAAAAACATTCCAGGCAAAGGGAAAGGTACATGCAAGATACAGAGCACATTGGTTAGAGTTTGTATTTATCCTAACACCTAGAGGAGGCTGGGAAGAGTTTTCAGCAGTAAGGACTGGAGAGTGATGAGTGTAACCTGAGATTTATCTTTAGAAAGGATTATGTTTCTGCCCACTGAAGTTTGAAAACAGCTGGCCTGGCCTGGAGGCCAGATGTACTTCTTCTCCTGGGCACAGGCAACCCCCAGTGCAGGCCAACAGCAGGGGAATGGCTACTCTTGTCTACCTGCATGCCTCTTGACAGCAAGGAAGGTCAAGACTTGTACTCTGATGACGTGTTGTTGAGACTGCCAGAAAGTCAGGGAGGGTATTTTGTCATCAGCCGTACTCCCACACTACTTAAAAATCTCGTCAGGTGTGACAGGCAAATTCTGGCATGAGTTCTCTTTTGTGGCTCCAGTGGAAGTAGCAGTGTTTCCTAAAAAGGCAAGCCAAGCACCTTGAGACTCCATGGAGGCTGGAGCTAGGGGATGTGGAGAGTGAGCTCACTAGCGTAGCCTTAAATAGGCCAGTCCATAGTGGTGACAAGGGGAGCCCTCCCTGTTCTGAGGCTGCAGAGCTAGTGTATTCTGCTTCCTAACTACACAGAAGTTCTGCCTCAGAACTTCTTAGCAGATCCTGCAAAGGAGTCCTACAGTCTAATCCACCCATTCCCACTCTGACAACTCACTTCCTTGCCTCCTTGCTCACTCTACACCAGCCATATTGGGCTCCTTCCTATCCCCCGAGCATACCAGCACACTTCTGCTTCATTCCCTCTGCTGGAAAATCCTTCCCCTAGACATCTACATGGCTCATTCCCTCACCATCTTCAAGTCCTTGCTCCAGTGTCTCCTTCCCAATGACACCCATCCTGTCTACCCTATTTTAAGTTGTCACCAGATCCCTGATCCTACCCTGGAACTCCTGTTTTGCCTTATACTAGTCTGTATTTTTCTTCTTTTCTACCATATATTTATTATGTCCAACGTTTATTGCCTTTCTCCCCCTATTAAAAAGTAAGCCTGTCTGGGTGTGGTGGCTCACACCTAACAATCCCCACACTTTGGGAGGCCAAGGTGGGAGGATTGCTTGAGTCTCGGAGTTCAAGACCAGCCTGGGCAAACTAGCAAGACCTTGTCTCTTCTAAAACATAATAATAAAACAAACTAGGCATGGTTGTGCACACCTGTAGTCCCAGTACTAGGGAGGCTGAGGTGGGAGTATCGCTTGAGCCCAGGAGTTGGAGCTTGCAGTGAGCTGTGATCGCGCCACTGCAGTCCAGCCAGGGCAATGCAGTGAGACTCCATCTCAAAAAAAAAAAAAAAATGTAAGCTCCACAAGGAAGTGGTCTTTATGTACTTTGGTCACTGATGTATTCCATGCCTAGCACTGTAACACAAAGCAGGCAGTTAATAAATACTTGTTAAGTTGAATTCCAATGTGGCAAACATGGTACTTGGTCTCACCAAGCTGCACACTCCTATTATTCCCATCACCCTGGACAGGTTGGGAGTCATAAGCTGAACCACTGGAACTGGGTTTCTCTGATGACAGCTGTGAGGTATGGGGGCTGATCATAGCTCAGAATGTTGCTTTAGGGAGTCAGTGTTCAGCCTAGCCACAAGCAAGGTCTTAGCACTCCTGCAGCACCAGGGCCAACGCTGCACCAGATATGACTGGTTTGATGGTGATTAAGTCATATAGTCTCTTGGACTTTGGTTTAATCAACTCAAAAATAAGGATGATGCTTTCCTCATTGGGCCAGGCAAAATATCTGTTATAGATGATTCCCCAGCACCTGGCAGAGAGTCTGGCACAGAGTAGGTAGGCAATAAGTTGGTTGATTATAAGGAAAAAATGAGATGATGTTTGTAAACCTAGGTAACCATAAAGCACTTGGCATAGAGCCTGGAAAGTGGTAATCATGCATTCATTCACACAACAAATATTTACTGAGCACCTACTATGTGCCTGGCAATAACTCAGTCACTTGTGGTAGTCTGGGAAGGGGAGAGACTTTCTGTATAAGTTGAACTCAAAAGGCTACCTGGGCTAGGCAGGGTGGCTCACGCCCATAATCCCAGCACTTTTGGAGGCCAAGGTGGGAAGACTGCTTGAGCCCAGGAGTTTGAGACCTGCCTAGGCAATATAGTGAAACCCCATTTCTACAAAAAAATACAAAAATGAGCTAGGAAAGGTGGGGCATGCCTGCTGAGGTGGAGGATCACTTGAGTTCAGGAGGTAGTGGCTGAAGTGAGCTGTGATTATACCACTGTACTCTAGCCTGGGTGACAGAGTGAGACCACGTCTTGAAAAAAGAAGGCAGTCTGAAGAGGATGGCATCTCTCATGAGCCAGTCTGCCTCAACATCTGCATAGAAGACTGAGCAGGCCAGGAGGGTGGCCTTCCCATCTCATTGGCCTGGCCCCTGAAAGAGCTCTGCTCTTCCAAGCCAGCCATGCAGGTCAAGACAATTGAGATCTGAGACTCGGCCTTCCAGGACTGCCCTCCCTCACTGATATCTATGTGTGTTGCATACATTAACGAAGAACATTTCATAAGCGCAATGGGCCTCTTCAGTGCAGGCTGGGACCTGGGGTCCAGGGTTTCTGACATGTCTGCTCACTGCTCCACAAGTGCTTTGGCTTTAGGAGAGGAGGACCAGGAAGCTTAGGTGTCAACGTCTACCTGCTCTTTCTGCCACAGTTGCCACAGCTCAAGAATGTGTTCTCAATATGTGCCCAGCTGTTTGCAAAGCAGTAATGATGAAATCAAAATTAAACTACCTCTGAGGGTTGGCAGTGATATCAATTAGTAGTAGCAGCACTAATGATAGTATTAATAGTAATGGTAGTTGCAAGAGCAGTTTACACATATGTAGCACCTATTACGTGCCAGGCATATGCAAAGCACTTGGTTTACCTTTCACCTCACAATAACTCTTTGAATTGTTAGCTCAGTTTACAGATAAGGAGACTGAGGTTCAAGAAGGTTTAGTATCTTGCCTATAATCACCCAGCTAATAAATGCTAGAAACAGGATTCACCTTAAACAGTTTAACTTTGGATGTCCTCTTTTATGATCATTTGGCAAAGGGTCTCCTTAAGCATTACGGTGTATCCAACTGTGAGGCTGAGCAAGATACCCAACCTCTCTGGGCCTCTGGCTCCTTCTCTATAAGAGTATCAAACCCTCAGTCTTGTTGGGAGGTGATGAGTTGATGTATGTAAAGCCCTTATACCCATGCCTAGCACATGATGAGAGCTCAAAAGTATTAGTAATTGTTGTTGATGTGATCAAATAGCCTAAGCCTAAGGACTCCAGGCAGAACCCACTGTTTGTGAACAGCTGGAGAACATTCTGAATGGTTTTTTTGGCATCTACTTTAGGTTTGTGACGATAAGGAGGCCTCACAATTTCTGGGAATACCATTCTGCTTGACACTCTGAATTTCTCCCTGAACCTGATGGGGTATGTGTGGAAGCCGGTAGACTGTCTAAAGCCTGAGCCCCATCACTTACAAGCTGTGAGTCGTTGGACTGGTTATTCCACACCCTGAGCCTCAGTTATGCTCCCTAGAAAAGGGAGATAATCCTGCACACACTCACATGGTTGCTGTGAGGACTATGGGACAACATCTCTGAGGGACACTGGATACGAGACCTAGCATGGAGTAAATGCTCAATAAAAGGGGATTATTTTGATAGCACATTAATCATTGTTCTTAGAGTCATTATCATTGGCAATAAGGATACTGAAATTCAGGTGATTTTTCCTGCTCTTTGGTGGGTGGGGTGAGGAAGGATATCAGACCTAAATCACCAAGGAGCCCATCCTCTTCCTTCACTGCATCCTTCTCCACAACAGTCCTTTGGACACTGCCTTAGCACATACAGGAGCTGAAATCTGCATAGCTGGGGTTTCCCAAATGTACACCATGACACCAAAAACCAAGCTTGTGGTAAAGAATAAAGGCTTTGTGCAGGTTGCCAGGAGCAAATTGAAGGACTATGCTCAATCCCTACTGGAATCAAGAAGTGAATTTTCATGATGCTGGGAAAGAAAAAAGGTAGCCTTAAAAATTCCTTACTGGGAAAAGTAGAGGGGGACATGAGGAGAAAAGTATCTAAGAGAAAGAAAGGAAAAATTATCCACTCTGCCTGGTAAGAAGGCTTCTGGAAGCCTTTGCTCTGCAGCTACACCAAGCTAATTCTGCAAGAGCTGACCCTATCAGGTGGCCAAAGTCTGGAACCATTGGTATATATACAATAAATGAAATGACACTGCAAATCATGATATAATGCTATCATCTATGGTCTCAGTCTTTATGGCCATAGGGTACTGGAAATCATCAAAAGAGGTGAAGGTCAAGGTTGGATGAGCTCTTATGCACCCCCACCCCCAATGACTGGGGCAAGTGTCTCCTTAGCAGCTGACTGACCTGAGACCTTTGGATCATGTATGCATCGTAGCTGGACCAGTGGTATTTGGCCGTAATATCTGGACTGTAGCCAGCACCACAAGTGCATGGTATATTCGAGCTCAAGGGCTGTTTCTTAGGTCTATAAACCTGTGGGAGAAAGCTACAACGGTTAGGTGCAGGACAGGAGGGTGCAGGGAAGGAATTAGGGAAAAGCAAAGAAGGAGGCTCATTTTGACTTTCTGTGGCCAAGTAGGCGGAAAATCCAGTGTAAAAGATGCACAGCTCCAAATGAAGAGGTCAGGTGTAAGCAATCTCCGACCCCTGAGGCCAGTGTTAGCAAGGCATGCCGCTCTGCAGAATGACCCCAGTGTCTGGCAGTGACTGGGACCCTCCCTCTACGAGGAGAGGGTGCTCAGACACAGTAGTGGTCTGTCTCTGTGTCTCTCTTTCTCCCTCTCTCTCTCATTCTCTCTCTTTCTCTCTCTCTCATACACACATTCTCTGTCTCTCTCACTCTCTGAACAAGGCAGTCCCATGAGAAATGAACTCTGGTGCAGGGCCAGTGTATGCCTTTTCCTTCCTGAGGGGGAAAAGGGTTAGTCACATTGTAAGGGGAGGGGACTTATTCCTTCAGGCTTCCCTTCCACTCACCTTGCCCGTGGTGCTCAGCACAGATCACTCTAGCAGGCAGAGAGCCTGCCCCCGGGGCTGAGTCAATATGGACACACTCCACATGGTTACTGTGTGGCCATTAGAGAGCTTCAGAGCCACATAAGGCCCTAGGTAAAATGTGGTAGCCACCCTGCAAGGCCATAAACCATTGAGCTGACTGAGTTTCATAATGAACTCGAATCTTAGTGAATAGCTTTAATCATTGCTTACGAGAGTCACCAAGTAATATGAGGAGGAGAAATATCATCTGAAGATTTCATGGATGATTTTCCAATATACTTCAGGTGTAATTATTTCCATTTAAGCCACTTCCAGAAAACCTTTCAGAGAGCAAGGAACTTCCCGGACAAGTTAGAACTATGCCCTTGCTTCCATGTCCCTCAAAACAAATACACTGGCCTAGAGGGGCGAAAACACAGGATCATGGGGCAAACAGGTGATTTTTTAAAAATAGAGTGAAGAATGGCTGGGTGGTCTCTAAGCATAGTCTGGCAGTGCTAGAACCTAGGAGATGCTCCTTGGCTGAAAGGTATTAGAGGAAATAGTCAAAGAACTAAAGTTGAAAGAATAGCGAAAGAAACCTAAAAACCTGGATGAGGGCAATTCTTTACAGGGACCAGAAAGTGAGCAAGACAGAAGGTAACAGGTCCAACAGGAAAGAATTTTGCCCAGAATTTAATTATAAGTTTCTAGAATTTAATTAGAAGTCAAACAAAGTCCACTGGAAGAAAGAAAGTTGAGAGCTACTTCTGGGGAGATGACGCTGACACAAAACAAAGGAAAACAGCACTGGTTGCAAACCACACAAGCCCAGCCACATGCACACAAACACAGAAAAACAGTAAAATGGTGTTGCAGTGACAACTGGGTCCATTGCACTCCTACCTGGTTTTAGCAGCTTCAGCCCACAGGATGGCCATGGGAAAATGAAGAGTGGCTAAAATCCAGAGAAAGCCCCCAAAGCCCCAAACCCAGCAAAACACACCTGTCTTGGAGGAGGCCCCACCTGCTGCTTTAATTGATGTACTAGTCGGTCTTTTTCCCGCTTGAGGGCCATGACTTCTTCCTGCGTCTTTTTCTTTTTGGAGGCAGACAGTTCCAGCAAGGCAATGTTTGCATCTTTTTCACTGATGGCTGCAAGTAGTGCTTCCTGTCTGGTAAAATAAAGATTATTGAGATCATTTTTGTAAAATAAAAAAAACCCAAACAATTGGCATTTATAGTTGAAATGAACCACAGAGTATTGTCTCAATGGAAAGAACTTATGAATAATACTTAAAACAAACTAGCTCTTTGGCTTTCAGAATGGACAAAGTAGTTTGGGTCAGAATCCCTGAGACTGCACACTGCAGCCACTGAGAGAGTAATCTTTTAATGGCTTCACATGTTATAAATGGGAAGGGACAAATCTGAGCATTCATTGCTGACACATTTATCCACCCGTCCAACCAAACATACATATATTCATCTATCCATCCATCAATTTGCCAAGAGTCTTAGTCTGTTTTCTGTTGTTACAAAGTAATGCCTGAGACTGCATAATTTATAAAGAAAAGATGTTTATTTGGCTCATGATTCTGGAGATTGGGAAGTTTAAGGGCATGGCGGTAGCTTCCAGCAAGGGCTTTTGTACTAACATGGCAAGAAAAGTAGAAGGACAAGTGAGCAAGTGTGAGAGAGACCACAAGATCAAGCAAAGCTTGCTTTTATAACAACCTGCTCTCTCAAGAACTAATTCACTCCTGAGACAAGATAATTAGTCCATTTGTGAGGCCTCCACCCTCATGATCCTCATGATCTAAGCACCCCTTAATGTCCCCTGCCTTTTAATACTGTTGTATTGGTAATTAAGTTTCCATCATATGAACTTCTGGTGGATACATTCAAACTATAGCACCAAGTAAGGTTCTAGATACTCTGAGAAAACCCCCCAGAACTGGGCAGCAATTTCACCTATTACTTTTTTCATGTAAGATTTTCTTTTGAAGGCAGGCAGAGATATTTACTGGAAACGTGTTCTATTTTCAATGCATTTAGTGATGCTCCTTTGCCATCCCACCAAAAACGATTACTTCCTCAGCCTTCCTTATTTCAGTAATTACACTACCATCCACTAAGTAGCGCAAACCCTGAACTTAGAAGCCATCCCTGAGTTCTTTCCTTCTTTCTCTATCCAGAGCCAATCCACTGACAACTTCAGTAGGTTTTACTTGAAAGTATGCCCTTTATCTAAACTCATGCACTACTATAAAAACATCAGCGAACCATCAGCATCACTCACTGGGGAACACTACAAAAGCTTACTCATTGATCTCTCTGGTAAAGAGAGTAAAGTCATCTTTCAAAACATTATAAGCCCAGATTCCACCATTCTATTGTGTAAAGATCCATTGCATCACTCTTTAGACTTGAAATCCAGACCGTTTATTGATGCTTGCAACACATTACGCTAACCAGCCCTGACAATCTCTCTGAGGGCCTCTGTTCCTCTTCTCCTTCCTCAATCATTAGGCTCCAGCACATTTCGTTCCAGGTCTCTGCTAGTCCTCGAAAATGTTACCCTTGTCCCCTCACATCACAGGCTTTGCCTTTCTATGCTTTTGCCTCAGACAGCTCTTATCTTCCAGGTCTGTGACTGACCACTGACTTAGACCGCCTCATGTCCAAGTCAGTCATCTGTCACATTACACTACTTCATTTTTTTTATAGCACTCTTTGCCATTTGATAGCATCTTATTTATTATTTGCTTTCTAGACTTGATGCTCCATGAAATTGGGACCTCATCGAT
The DNA here is from genome assembly GCF_006542625.1 of Nomascus leucogenys. NCBI lineage: Eukaryota > Metazoa > Chordata > Mammalia > Primates > Hylobatidae > Nomascus > Nomascus leucogenys. The sequence goes on along the minus strand of NC_044384.1, from coordinate 95,982,960 downwards.
CTTGCGCACCACCAATTCTCAAGCTTCTAGAAGATCCCTCAGCACATAGCGGGTGCTCAAAAATGTTAGTTCAAGGAAGAGGTAAGTTCATTTTTTACTTTTTACAGACTTTTAAAGATATCACCAGACGCCTCTTCCTCTCATTTAAAAAAAAATTAGAATGCTTTGCTTCCTACTTAACCTACAGTCATCGCTTATTCAGAAAAGTTTTAAAGTTGCCTCCTTCAATCTTTACAGTATAATTTTATGACCACATCTGTCACAAATTTTAACCTGGAATTTTCTGGGATGATTTTTGAGCAGGAAATAGCTCTCCTGGGTGTGTTTCGTTGAATCTTCCTTTCCACAGGGAAAGTCTTATCCCATCCATTTGTGTCTCTTCCGAAACATTCTAGATACTTTGGAAGACCCCACAGCCCCAAGGAAGCCTCCACATTGGGAACTTCCCTCGCACACAAGGCCCAGGACTAAAACCTGGTCATGATCCTGTTTTGCCTTTCTTTAATCTCCATCACCAGACCAGGCCCTCTCCAGATGTTTGGACAAGGTGGTCATTATTTGAATCTCAGATTATTCCCCTTTTCACTGCAGGGATTTATATGGAGTTTTCTGGGCCCCACTAATGCCTGGCAGTAGGAGCTTCTGTTTGAAGCTCACGCAGATGTGTGAGCAGCAGAACATGTCAGGAAATATCTCCATTTTCCAGAAGAAAAGCAGTGCAGGCTGGACTACCGGCAGCAGCATTAATATCCAGCTTCACAGAGCCTGTCTGCCTTTGGATAACAGCTGAGACAATAGACATGCTTGCGGCTCCCAGCCAGTGCATATTTATATAGAGGGCGAAGATGAAGAGGCTATACAGACTTTAAATCAGAGAGAGCCTATTTGCTATCTGCTATTCCAAACTTTAGCTACAACACACAAGGTGACTGCAATATTTTATCCCCTCTGTTACAAACTGAAATATCTAAGTGAAGCTTTTTTAATGAAAACAAACTAAAGGACCGATATTAGGAAAATTGGGGATTGGAGGTAAATTGACTATACCTCTACAACGGCATCTTTACAAACATATGAGGGTATTTAAAATGCTGATTAAAAAACCTTAATGATGTGAAAATATTTATGTTTGTTGAGATACAATTCTCTATGAGCCTCTCATGTTTCTGTACGTTTTACAAGCACAGGCACTATTTTCTTTTCTGACAATCTTTCAAGGCCATTTGTATAGTGACTAGCTTTGAAAGACAGAGGTGGTATTTCTTTTTGGATCAAAGGGAAGACACGCTTACTGCCCCATATAATAGTGTCTCCTTCCAGAGCAAAAGGCAGGCATGTTACTGCCCATTATAAAATATTCAGATTCTCTAATCTCAGGGTTGCCCTCCTATAATACAAACGACTACATGTATATGTTCATCCAGTCCATCCGACTGGCCTCCATGGGACTTGGACCAAAGAGAATTGGCACAAATATACTAATTCTTCATTCTGTGCCATGAGCAATAAAGTCTTTTATCTTTGGCCCAGAAGTCTCTTGTCATCTGCCTGCATCCATGGAACTGAGGTAGGCTAACTTGTTAGGATGCCAGTAGGGAAGATCTCAGACCCTTCATAGTTCTTGACATACAAATGTATATCCAAAATGATCCCTAAAAATAAAGCTATACTCATAGGAAAAAACAAGGACAGGAAGGAAGTATACCAAAATGATAATAATCACCATTTCAAGGTGACAGGATGAATGAGGCATTTTTAAACTTTTTTCTGCTTATACTTTTAAGCATTATTCTTAGAAAATATCCTAAAAGTAAACATTTAAAACTTGTAAGTTAAGCTTTCGGTCATCAAGTAAACAGCAGGTACATGGTTCAAAATCGTAGCAGGTATGTAATTTGCTCATTTCCCCACCCAGGCTATCTACAATATGTTCTGCCTGTCCTTCCATTCTTTATGCACAGATAGGCACACACACATATTTTCATACACACACGATGTCTGATACAATCTACATCATCTACCACTTGGAAAACTGTAGTAGTCTCCAAACTAGACTCCCTGTGTCTACTTTCAGCCTGCTTTAACCCATTTTCCTTTTCTAGGTCAAAATTTGAGATTATATAGCTTTAATCACTGTCAAAAGTCATCATCAACCAAAAAAAATCATTTTTTAAAATTATTTTACTTTAAGTCCTGGGGTACATGTGCAGAATGTGCAGGTTTGTTACATAGGTATATACATGCCATGGTGGTTTGCTGCACCCATTAACCCATCATCTACATTAGGCATTTCCCTAATGCTCTCCCTCCCCTAGTCCACCAACCCCCGACAGGCCCCGGTGTGTGATGTTCCCCTCCCTGTGTCCATGTGTTCTCATTGTTCAACTCCCACTTATGAGTGAGAACATGCGGTGCTTGGTTTTCTGTTCTTGTGTTAGTTTGCTGAGAACAATGGTTTCCAGCTTCATCCATGTCCCTGCAAAGGACATGAGCTCATATTTTTTATGGCTGCATACTATTCCATGGTGTATATGTGCCACATTTTCTTTATCCAGTCTATCATTGATGGGCATTTGGGTTGGCCCCTAGTCTTTGCTATTGTGAACAGTGCCACAATAAACATACGTGTGCATGCGTCTTTATTGTAGAACGATTTATAATCCTTTGGGTATATACCCAGTAATGGGATGGCTGGGTCAAATGGTATTTCTGGTTCTAGATCCTTGAGGAATCGCCACACCGTCTTCCACAATGGTTGAACTAATTTACACTCTCACCAACAGTGTAAAAGCCTTCCTATTTCTCCACATCCTCTCAAGCATCTGTTGTTTCCTGACTTTTTAATGATCGCCATTCTAACTGGCATGAGATGGTACGTCATTGTGGTTTTGATTTGCATTTCTCTGATGACCAGTGATGATGAGCTTTTTTGAATATGTTTGTTGGCTGCATAAATGTCTTCTTTTGAGAAGTGTCTGTTCATATCCTTCGCCCACTTTTTGATGGGGTTGTTTTTTTCTTGTGAATTTGTTTAAGTTCTTTGTAGATTCTGGATATTAGTCTTTTGTCAGGTGGGTAGATTGCAAAAATTTTCTCCCATTCTGTAGGTTGCCTGTTCACTCTGATGATAGTTTCTTTTGCTGTGCAAAAGCTCTTTAGTTTAATTAGATCCCATTTGTCAATTTTGGCTTTTGTTGCCATTGCTTTTGGTGTTTTCATTATGAAGTCTTTGCTCATGCCTATGTCCTTAATGGTATTACCTAGGTTTTCTTCTAGAGTTTTTATGGTTTTAGGTCTTACGCTTAAGTCTTTAATCCATCTTGAATTAATTTTTGTATAAGGTGTAAGGAAGGGGTCCAGTTTCAGTTTTCTGCATGTGGCTAGCCAGGCTTCCCAACACCATTTATTAAATAGGGAATCCTTTCCCCATTGCTTGTTTTTGTGTATGATTCTAAAATTTAGGCTTTTAAGCTTTAACACTTATTTCTCCTCTCATAGTACCATAAAAAATCCCAACGAATTAATTTCTAATTCTCACTTTACTGTCAGAGAAAAACATATATCAATTTCTAATTCTCTATAAATGTCATTAAATACAGTTCCAAGTCAAATTAGCCTTAATTATCAAATCTCAAAGTACATTTACAATCTTTTTAATAAATTACATTTAAAGCCACTCACCAACCTTAAATTAATATTCATATAAATAATCTATTTTGCTTTTTGTAACCTTCTCCTTATTGTATTTTTGTTTTATTTTGTTTTGCTTTTGGCTAACAAATCTATTTTTACAGATATTGGCATTATACAATCATAGAACGCTAAATAAAATTAATGTAACTAAGATTATCTACATTTTGAAACCCTCACTTAAATACTGGCCATAAACTAATGATATTTTCCCCAAAAATACCTTGATTGAGATCTACATTCAATAATTCTAGTCCATTTAAATCAAAGGGTCATTAGTAGAAGACAAAAAGGTATATAAAACTAGAAAAATAAGAACATTTCATACTTCAGGATATTTGGCAAGGTATTCTGAATATGTTAAGGCTTATCTGGCTATCACCTATTTGTATAGATTTGGCAGGCCTAGAATTAAACTAAATCTTAATTCCAGGCTAACAGAGCCATTGAATTTGGTTTTTGAAGCAAGAAATTTTACAAAATGAGTTAAAATAACTCTTTCTTAAGCTAACAGACTTTAGCTAAGACAGGTTGAACATCCCAAATCCAAAAACCCCAAATCCAAAGTACTCCAAAAGCCTAGATGCTTTGAGCACCAGCAGGACATTCAAAGACAATGCTCATTGCAGCGTTCTGGATTTTTGGATTTGAGATGCTCAGTTGGTAAGTTTAATACAAATATTCCAAAATCTGAAAAAAATATAAAATCTGAAATACTTCTGGTCCCAAGCATTTCAGATGAGGGATACTCAACCTGTAATTTAAATCACTGTGAGCTAATTGTGTATAGTTATGGGTTTTCATTATCCCTGCTTTAAAGGTCAGGTTTGTTTTGAGGATGGGTATACTGAATATAATTTTATAAAAACTAATTTCATTTTGCTATCCCTATGTCAGATTCTACACTTTCACAGTTCCCATGAGCCAATTTGCTGATACATTGACAGAAAGCACCTACCAAGAAAATCACAAACATTGAAATAGATTAGGAAGCTTACATTAAATATCCTTGCTTTTTTTTTTTCTCATGGCAAATTTTGGTCCAGCCATTGAAAAACTGGAAAAACTAAAATACCACCAGTTCTGATGCACCATTTTTTAAAAAAAAGGCTCAAGTTTAAAGAGTATACCAGTGACAAGACACTTGGATATAAACCGGAAACAGAAAAATCATTATTTTCCCCAATGAAAGCATTACCTTCTAGAATCAAGATCAGATTTATATTGCTTCAGAAATTATTACTGTCCCATCAACCTGAAGAGAGTTCCATAAGCCTGAAATCATGTTCAATCTATCCCTTTTGCCTTTTTACAGACAACACGAAAAGTACATATATGCCCATTCTTAGATAGTTAGTAGGTTTAAGTATATACCAAAGGCTTGCAAAATTATCTTGAGAATATTGCCATCCTCAAGTACCAATTACTAAGGTGATCTATGCTCCAAAATGTAGCTTAAAATATGAAAAGGAAGCCCACATATACTAGGAAGATAAGATAATGTGAAGAGAAATAAATCTATAAGAGTCTGCTGAATGCTAAGCTAAGAAAGTGTATCATAGACAGCATTTTATCAAAGTGCAGCCTAAACAAATGTCAAGGGGAATAATTTCTTTAACAAATATGGGCAACAATAGAGGAAAAAAGGGGGAAATTCTGTGCCCTGTCATACATTTATTCGGGATTAACAATGGATAAAAATATGTGCAAGAACACATTTAATAACCCTAAACTGTCATTCAGTGTGTAGGAGGTAGTCAAGATACAGCTAATAAAACACCAAAAAAAATGGTTTTAGACACTCTGAAAAAAAAAAAAAAAACAAAACCCTCCATGGAATAAAACAAAACAGGGCTGAAGGGCATCTCCTGCCAAGATAAATGCCTTCTTTTGAGTGTCGCCTGTGGCCAGCCCTCACAAAGAGAGTTTCAGGATCCTCTGATGGTAATACATGGCTACCTCACTTATCACAGTCCATTTAAAAAGGGAGCTTTGTAAACATTTCTACTTCACTCCCCATTGCTGTCGTTCTATTAATGATGATTTGAGCTCTGAAAGAGGATCTAAAATTAATTTCAGGAGTTGCAAATGGGGCAGGCCAATTAGGAACTATTATAAATTGGATTTGGGAAGAAGCATTAACATATTGTTTCTTGCGGGTTCTTGTTTTAGTTAGCTGACCCATCTTTAGGAATGCATTCAATTACAAAAGCAGATGCTTAAAAAATGCATTCCATTCAGAAATGTTTGGATGATGACATATAAGAGAAAGCCTACATTATGTATGGTGCTTAGCCCAGGCAGTCATGTTCTAATCATATTGTGGGGGGAAAAAGTCCGCTCAATCAACTTTTCTCGGCTAATTACTATTTTCTTTCCCTCATGACCCTGAACATTTAACTGTAAGTTCAGTAGGAGGTGACTTCAGACAGATGGTGACGAAAGATCCTATTCAAAACAGCCTCTCTCTCACCCTTGGGGTGAGGGTTGGGTGGAGGTTTGCTGCGATCAACCCTGGAGATAGATGTTCATTTGCCTAAATTTTAAAAGTTGTATTTTCAAATGGCATCTTGAGAAAGAAAAGTTCTTTGATATCAATTAATATCAACCCTACCCACGAGCAGAATGATGTATGATATATGCAGAAGGGGCCACGCAGAAAGCAAAGCAGCTCACATGAGGTGGGGCCCACAGGGTGAGATATATTTGAACAAGCATGAGTTTCAGCAAGGACAAAGAACAGACCAGGCCAGGCTTTGGCAGCCCAGACTTCTTAATGTGGTTTGCTCCCTGTTGCCCACCTAAAACTGACCTCAAAAAATAGTTTACTCCAATTACGGAGAATTCTGTCTTTGAAACCTAATAGCACATGACTGGAATTTCCTAACACGGGGGCCATGGAGTCTTGTGGAAGTTCTTTACCCTAAGCACCAGCTTCTACCCTGTTCCTTGCTCGGTGCATGAGCCAGGGAGGTGGCTGGCCCATCCGGCGGTTCCTCCAGTTCCTCCAACTGGACCAGAACACTCTCAAGTGCCAATGTCATGTGCTTCAGGGCACTAAGAGGGCAAATGCCAGCATCATTTGGCATCCTGCTACAAAGGGGTATTGGTAAGTCTGAAGCCAACTGATTTTCCCACATAGAAAAGGTCCAAGGCCAGAGGAGGAGTGCCAGGAAGAGCTACTCCCCCTATTCTAAATGTTTCTCTTGAATCCTGTCCTTCTAGAGAATTGATAAAAAGGTAATGAAGGATGGAAGGGACCACTGTCCCAGGTCTTGGCAGTGGACATGTGTGAGGCATCGCTCATTACTATGTGCCTGATCCACCAAAAAAAAAAAGAAAAAAGAAAAAAGAAAATATTTCTTCTGAGCACTTTAGCCTATTATGATTTTTTAAAAAACATACCCGCACAAATAAAATATTACTCAAGTTTTTAAGAGGAGGAGGTACTGATCTTTATTTAGTGCTGGGGATTTGGAAGCAAATGTACCTGTTTGAATCTCAGCGATACCTTTTGACTGTGGCCCTGGGTAAGTTACTCACTGTCTCTGAAACTTCAAGTTCCTCATAAATAATCTAAGATGGACAATCATAACTCTCTCTTGGATTGAGGCAGGAGAATATGGTGGAGGCAGGGAACCGAAGGCCATTTCACTCTAACTTCCTAGAACTAAATTAAAAGGAAAACCTAATTTTCCATGCCTAAGTAACAAAAAGACCAAAGGTTACTCCCTTTGCAAACTCCCGCCTTTTCTGCATGGCAGATGGGAGATTGGCTGTCTGCAATGAATCAGACTGATTGCCAACCCAGTCTTCGTTTGCATAGAAGTGCAACTTTGTGGCCAGGCACGGTGGATCATGCCTGTAATCCCAGCACTTTGGGAGGCTGAGGTGGGTGGATCACCTGAGGTCAGGAATTCGAGACCAGCCTGGCCAACATGGTGAAACCCCATCTCTACTAAAAATACAAAAAATTAGCTAGGCATGGTAGTGGACACCTGTAATCTCAGCTACTCAGGAGGCTGACGCAGGAGAATCACTTGAACCCAGCAGGGGCAGGTTGCAGTGAGAGGAGGTTGAGATCGCACCACTGCACTCCAGTCTAGGCAACAAGAGGGAAACTCCATCTCAAACAAAAACAAAAACAAAAAAAAAGAAAGAAGTGCAACTTTGTAACTTCACCTTAGCCTCTGATTGGTTGCAACTAATCAGATGTTTGCACAGGAATGTGACCTTTGTAACTTCACTTCAGGCTCTGATTGGTTGCTTTCAGACCAATTGCGGGCCACCGCTTCATTTACATGAGGTGAGCGCCAAGTGGTCAATGGGAAACCTCTAGGAGGTATTTGGACCTGAGAAGATTCTGTATCCAGGCCCTGTAGCCGCTGCTCGGGCCGGCTCCCACCTTGTGGAGTGTACTTTCATTTTCAATAAATCTCTGCTTTCATTCTTTTGTTGCTTTATTCTTTACTTGCTTTGCTTTGTGTTTTGTCCAATTCTTTGTTCAAAACTCCAAGAACCTGGACAACTTGCAGTCAAGACCCTCTACCGGTAACAGGATCATCATGAGAATTAAGGGATCACGCATGTAAAGATTTTGTTCAGTGCCTGACATGACCACACAAGAAATGCTAGCATTTACTTATTAAATGACACAGACCCCACCGAAGTTAAAGATTCAAAGGTTTTGCATTACTTTCTATGAGCTCCCTTTTATAGTGAATGTATCTAAACATGCTCACTGGTCTCTTACTTTCAAGACAAACTTTCAGAGAGGCTTTCAGAATTGGTTTCTGTTAAGCTGCACATTTGACTTTCATGAGTTGACATCTGCTCCATAAACAGACATAAAGAAGAAAACAGACTTTGGAGAGGAGTCTGTTGACCACAGAAGAGTTGCATCCCACACAAGCCAGGCTTGACTTGGTCTATAACTGTCCAATATCATTCCATCCAAATTGATAGGAAAGGCCACGTGGGAAATAGGCAAGACATGATGTCACATAGTTTAAGAAACTGAGAAATGGAAATGTGTTCTGAAAGGCGACTTTTAAAAAGTCAAAGTCAAGTGCAAAATCAAATGAATTAAAAAAAAAAGATTCTTCCATTGGAAAAAAATACTTTAGAAAATTGGTAAATCTAGGAAGCAGGGAGGGTGAGTGAAATGAAGGGACTTCCATGACACACTGCAATACCCTCTGTTAGTGGTAATGTTAGATGATGGTGCTTGGTCATTCTTGTTATTTCCGTTCAGTAATAAGAAAGCCTCTCTGTTGACCGTTCAATTCTGCCAAGGTAGCTTTCTATGTGAAATACACCTAACCAGAATCTCTGGCAGGTTATAGATGAGTGATAATGAGAAAACCAAATACATCTGGACTTCACTGTGGGACAGAGCTTTGTCCAGTATCTGCCTAAACTAAACCTATTGTCCATGGGTGATCCGTTACTGTCAAGAGATTGTCGCATTGCATTAACTTTTTGGTTGGAAATGAGTAACTACCAGAAAATAGGTCACTGACATCAAGGCTTAGCCCCCATGGCATCCAATCAATTATTTTTTTCTTATTGGTGAAGTGAGGTTATGTGTGTGTATATATGTAAGTTTCTCTAAAAACAATATGTTTTAATTTCCCCTCTACTGTATATTTAAAGCTACTAATATTTATTTCTCAGTCTTTGTACAGAGCAGCAAACTGTGCGCCTACATCTTGAACTAGATATTTCCTTCTTAATTTGAATATTTTATGTTAAATCAAACATTCCATTGTTTATGTTTACATGGAATAGAACATTCCCACAGGCTAAATTGTAATACAAAACAAAACAGATCGTCATGCCATTGCTGTGAGAAGAATATGTTCAGAAGGGGGCACATTCTGGAATTCTGTTAGCGCAACATTCAAATAAAATTGAATTAAGGTTCTGTGGAGTGGATTTTTTTTTTTTTAAATGAAGTCTTGCTCTGTCCTCCAGGCTGGAGTGCAGTGGCACAATCTTGGCTCACTGCATCCTCCGCCTCCCGGGTTCAAGCGATTCTCCTGCCTCAGCCTCCCGAGTAGCTGAGATTACAGGCATGCACCACCACGCCCAGTTAATTTTTGTAGTTTTAGTAGAGATGGGGTTTCACCATGTTGTCCAGGCTGGTCTCGAACTCCTGACCCCAGGTGATCCGCCCACCTCGGCATCCCAAAGTGCTGAGATTACAGGCATGAGCCACCGCACCCAGCCTGGAGTGGATCTTTGTAGAGAGAAAAACATAAAAGTGAGTTTATTGGAGGCAGCTCCTTTGTTGAGAGAGTTTTTATTCATGAGAAGGGAAAAGGTAGTTGTGCTTCTGCAAAGGAGAAGGAAACACAGGGTGGCATGTCTGTGTGTGCTGCAGGTGATGGTGGTAGCCAGGCAAAGGGAAGGTTTCTGCGAGCGGCAGGAAAGTCTGATCTTTCTGGGAGAGGGGCTAAACAGATTCCCATCTGTTTATCAAAGCTGTTGATTCAATGTTAATCAAAGCTGTTCTCTCTTGCTGTGCCTGCCACAGAGCTGGACAGCAATTCAAGACAACCTAGAGGAGAACTTTGGGAGGGTGAAGGAAACTGATGGCTTTTAAGGCATCCTCAAAGATGCTCAAAGATGCAATTCTTCATGTAAATGTCTAAATTACTTTGTGAAGTCTGGATTTTAGGTCTGCCATCTTGTGGCCATTGCAATAAATATTGCCCTTTTCAATTTTTTTCTGTAGTTATATCTCTAATAATCTATATTCAGAAAAGGTACCAGAAAGAATGCTTATTAAAAAAAAATAAACATTACACATGGGAGAGAGATCCATGATTCAGGGGGAGCTAGCACATTTCATATTCGAATCCCCATTCTGCTGGTATTTTTCATTCTTTGACTAAAGTCTAGTTTCAAATAATTAGCTATCAAATTATCATTTAATACAGGATTGGGACTACTAACAAGTCAGTTAAGAGGTGACAGGCAAGTTTTAGGTGCCTGTTTTTTTTTTTTTTTAAAGAGGTCACTTAATGGACACAGAGTTTCTTCCAAATGAATGACAGTCTCAGCATTTCTGTACTTGCCATACATTTGCTAAGAGAACACCCAGAATAAAATAGATTGTCAAACCAAAGGGGGCTTCATACCTGAAAACTAAGGGAAATTGCTTTTCTGGAAATAACTGAAAGTCCAAATGAATGAGATTAGAAATACTTTATTCTACGCTGTAAGGAAAAGAAATGAGACAAAATTTATAATAGTTCTGTGTTGGGAAGAAATGGTTAAAACGCCACTATGAAAACACACTAAGCCTATCTAATGCACACTCACTAATCACGATCTTGTTGATTGTGCCAACAGAACAGAAAGCAAATACATGTGGCCATTGCCTTTGCAAAGTTTCACCAATGCATCACAGCCTTCAAATGAAAAGGAGGCACAAGAGCATATTCAATGACCACAAATTAATTTCAGAGCCCAAGTTACAGAAGTATAGAACTATGCATCTACATACATACACCTAAAGCCCTGCACTGCTAAGCAATGCTTCAAAAGACAGGCCAAAAAAAGAGCTGCAAGACTCAGCTTATGTATTCCTCAATTATAAAAAGTTATATTTGTTAGTTACCTGAAATTTCTGGACTCATGAATACAATTTGTGGGATGCTACCGGAGTGCTCCTTCCCAGAGTTTGAAGGAACCTGAAACCAGACAGCAGCTGCAGAAGGAAAGGGTCTGGTAAACTACCTGGAGGAGCTCCACATCTGGAAAGAATCGCAAGGGAGCCAGCCCAAGAAACAATGGTATAGAAAGCAGTCTCAGATTTACAGGATGGGTGGCCTTGTGGCTCATAGAAGTGAAATTTCCACCCTGGGAGGAGCGATTACTGGAAGCAGGAACACTTCAGATATGAAATTATGAAGTCCAACCTGAAGCAGCTAAACTGAATGTGTTCCTCTAGGGTGGCTATTTACTGGCCACATAAGCAAAAATAAACCATCCAGGTGGTCAGAGGCAGTTCATCAATTCCTCTAACTCATTCACCACATATTTACTGAGTGACCACTGTGTACCACGTACCAGGGATGAATGGGGACAAGCAAGACAGAAACCATCCCTGCTTCTCTAACAGCAGAACTCAGAGATTGCTAACACAGCAGAACCCAGAGATTGTCCACCGTCATGAAACAGACTGACCCTGTGATGATGCCACCAGACACAAAGAAACACCCTTCTATTACCATCATGAGCAAATGCCGGATCATCAGCAATACCGTGCAAAGAAGATATCCCTGAATCCTGTTTCCCAATTCAAATGCTGGACAAAGAATCCACGTGGCATTTCCTTCTGCATGTATCAAATACTAGGATAATCAATTCAAAAGCTCCCTCCCAGCCCATCCTCTTCATCCTGAATGCCCAGTGTAATCCAGTTGCAATCAGAAGCTCAAAATAAAGAAATAAACAGAAACATGAAACCTCATAGTCATAGCTAGTAGGCCGAATAATACGAAGTTCAAGTTTACTTTTTTATGGGTCAGAAACAATTGAATATCAGAAATTTTGTACGGTTCAACCTAATAGTCTTCCAAAATACAAGGAGTTTTATTGGTTTCTTTGTTTGCTTACAATACATGACCATAGATCATTTTAAATCTTTATAATTTTATGTCCTCAGAGATGTAAAAGGTTGAGGTAATTCCCTCTCCACAATATTCAACATACACCCAAGACTGACCACTAGAGGTAATTAACCCAGTCTGCAGAAGGCCTTTTGCACAAATTGGACGTGGGGGAAGGAGGCCTAGGAACCCAGAGAGGTGATAGAACTCAGTCCCGTAAGAGAGGCCCCCAGGCCTGGAAAACCACTTAGTGAGAAAACATCCTGGTGACCAGACTCCAACCTGACACTGATTACCACTCCCTGCAATACTGATCTGTTGAATGCTGCGATCAGACCATCTATCTTCCTGGACAACCTTGAGGCTTCCCAGCTCCATTGACCAACAACAAAGCACCCCTGTTTAGATTTGAACTTCAAAGCATGGGACATAAGGCAGGGGTCAAGGAAGAATGGGGCTGGAGAACCCTTAAGGTGAGAGGTGAGGCCAGCTGGACTTCCTGGGTTGAGTGGGGACTTGGGGAACTTTCCCAACAAGAGGATTGTAAAACGCACCAATCAGGAACTTTTCTGTCTCACAGGAGGATTGTAAAATGCACCAATCGGTGCTCTATAAAATGCACCAATCAGCGTTCTATAAAACGCACCAATCAGTGCTCTGTGAAACACACCAGTCAGCAAGATTCTAAAAGTAGCTAATTGCAGGGAGGATTGAAAAACGGGCACTCTGATAGGACAGAAACAGAACATGGGAGGAGACAATAAGGGAATAAAATCTGGCCACCCCAGCCAGCAGCGGCAACCCACTTGGGTCCCCTTCCACGCTGTGGAAGCTTTGTCCCTTCACTCTTCACAATAAACCTTGCTACTGCTCACTCTTCGGGTCAGTGCCATCTTTAAGAGCTGTAACACTCACTGCAAAGGTCCACAACTTCATTCTTGAAGTCAGTGAGACCACAAACCCACCAGCAGGAGCCAACTCTGGACACAAAGGGATTCAAGGTCCCATTGAAGAGAGGCATAATGAAAAGGCATCTTTAAGGATGACTGCATACCTATAGGTGGTGGCTTAAAAAAGCAGTCTAATGTTGTTAACCAGTGTCTTAATTTCTACCATTTTCAAAGAGAATTTACTATGGACAGAATACGATGCTACGTGTTATGAAGGATCAGCAATGGATAAGGCTTGCAAACTGTTCTGGTAAAGAAAGAAAAAGCATATAAAGACTTAAATAATAAAATAAAAGATAAATGATAGTTTATTAATGTCTTCATTGTTAAGATATAGGATAAGAAATTGTTAATAATTATTATTTTGATTACTATATGTATATGCAAGGCATAAATAAAGTACGTTGTTTCATTTAGTCTGCTCAAAATAGCCTTCCAAGAGAAAGTTTTATTACACCCCTTGTAAAGTTGAGTAAACTGAGACTGTAATATTTAAGTAGGTTGTCCAAGGTCCCATTGCTTTTAAAAGTAGAGCTGGAATTTGAATCCAAGTCTGTGATGTTAAAGACTAAACTTGGCCATTTCACTAAAATTTTTGGTTGCAGGAAGGAAGAAATGTCCCTTTGGTCTGGGATAATGCGGGCAGGCTTCACAGAGGTTAAGGGTGACAGCTGAGTATGAAGCGAGGGTAGGAATAGAAGGGCTCTGGAAGGAAAAGAGTGGTTTCCAGATGGGTAAGTATCTGATTGAGAGCTGAGATGATTCAGTCAATTAAAATTATTTCTCTTTTGCTTACTTATGCCTGTTCCTAGTTGCATAACTTTCAAGGATGCTAGAATACCACCACCAAGGAAGAAATGTGGTCAAATAAAGTAATGCCTTAAGTGCCAACGGAAAGACTGGTTTGGCCAGTGCTGACGTTTTCATGCATGCCCGCATGCACACATGAGGATGTAGGAACATATGTCTAAGTTGTTTTCTGGGGAACAGCAGCTTTTTATTGTGACATTCAGTAATGTCCTTTCTAATGTTTGGAATTAAAATGACCCTTTCTCAAATGATGATGATAATAGTTAACACTTGAATAGTCTTATTTAATGGCTTAATTAGGTTAGCAAGCATATGTTGTTTTCAAAAAATATTTTTTCCTATGATCGGTCCATGACTTCCACGGTCTGGAAAACATTCACGTGATTGCTGCATGTTACTATCAGGGTATGTGTGAGGAACATCCTCTTCTGTTCTGCATAGGTAAGGGCTTTCCTTGTGAAAAGTGTTTGGCACTTCCAAGCTGGCCGCCTTGTAAATGTCATGTTGAACCCAAATTGTTTGTACTGAGTGACCACCCCTTTGCCAATGTCTGTTTCCGATATGGTATATTTAGGATATAAGTGGAGAAGAATCTCTTTATTTCACAAATAGGCCCCATCAGACAAGAGCTCCAGGTCCTTCTAGGGGTCTTCGGTGACCACAGAAGGAAAGAAAAGCTGAGTTGGTCAATGCCAATCTTTAGGAAAATCATTTTTTTTTTTTTTTTTTTTTTTTTTTTTTGAGACGGAGTCTCGCTCTGTCGCCCAGGCTGGAGTGCAGTGACGCAATCTCGGCTCACTGCAAGCTCCGCCTCCTGGGTTCACGCCATTCTCCTGCCTCAGCCTCTCCAAGTAGCTGGGACTACAGGCGCCCGCCACCACGCCCGGCTAATTTTTTTGTATTTTTAGTAGAGACGGGGTTTCACCATGGTCTCGATCTCCTGACCTCGTGATCCGCCCGCCTCGGCCTCCCACAGTGCTGGGATTACAAAATCATTTTTAAAGGTGGCAAGAAGGGCCTAGTGTAAAATATGACATACTCTGCCTCTCTTTCCTTTGTTCATTTTGTTGGATTTTAGCACAATATGTGTATATATATTGGTGGAATATGAATGTGGGAGTAATCAGCGCCAGAGACGACTTGGGAACATGGTAGTTATCCCTTCAATTATCTGCTAGAGTAACATAGACGAGGCTTGCTCCAGGGGCACCCTAAGATTTGAACTAGGACTTAAGGATGAAAGTCACAAGTAGGTAAGGCTGAGGCCAAGTTAGTAACAGGAGCAACTCTGGCTAAGTCAGAGCTGTCAACAATGGCCTGGGCTCTCTCATACCCATCTCTGACAGCGTTGGTACAAACAACAGAAGGCAATGTCGAGAAAATCCCAGGGAAATAATTCTAACAATGGAGGAATGATGTGACTAAACACATGCTTTGGTTGGGTTTATTTGGATTGCAAGCAAAAGAAACTAATTCTGGCTAACTCAGCAAAAAGAGGAAGTGTTAGAGGGATACTTGAATAAACTGAGGAAAAGAAAAGAGCTAACAAGTGAGCTTTAGGAGGGTCAGTGAGAAAGCTGCTCCAGGACCCTCAGTAGCAGGAAATCCTAAACCCTTCTTCAGAAGACCTACTGTTTACAGAATAACTTTGTTATAACCTCCAGGCTTAATGGAAAAAGAGTAATATTTGACCTTCCTGGAAAGAAAATCAGTTAGCTCCACCTAGGTCAATCAGCTATGGCCTGGTTTCCCCATCACTAGAAACACACCCTAAATAATGGGATCACACCAAAAGAAAAAGGGACAGCTATGAGCTGAGGGTCATCCTAATTGGCAGCTACTCTAATGATCTTACAGCTAAAGGGTCTATTTCTGTGGTGTGCTGGAGCTGGCTGCTAGCTAGCGAGAGTCAATTATGTGCATCTCCTTCCAACTTACAAGGGTCAGCCTGTACCTTGGCCATGGTAGAAGTATTTACACCATGGAAATTGGCAATCACTACCAATCAGGGATTTTGTTTTTTCCATTGACCTGGTTTACCAGCGCTCTATTGGCCTATTTCAAGATAATTGAACAGTCTTGCCAAGACTGCTGAACAAGGGACATGCTGTAGAGCCTACAATAGGAAATACATAGCTAAAACACACTAGCACGTTTTCTGTGCCAAAGACTATACCATTCTAAGTCCTTTATGTGTACTAACTCATTTGATCTGCCCAACAATCTAATGAGGAAGGTGCCATTGTGTTCCCATTTGACAGATAAGAAAAGAGAGGCAGAAAGGAGTGAACTAACTTACTCAAGTTTACATGGCTAGTAGATGGCAAAGTAGAGATTTAAACCCGGGTATTCTATAATTTTATGTCTCAAAATAAAATAGATTATGTCTAGCATTGTTCTAAGTTGAGATACTCTTGACACAGAAAAAACAGATTCACTTTGAATCAAGTGAGAACTTGACTGAATCCCGATAAGAGGACCGCCCCCTCAGTCACAATGCTGCCGTCAGTAAGGGCAGCCGAAGGCAGCTCTACAACTGGTGCTTGGATGTTTATTTCATTTCATTGTATATTTATTTCATTTCCAGGGATGCCCAAGGACTGAAGCCAAATCACAAAGTTGTTAACCGAGTCCACAGGGAAGAGAGAGACTCACAATGCACACTGCTGGAACTCCCCAAGTGGGTGACAGCAACACTTCAGAACTCAGTGGGCAGAGCAGATCACATGGTTGCTCCCGGATGGGCTGTGATTTCTCAGTTCCAGTGAGAAAGGGGAGAGAAGTCTGAACCTTCAACATACTTCCCCCCAATCCCACCGCCAATACTATAAGGCATAGAAAACAGAAAACAGAGGTAACATAGAAAGACAGTCATCCAATTTTATATGTGTGCCTTTGACAAGTCACTTGACTTTACGTATCTTAGCTGTGGGAATCTATAAAATAAAAATGATATTACCTACCCCCGAGGTCACTAAGAGGTTCACATAAGATTCCCCCACAGGAAAGCATCTGGAAAACTGCAAAACCCCACAGGAATGGTGAGCACTAGTATCAGGGGTATCCCTACTCACAAAGCTGTGGTCCCCTAGGACCCAAATGGTGATGGTGCAATTGGATTCATTTGAAACACTATCTGGTATGGACACACCATGTGCTAGGCACTGCTTCTATTGACTAAGTCGAACTCATCAAGTCTGTAAAATCACCAGTCCGAATGGCTAATGGGAATTTCAACTGGGGCAAACCACTTCACGAAGGGAAAATGACTATCTGGAGGAGGCACAAAAGAGTTTTTCTCTTCCAGTGGTTCATTGAGAGATGTGACAATAATACATTGGCAGGAAAGAATGGCTGCTTCTAAATAAACTTAAACAATGATCAGTTTTTCTAAATGCACCAAACTTGCAATTAATATTTGTTGAATCAATGAATGGGATTCCACAAATCTCGGTTTAAATCCTGGTTCTGCACCACTACCATCTGTGTGATTTTGGGAAAGCTAAGTAACTCTTTGAATCTCAGTTTCTTCATCTGTAAAATGAGAATCCTAATACACTTATG
This sequence comes from Nomascus leucogenys, assembly GCF_006542625.1. Taxonomy (NCBI): domain Eukaryota; kingdom Metazoa; phylum Chordata; class Mammalia; order Primates; family Hylobatidae; genus Nomascus; species Nomascus leucogenys. The sequence continues at coordinate 95,965,325 of NC_044384.1, read as the reverse complement.
AGGTATTATATAAGATAAATATGTAAACCATTTAGCACATTTAGTTGGTTATATAACAAGCAGTTATTATTATTATAAATGCAAGCTATAGTTATTTTTTACCTACTATGAGTGTGGTTCATTAACTTGTTATCGGCTACAAGATAAATATGTTCAAATCACTGATCTCTACTGATAAGAAAACTTTTTTTTTTTTGAGAAAACTATTTAAAAAACCAGGAGAGAAAATATTTTATTTTCTGTTTTCTGTGCTTTTATCTACAGATTCAATACATTTCTAGTATTTACCATGGTATCATAATTCCACTGTCACAGGCTTAAGCAAATGTAAATTGGAGAGGGAAAATTAATTTTTCAGATAAATGCAAAAAGAGCTGCATTACAAAAATGACAGTGTGTCCAAGACATTTCTACTCTAGATTTTGGCTTCCTTTTCTTTAATCACCTAGCAGAATTCTTTTGGATATCCAAACTCAATATTTCAACGGCTCTTCAGAGCCAAAAAGCTTTCTGCAAAGGATTAAAGAAGTAGCAAAATGTCATTATAAATATGAATGTAATTTGCTTGAGAGAAAAAAAACCCTGCATGGCTATGACAGTTATCCATTCTTACATTAAAAAAAAATTTTAAATCTCACAAGAGTAATAGAAAAATATCAATGAACTGCTATGATCAAATAAATGAAAGACCTATCAATTTATTTGTAGTTTCTCTTTGAACTACAAATAACAGGTGCTAAATATCTTCCTTTGTCCGTTAAAGAAGTCTGAGATTCTTAGGTTCTTCTATCCTAAACAGCGCAACATGAGCTGTGACAATTCTTCACTGAAACTGAATTAATTTAGCTTTTAGCTTAAAAAAGCTAAAGTATCTATAACCCATAAGCTGTACTAATATAGCAAAATAACTGTATTGTATTCTTAAGTGATAGCTGCATTCTTTAGGTCATTCCTTAAACAAAAGTGGAGGTGGGGAAGGAGACACAGCAATTGTCCTGATATGGAGGCACAAATTAATCTCCATTTTTATACTTAAAAATAATTATAAATAAAATATATAGAACTCACAGTTCTAGTGACTGGCTATTCATCTTTTTTTTTTTTTTTCATCTTAGCCATTTCCTCAAAGATCCATCTGCACTTCATTTATTTATTTCCCCCATAAAGAGGGATTATAACTCTCTTATCCCAAATTTGAAATACTGGTTTGTCTGTAAATATGGAAGCCTAGAAGAAACCACAGTAATTGGTGCTTTTAGCTGCCCACTTAATCTTGCTTAAGTTACCAGCATTCACGATGAGGAATGACTGAGAGGCACAGGTTGAGTAACTACCAGGATGGCAAATGCAGGGGATGAGGTTAATAAAGATTATTGTCAGGAACCCCAATGATACTCCAAAGCATGAGAACCAACAAATCACAAATTAAGAACACTTGCTAACTAGAAGCAAGGTGACAGCCAACTACGGTAGTTAAGGCATTATTGCTTCTGTAAACGCTAAACTCAAGTATAAAGTAGACATGTAATCTTCAACTCCCTGAACACCCCAATTTGGCCACTAAAGATGCTGTTTTACATTTCCAAACATTTTCCCCTGTCACTACTTTTTATACTTCAGTTCTCAGGTTGTAAGTATTTGTTACTTGCAAAGCAGCCCCCTTTGAACACTGAATCATGGGAGGCATTTGTAACTAACTGCCAATGCCGCCTGCCAAACAAAAACTCCCTGCTGGTGACATGACCACCTAGTGACCTCTAAAAATGTTGTAACAATGTGAAAAATAGCTCCCTCTTGTAGGAAACAGCAATTTTTTAAATTAAACGTACATCGAACGTTCGCTTATATACAGATAAATGGTGTTCAGAGTCACCTTCTCTGTTTCCAATTTCAATCTTTTGAAACCCAGCCCAAACCTAAATAAATAAATGTTGATACTAAGAAGAAACTAAGAGCTCAAGAGCCTTGTGATTTTGCAAACAGCTTTTTTCCATTTTCGAAAATCTAAACTCCGGGCCAGACACAGAACAGGTAATGAAAAGGAACAGGCTTGGCAGTCCCTCTGTGGTTCTAAGCTGAAAAATACGTCAGGCAGAAATAAGTGGCTATAATTTGGCAGGCTTAATGTCTTCAAAAGTTTGCAGCTTGCTAGAGAAAAAAAAATTTAAAACAGTTACAACATTTACAAATTGAAACACAATCACAAAGCTAAAAAGCCACATGAACATAATTTAACTATCCTCAGAGTTTTAAACATACTTTTATCATCTTCAGGTGTTTTTGCACCTACATGATAGAAGGCACTGATAATTATTAAAACTGGGGGTACCAGGAAACTTTTTGATGCTAACATGATCTTAGGTGACTGTAATACTGATGAACTTAGTCTATGCCCTTGACATAAAAATATTCTTGGTCTCACTTTAAAAGGTGCAATGGAGCTTCCCATATGTGCCACATGGGACACAAGGAATGGGAAATTGGACATGACAGTAAGTATTTTTGAGGCTGTGGATCACTGTTTTTCCGGTTAGTTTATCTTTCTAAAATTTCAAAATTAAAAGTCTCAGAGCAACAGAGGTATGACATGTCAAAGGCTGTTTGACTCTAATGTGTCTCTTGTTCATCCTGACATCTTCTGATGAATTATTTCCAAACACTGGCCCAAGCTACGAAAAATCAACTCAGCTTGAAAACAAAGGGGCACCGGCAACTGTCTGTTTCTAAGCCATTAAAATGCCTGGAAGATCACTCTTTTTAGAAAGAATAGTCAGTCCTTTTTACCTCCTTACATCTTTCTCGCCTACCACCCCATCCCCTTCCTCTCTACCCAAGACAAAGAAAACCACCTTAAGAGTTCCCTCCCTCAAAGAGGGAGAAAGGAACCGTACATGCTTTTATCTCTGATTTTAAAAATGAGTAAGATGCAAAGAAGAAAAAAAGTATACCCAAATCCACATTAAAATATGCTTCTACCTTTTCAAATTTTAGCTTAAACCCACTTTGCTAATATGCTGATATACCAAATTCAATATGCTTTTGGTGAAAACACTCCATGCTGAACTAAAAACTTCTCCCTGAACTAAAAACTACTCCCCTTGAAACTATGGTGTATGTGGGTAATCAGAAAAGAACACAGAACACCACATCATATTAGTGTATAGGCATGGTGCATTATTGTCATTTCCGGCCAAGGAGAGCTTCTCTATTTTGTGACATTCCCCAGCTTTAATGAGCAACTCCGTAATATGTAAGTTGTTCTGGAAGACTTAACATTTACAAAAAAACAGCACAATATTACTTAGCATAATGTAAATTTGGAATTTTAAAGAAATCTAAGAACTGGAAAAGGACGTCCCTTCCACACTGATCTCTCTATCTCAAATTTTTAGGTGAGGAGGTGAGTATTGGCAATATGATTTGATCAGTGCTAAATCCAAATTTATGTAATAAAGAGATCATTATAATAAAATTATACTAGGTGGACCCCTGTGAAACTGCCAGTGTCTGGGTATGTTCAACCCATAAAAATGACAATATCATAAGATTCAGCTTAATAACACAGTGCCTTACTTTCTTAATCTATTAAATGATTCTAATAATAATTATTTCACAGGATTGCTGTGAGAAATCAATGAGATACTATATATAAAGAGCTTAACACAGTGCTTGACACATGGAAAGCATTTAGTAAATTAATGGAGTAGGAAAAGGAGGAGTTATAAACCTATAAATATTGTTCACTTTGAACATTCTAATAATTTAGGTTATTACCACTTACATAAACATAAATTATCAATAGCTTACAATTTAAGAAATGTAATCAAAATTCTTAGTGAATATTAACTGTTTTCACTCTTAGATCTTTAAAAGTCAATTGTATTTGAGGCTCAGACAATATTCCTCTTTTGTAAAAAAACAATTCTATCAAATCAAGATAAATATCATATATATACATTTATACCTTTGAGTTCTTATTTTTTATATTCAAATAACAATAGAGCCCATTTTTTCATCTGGAGAGAATTACATCTGATGACTATCAGAATGAAATATTAATGACTTGAAAAAAATTCACAGCTATCCAATATTTCCCAGCAATTTTCTGAATTGTGCCAGGTGATTCTAATAATCTGCTATTCTCCCCAAAAATAACATGGATTGTTCTAAGTCCATGAAGAAGAGGCAGATCTCATATTTCATCTAAAAATCTTTTGTGCAAAAAACTGTATCTACGAAATTATTAATTTCCAAAGGACGGAGGGACTGGAATCTGTGACTGAGGTAGTCTAGGACTCTGAAATGGGCTAAGCTGAATCATGATACTTGAGTTCCCCAACTCCAAACTATGCATACCACAGCCACTCCACTCATACTGAGGAAGATCCTCCAAATTCTGCCTCTTCTCATGCTTTTCCAGAAGTTCATCCTTCTCAGAACCACTTCTTCTCTGACGGGTATCACCAAAGGTGAGGGGCAGACCAATGAGGAGGAGGGCTTGCTGCCATCCTGCAGAGCCCCACAGTGGCCCTATCTTTGGCAATGTTCTAACTTTTACAGATTCCTGTCCCCATTTTACAACTTTCTGACTTAGATTTCCTCGTCTCCTAGGACATTGCTAGCCTACACACCAAGGGCTGGCGTTCAGACAAGGTGGGTCATATCTGTAGCCAAAAAAATCCAGCCATTTAATATAAGGAAGTGTGGATATTGGATCTTTCCCCTCTTCTCATTACACATTAAAAGCCAAACCAACTCCCTGCAAAAAGCTCAAACTGTGTAACGTTTTCCAAGAAGGTTATGGCGGGTTTATGTCAATGAAGGTGAATGGATCAAATACAGTCTTCAGTAAGGTCTCTACCAACAAATAAGGCTTAAGCATATTAAAAGAGAGTCCATTTTGGGAATTCAAAACACTTGGATTGCCAAGGTGAGGGCTAACCACTAAATTCCAACAGATAAGGTGGTTTTTCCTTTTTCTTTTTAGATTACAGACTCCAATTCTTGATATTTTTAGTTCTTTGCAGAGGAATTTTAATTTGGAATAAATTTTTACTCCTTGACAATTAAGCCAAACCTCAGAAGCAACTCTGTTTTATGACATTTCAGGCTCCCCCAGTTTACCTATCTGTAAAATTCTTCCTTTTGTACCAATCCAACAGAGCACAAATTAAAGCACATTGCAAATGGTATTCTAAAGGAAACAGACAATCCCTGAATTGGTGTATTGCTGTGCCATTTCTTCTTGTCATTTTGAAAATTACAATCATCTTACAATTTTAAAAAACAGCTTTCTAGATTCTTCACGAATACAATAATATGACTGCTCCACAGTTCACTTAAATCACTCGGGTCTTACTTCATCTTCCCCACATTTGCACAGGAAGAAGTGTTCGCTATTGTCTCCTCCCCCTCTCTGGGAGTCAGACCAGCTGGGACATTTTAAGTCTCTTTCATTAAAAAAAAAAAAAAAAAAGGTTAAGGTCAAAATAAGTATGATAAACATGGTAGTTTCTATTCTCAATACTCAAGGACGAAAGACTAAACAACAACAAAAAAATGTAACATTAAAATTCGCTGAAGTATGATGAAGATTGTTTTTTTCTTCCCTTACAACATAATCATGGAGAAGAAAAGGGTTTTGGAAAACAGCAGGTTTTACCTTTAGTAAATCTAGTCTTTCAAATGAGTCCAGTAGTTAATTTTACAGCTGCACATTCCTTAAATTTATATGTTTCCAATTATCTGAATGACTGACACTTTCAAGTTTTATGGTTGATTTTGAAGAGCAGGGCACTTAAACTTACATGAAGTATATTTTTACACACACGAGTAATTAAATTGTGCTTAACGAGCTCTTCTTTGTACTTGTGAAGTTTTAGCATTTTGGTTAAAGTTTCTTTAAAAGTTAGTAAATTCCAACACTGGACTTTTCATAATACACACTTTGCTATTGGGCTTAACCTTTTTTACTTACAGAGTGTCAGCACCCCTCCATGACATAAACCCCCTACCAAACGGTAGCCAGTGTCAAGGTTATCACATGAAAACAGACCGTAGGTTTCAGTCTCGTACTTTTCTAATGGCTGAAAAAGGCAAATGCACAGCATGGACAGAGTAACACACTGACATCAAAGAACCTGCAATATCACAGGTAAATTAATGTGCTTCCCACTGCCTATAGTCAAGGAGCAGACTGGATTCTTCAGAAACACATTCTGATGCCATTTTATCTTCCCATCCCCTTCTTCCTTAAATGTAATCGTCTACTGTCTGTAATGTAAGCAAATACTTTAGTGAGGTTGTGAAAAATTGATTAGGAGCACCTTGAAGACCCTAACTCGGTGATTTTTTTTTTGTAGTAATTACATGGGTCAGCTCTTTGATATTTGCTGCATATAGAGGCAGAAGTATTCCTTCACTTTAGTTCAGAAACACTTGAAGTAGACTAAGTAGTAAAAATTAGTTATATATTCCAGTTGCTGTTTAATGCATTATTAAAGAATTTTCACATATACATTGGTGAGAAAGACGGATGAACTATAATGTACAATTAATATGTTGCTTTGCCAAGAGATGACTGGATCACAACAGTAGAGAAAGTCAGAAGATCACCCTGAGGACATCCCAACTAAATGCTCACTCATCATTGAATCTGGCTTTCCACAGGGTGTCTCTGCTAGTCTGCATGGAAGTGGTTCAGTGCACGTGAACATGCCATGTACAAATAACACTCAGATAAAATAATCCAGAAATAATACAATTTTGACACATATAATAAGCATATGGAGTCAGTTCACGGAGAAATGAAATACAGCAAACATTAGTGGGTCAGGGGTGCCTTGATTTATTTCTAGAATAGGAGAGCCTAAAGGGCATGACATAAACCTGTGGAAAAAGAAAATGGTAAGATGCAAATCTCCCTCTGAAAAGAGTAGGTGGGCCCAGGGTGGATTGGGATGTGCAAATGAGGACACAGAGATGTCCTCTTAAGCATCACCACTTGTTCATTCTGTGATGCAGAGCCTGTGTCAACATTAAGACAGATGATTTGAGGATCAAATAATACAATGCACTGACACTGATAATACAAACAAAAGGAGAGTGGCTGCTGTTATAGTGTTTAGTCTTATTCCTTGCTATTCCTACCATCATCATTTTATTACTACTGGAGCTCAGGTCCCAGCAAACTTTCTATAAAAGGCCAGAGAGTAAACACTTCAAGCTTTACAGGTGCAGTTGTTTCATTTAGCAAATAAAAATACAGGAGTTCAGTTACATTTGAATTTCAGATAAACAGTAAATATTTTCTTTTAATACAAGCATGTCCTGCTCAATATTTGAGATGCGCTTATACTAAAAATGTGTTTGCTGTTTATCTGTTTTCTTTTTTCTTAATTTTATCTCAGGCTTTCTACACGTTATCTGGCAACCCTATTTACAGGCCATGGGTTTTCTGTTGCAACTACTTGACTCCGCTGTTGTAGCATGAAAGCAGCCATGACAGCACATAAACAAATGCATGTGGCTGTGTCCTAATGAAACTTTATTTACAAAAACAGATGACAGATGAGGTGATATGGTTTGGCAATGTGTCCCCACCCAAACCTCATCTAGATAATTGTAATCCCCAGGGAGGGACCTGCTGAGGGGTGATTGGATCATGAGGGACACATGGTAGTGAGTGAGTTTTCACAAATCTGGTGGTTTTGTGGCAGGCGCCTGTAGTCCCAGCTACTCGGGAGGCTGAGGCAGGAGAATGGCGTGAACCCAGGAGGCGGAGCTTGCAGTGAGCAGAGATTGCACCACTGCACTCCGGCCTGGGCAAAAGAGTAAGACTCCGTCTCAAAAAAAAAAAAAAAAAAAAAAGTGTGTGGCTTTCTTTTCTCTCTCTCGATATTTGCTGCATATAGAGGCAGAAGTATTCCTTCTCCTCTCCCTCTCTTCCTCTCTCTCTCTCTCTTTCTCTCTCTCTCTCTCTCCCTCCCTCCCTTCCTCTCTCTCTCTCTTTCCCACCACCATGTAGGACATGCCTTGCTTTCCCTTCACCTTCTGCCATAATTTTAAGTTTCCTGAGGGCTTCCCAGCCATGTGGAACTGTGAGTCAATTAAATCTCTTTTCTTATAAATTACCCAGTCTCAGGTAGTTCTTTACAGCAGTGTGAAAACAGACTAATACATGAAGGTAGGAGTTGGCCCATGGGCCATACTTTCCTGACTCATGCCAAAGCTCAAAATTAAGCCTACACTGAGTTAAATAATCAGATTTAATGTAAGGATGGACTATTCTAAACATTTGAAGGGAGCATTTTCTTTCATTTGGACAAATAGGGTAAATTTTCACCACTGCCTGGCCACAATTCCTGGGTCTTCCTGTCTGCTACCTTGCCTAGGAAAATGTTTCTGACACTGCAATGCACCTGATATTGAAGCCATTGAAAATCAACATTTGACACCTGTGTGTTCCAATATCATACCACAACAGACACACAAATCAATGAGACTTTGTGCCTGCCTTCAAGGATCTCCCACCCAGGTCATGAGTGTCCTTATTTTTATTTTTTTAAAAAAGTAATATTAAAGGTAATACATATTGTAAGCTAGTTAGTTGGATCAAGCAAACCCTTGGCCAAAGTTGGTAGAAGAAACTAAAGGACCCAGACCTTGGCTGACTTGAAACTTGAAGGCAGTGTGGCTCAGTCTTAATGACAGACCCAGGCACTCAGATGGTTAACCTGTATCACAGATAAGGCAAAAAAAGTAGAGTCAAACTGGGATATTTATTCAAGGAAGAAAAGCCTACGAAAGAGAGAAGAAGGAAGAATGGCCGAATATTTGATTGTGTGGAGGAGAGACCTAACTTATTCCATATAGTTTGCAAGGGACCTGAATTATTTCACATAGCTCAAGATGATAGAACCAGTGTCCAATTCAGTTCAACTTAACAACTGTCTACAGAACACATACTAAGTAGGTAGGTGAAAGCCTGGCCCCACATGTAGATTATAATCTAGTTGGAATGATAGAGGTAAATACATAATTAAACAGAGAATCAAGAAAGAGATTCCTAAGAAAATGGCATTATTGGGGACTTAAGGAATGACTTGGATTTGGTCTAGAAGAAAAGGGTGAGAGGCAGCCTGTAGGCAGATAGGAATGCACTGGCAAATGCTCAAAGCATAGAGCTTGGCATGTGGTAGGAACAATGAGAGGTTCAATGTGGTTACACAGTAGGACCAGAGGAAGAATTAATGTCTCCCAGGGATGATGATGAGACATGAAAGCGTTTAAACTAATTAGTAAATAGTATTGATTTTAGAGAGGTGGAATGTGGCTCAACTTATGGAACAGATGTCTAGTGTTGCTAGAATGCTTCCCATTCACAGAATTCTCCAACAAGGAAGCAAATAGCCATCCTGAGTGAGACTAGGAAGAAAATTCCTGCTCTAGAGAGGAGGTTGCATTGGTGAGATAGATGCATCGGGTGTGTCTCATATTAAACAAACCCAGATTCATATAGGGACTCTGCCTCCTGCCAACTGGTGACCCTGAGCTTCAGTTCTGCCATCTTTAAAGGGGGATAGTTTTACTGATTTTGCAGGGTTGTTGTGAAATTTAGAAATGAGTACCAAGTATAACTGTCCAGCACATAGAAGGTATTCAGTAAATAGTATAGACACAGACTTTCTGACTTTAAATTGTGGACATTTTCAAATATACAGGAAAGGAGAAGCATATAATGAACACCCACAAGCCCATTACCAAAATTTAATAAATGTGTCATATTTTCTCATCTTTTATTTCTGAAGTATTTTTAAAGTTGGACATCAAGACATTCCACCCCTAAATATGTCAGTCTGTTTCTAAAAATTATGGATTTTCCCTATATAACAGTACCTAATAAAATAAAGCACAATATTACAGATATTTTATGCCTCTTTTTAAAATAAATGTTGGCTTCTCATGACGTATTTTTATGAATATTATTTTAGTGCATTCACTAACTCTCATGCAGACCTACCCTTTTCAATGTTTTAAAGTCCCCCAAACAAGTTCCCAAATACAAACATTCTCAGAAATACTTCCACTGTTTGCCTTTCTGTATTTAGTTCAGAATAAGGTTTTGCATTTTTTCTTTTTGTGGATACAGCATGGGATGCACTGTTCAGCTAGGAGAGTTCTGCAGTGTTTTCCAAATTTTAAAAAAGTGTTTACCTCTCTGAAGATGGACAATTTTAACTTAAATTATTTCTCTGCAACAGCCATAACAGATGAAAAGCACATTTGCAATTACTTGCCCCATTTTTAAACCATTTTCTTCTTAGGTAATTTTTGCTTCCAGGTGAGCATAGACCATTCTCTCCTCCTCTTAGAACTGGCTTCTGTCACACCTGCTGCAACACTTGCATCGCATTTACTTACTAACGGGATCTTTTACCTTGGACTGTGCACACAGGGCCTGTGTCGATCCCAGTCCCCAGTCCCCAGCCCCCAGCCCAGACCCTGGCAATTGCTAAGCCCTCAGTTAGGTGTGGGCTGAATGACTACACAAATGAAGGAGATACCTTATGGCTTTGGTTGTGCTCTTATTTTGTTCATCAAACCTTCCTTTTCCAGACAGAGAAAAAGCAAAATTCTGCTTAGGTTATAGGATCTTAAAGTCTGAATTAACAACTTCTAAACAAATAGGGTTTTCTGATAGTTTTCTATGCATCCTTAAGACATTTGACAATTGTTGAATGAATCCCCACTTGTATTTACTCTCATACCTCCCAAGAATTCATGAGACCAACTGATACTCAAGGAAATCTAGAGGCTAAATATAGAGACATGGGGCCTCCTTTCCCGTTTCTTAAATGAGAACGTTCACCTCCATTGCATGTAGCCTAATGTGACTACAGCAAACATCAGAATATGCAGCAGTGTGCCTAATTTTTGGTGGGGATTTTCTTCTTTTTTTTGGCAATACATAGGGTGAGATTTCAGCTGCCAAATTATACAGCTCTTCAACTCTCTGCCAAACTTTATCAATTTCAAGAGTCACCTATTAGAACAATTTCTAAGAGATTAGTTTTAATCCAACAGGAGATCGCTTCTTGTCTTCCAATGTCAGAAAAGTAGGTCAAAATTGAGTCTCCTACAAGTCCACATGATCTATTTCTTTCTTTTCATTTATTTATTTTTTGACTGAATAAAACTGGCATTCCTAAGATAGAGAATTCAGACCAGGGCCCATATGTGACTGTAATATCCTCATAAATCAAATTATGCAAAATACATGCAATTATCTACATTACCTACTTGAATAAAAGGAGACTTTTTTCTCCCCAAGACTCAAGAATGATCTGAAGTCTACTTTTCTTGGCAGATTAAATTGCCCATCCATCTCCAGCCATTGGTGCTTGTTCAAACAAGTAATGGCTCTGCAAAGGCTGATCCTAAAGGGTCCCCAAATTCATATTTAATCTAGAGATAAGTGCAGCAATCAATCTTTCCCAGGGTCTAAGAGAGCTATTGTATTCCACCCAATGACGTAGCATGTGCAACTATTGTTATGGCTTTCTGCCCTAATGACTCAAAATGAACATTTTCAGACAATCCAAACTGGCAGAGGTATCCTCAACAGAGGGAACATGCTTCAGAGAGTTGAGTGGGTCATAACTTGAGGCTTTTTTCCCTGAGGTTGAGGGAGCAGCTGTTACTGGGGCTATTACATCATGCAGATACGATATTAATACAAAACACTGCAAAGGTTATCTTTTTTTTTTTTTTTTGAGACGGAGTCTCGCTCTGTCGCCCAGGCTGGAGCGCAGTGGCACAATCTCGGCTCACTGCAAGCTCCGCCTCCCGGGTTCACGCCATTCTCCTGCCTCAGCCTCCCGAGTAGCTGGGACTACGGGCGCCCGCCACCACGCCCAGCTAATTTTTTTTTGTATTTTTAATAGAGACGGGGTTTCACCGTGGTCTCGATCTCCTGACCTCGTGATCCGCCCGCCTCGGCCTCCCAAAGTGCTGGGATTACAAGCGTGAGCCACCGTGCCCGGCCGGCAAAGGTTATCTTTAAAGACAAGGACCACTGACCAGACTAAAAGCCTGAGGAAATCTTGTCCACATCTGTAACGCCTCTATTCCCTGCCTGCTCAGGTGAGTTTGGCTTTCCTGCATTTTGCTGAAAAAAATGATTAAGTGATCTCACTGTCTGTTTTATTCTTCTTCAGTCTCAGAAGAAAAAAAGAAATCCTAATAGAATGAGAGTGAGAGGGCAGTAGAGTAGGGTGCAGCCTTTTAAAGAGAAGTCTTTTAAACATGGCTCAAGGATACTGTACTCCAAATTGGGGGAAGAATCTGCTGAGGCTCAGAACGCCTGTAGGGTATGCCTGGGCCCCAAGTCCCAGGACACTAAGAGAACTGTGTGAAGCTACCAAGGCTGCCAGGAGGAGCAGCTGAATTCAAAGCCCAGGCCACACACAGAAGCACTAAATGCCAGCAGATCGCCAAAACCTGCTGTGGCCAAGGGCTGGCAACAGAAGGAAAGCTGCCCATTTGGAGAGGGGGCATCTGCCCCCATTTAAAGGCTAGAACACACCTCTTGGCTCTCTCCACCAAAAAAAAAAAAAAAAAGGATCAAGGACCCAAACAAAATAATAGGGGAATAGACATATGAGTTTTTAGGTGAGTGATTTATTTATTTATTTATTTTTATTTTATTTATTTTTTTTTAGATGGAGTCTCACTCTGTCGCCCAGGCTGGAGTGCAATGGCGCAATCTCAGCTCACTGCAACCTCTGCCTCCCAGAGAGTGATTTTAATTGAATCCAACAACAGTATGCAAGCTTTCCTGCCCAGCCTTGGAAATGACCCAAGGAGACTGGGCAGGTTTGGCATTTCAGGTAGATGTAGAAGAAACCAGACTGGAGCTCACCCCTAAAATAATGATGGGGGAAGAGGGTGAGTGGGGCTTGTGGGATAGACTGAAGACCCAAAAAGGAAGGTATCTAGTAGGGGGCACTCACCTTCTGGCCCCACCTCTTATGTCTGGCACAGGTTGGGAAGGGTTGGCAACCTTGAAGACACCAGGAACACTGAGATGCAGTTATGGACACAGCTCTAGGACTATAACCCAGAACTCACCTTCTCTGAAAGCCCAATTGTCTGAGAAAAAAGAGCTGCCAAAAGTCACATCGCATTCCTCCTTCACCTTCACACCTCCACTTCCTGGAACAGGAATCTTGAGGGTGATTACTTGCCTGATTTCCCATGCTACCTACTTTATCTTCCCTCTTATCATGTTCTTCCTGCCACCTGTGTTTCCCAGGTCATATCAGCTTGGGGGTTAGAGAAGCCTCATTCATTCAACTAACAAATATTTATTGAGTGCCTACTGTGTGCCAGGTCCTGTATTGGGCATCAGGGATAAAATGGTGAACAAAACTAGGCAAGGGTCTTGCTGCATTCATGGATTTATGACTTAAATGGGGGGGGGGTGGGTGCTGATACCAGTTGGAGAGGTGCTAATTCACTAGTCATGCAGATAAAATGTAACTTCAGTGTTCCAGTGGCATAATTAGTTAGCATGCAGTGCTTATAAAATGCAAATTGCTCAGAGGGCTCAGGTTTTTGCCAAGGGTGCCAGCTTCCAAGTCACTACCACTTTTTCCATTGCTAACATATCTGCCAGCTCCAAAGTGGCAGGTTTCAGATGTTCTCAAAGACCCCAGAGGCTTCAGCAAGGCCACCTATTCAGTTTTCACTGGCTGTCTTAACTGTGGGCCCTTTGCTTTCAGGCCAAGTATGAGGGAAGTAAAACAGAAACCCCTCTGTGGACAGATGCCCAGTTCCATTCAGAGTTACTCCTTCTCTCTCAACCCAGTTTCCCTAAGGTGCTTTAATTCCCAAGAGACAAGGTGGCCCTTCACGCATATAGACCTCTAAGAAGCCTGCCTAATCACACATGCCCAGGTAGATCAAGACGCAGCTTAAACTAGAGATGGCACAGAGAATCTCCTGCCGGCTCTGATCTGTAGGTGATGTTCTTCAGGAGTACACTAAAGGGCATCAGGGATGAACAACAAATAACTGATGTGAATGAATGATGTCTGATGCAGACATGAAAAATGAAGTGTTGGCCCTATGTTCAAGTTAAGCTATGAACGTTCTCGTTACTTATTCAACAAACATTTGGGGGTCTACAGAGTACCAAATGTAGGATGGTGATATGGTTTGGATTTGTGTCCCTGCCCAAATCTCATGTCAAACTGTACTCCCCAGTGTTGGAGGAGGGGCCTGGTGGGAGGCGACTAGATCATGGGGGCAGATTTCTCCTTTGCTGTTCTCATAATAGTGAGTTCTCACAAGATCTGGTTGTTTAAAAGTGTGTAGCACCTCCTTCTTCACTCTCTTCCTCCTTTTTCTGGCCATGTAAGACGTGCCTGCTTCCCCTTCACCTTCTACTATGATTGTGAGTTTCCTGAGGTCTCCCCAGCCATGCTTCCTGTACAGCCTGTGAAACCATGAGCCAATTAAACCTCTTTTCTTTATAAATTACCTAGTTTTAGGTATTTCTTTATAGCAATGTGAGAATGGACTAATACAGATGGAAAGAAGAAAGAAGGCTGGTTTGCAAATCAGAGCATCAATCCTGGAATAAAGCACTATCTGGGAATCCATAAGCCAGCGCCTTCACATCCATCGCTCATTCTTCCACTCAAGAACTACTTAATGATCACCAACTCTGTAATAGGCGCTGTGCTTTGTGATGGGGCTACAGTGGTGAACACAAAGGAGTAGGTTTTGCCTTCCTGAAATTCAAAGTCTCATAAGACAGAAAAACAATAAACAATTAAAAACTGGAACTTCAGATAAAGACAATCTAAAGGAATAAAGGGACAAAGAGTTACAGGGGAGAGGGTATACTTTAGCTAGGCCTTCCTGTGAAGGAGATGCTTCAACTGAGCCCTGAGGGATGGAGGACATGGGGCCAGCTATGGGAAGATCACAAGGAAGCGCAGACCAGATGGGGGAACGCTAAGTGTAAACGCTGTGAGGCAAGTATGAGCTTAGAAGAAGCAAGCCAATGGGGCTGGAGCTTAGGAAGACAGAAGAAGGCGACATCAGATGGGTTTGGGAGGTAGGCAGCGGGCAGCGGCAGGTTACACACCCTAGTTAGGGGGTTGGGTTTTACTTTAGTTTTATGCTTTATTATTTTTGCCTCTGAGCATGCAATAGAGGGAACAGACATGATCAAACTCATACCCTAAGATTATCCCTGTGGCTACTGTGTGGATGGATCTTAGGAATGCAGAAAAATCAGTATCACAGTGTCCTCATCTGTAAAATGTTGGATTGCATGGGCTCTAAGGTCCCTTTGGCTCTGAAATTTTAACAGCTGTGATGAACGGGGATGAGTGTTAGGATCACAGTGAGCCTGTCTGCCTGGTTCATTGCTATCTCCCTTGAAGGCCTGTGAAGGCTCCAGCATACAAAGGTGGCTGGTAAATACATACCAAATGAATGACTCTGATTTTCATTTACATAAGGCTTGCCCTCTTAACATTAAAGAAGTCTGTATTTTTGGACCTAGGTGGTCATCATCACTGCTGATGAGGTCAAGTCATTCAACATTTATTTGGGGGCAGTTTGAGGGCTGATAGAGAGCCAGCCTGGATTAAGAGCTCTGGAGCACACCAGCTTCTTCTCTAGTAGTTTTACATTCTTCCGGGATGGCCTCTTTTCCCTCCTTGCTGATCCTATTTCTGAGCACATCTTAGGGGAAACATCACAGGGTCTCTGTCTGGGTTGGGCAGAAGGTAGAAAAGGTATATACAAGCAGAGGGTGCAAAGGTTTGCAGGTGGAAAATGAAGGATATTGTCAGACAATGTTAGATAGTGAATTCTTCAGTTCTCAGGGGATAAAAATTATAAATATATTTGATTGAACAATTAGAAATTTCTATCTTTTCAGATAAAAAAAGTTGAATATCAGCAATTTCATTGGGTTCAATCTAATGTATACCAACCAATATACATTAGATATTGGTTACTATATCTGAGTGCCATAAAAGACTGTATTCATCCACAAGTCACAGAGTGTCACACTTCATCTTAAGGAAATCTAAAAACACTTCGCTCCAGGTTTTGGAAAATAACTGAAAACAGTTAAATAAAACTCTGGAAAGGCAAGTGAATGGAAGGAGGGGGATATGGCAGAAGGTTCTTGTGGTAGATCATGTTGTCATTCACAATTATTTGCTCCCTGCTTCCCTCTAATAGCAGCCAACAGCCCCTCCCTTTGCCAGGTGATTTGCAGGCCTTCCTGTAGGAAAAGTACACTTCCTTGCCCCATCATCAGGCTTGGTCATGTGATCTGCCTTGACGAATGGGATATAAGAGAAAGTAATGCGTGCAAACTGCAAGCAGACACCTTCAGAGCCATTGTATGCTTCTTCTAACTCTTTTTTCTCTGCCAGGAGAACAGCATATCCCAAACAGAGGCTGCTGCCTCATCCTGGATCCTAGAGTGACAGTGACATGTAGAGCACAAGCATAGACCCCAGTGACCCATGGCTGACATGCAACCACTGAGCTGTAGGGCTCACTTGTTATCCTCCAAAGCCCACTAATGTAGCTTATAAACTTGCAGCCTCCAGGCCACATCGGAACCACAGGAACATTGTGTTTGACTTGTACGGAATTTTAAAAATTTATTTTTTTAGTCGGTTGCCAAAATATTAAAAAATCCCAGTTTGAGGCTCTCTCTAACAACTGGAAGAATTGGTAATATCAGAGCTGTATTCCTGCATGACAGAAATCAACTGGAATGGAGGAGTGACTGCCCCTTCACCCTTTGATGGGCAGATGCTCTCCAGCCTCACTATTTCCTACCATCTTTCCAACTCTGAATCTAAGAGTTGGTTGCAATTGATCATCACTGTTAAACTGTTGGTTTTTAATTTTTTTATTATTAATTTTTTTTAAATTATACTTTAAGTTCTGGGATACATGTGCAGAATGTGAAGGTTTGTTACATAGGTACACATGTGCCATGGTGGTTTTTTGCACCCCTCAACCCGTCATCTACATTAGGTATTTCTCCTAATGCTCTCCCTCCCCTTGCCCCCCACCCCTGACAGGCCCCACTGTGTGATGTTCCCCTCCCTGTGTCCATGTGTTCTCATTGTTCAACTCCCACTTGTGAGTGAGAACATGCAGTGTTTGGTTTTCTGTTCCTGTGTTAGTTTGCTGAGAATGATGGTTTCTAGCTTCATCCATGCCCCTGCAAAGGACATGAACTCATTGTTTTCTATGGCTGTATAGCATTCTATGGTGTATATATGCCACATTTTCTTTATCCAGTCTATCATTGATGGGCATTTGGGTTGGTTCCAAGTCTTTCCTACTGTAAATAGTGCCGCAATAAACATATGTGTGTATGTGTCTTTATAGTAGAATGATTTCTAATCCTTTGGGTATATACCCAGTAATGGGATTGCTGGGTCAAATGGTATTTCTGGTTCTAGATCCTTGAGGAATTGTCACACTGTCTTCCACACTGGTTGAACTCATTTACACTCCCACCAACTGTTGGTTTTTTAATACTTGATTCAATATAGATCATTCAGATTGCAAATTATCCTGATTTACCTTGAAGATAAAATGGAGAATGACATTAGCAACATCCATCATGCTAGGTACTAGGTACCTTATGTGCATTATCTCACTGAGTCTTCATGTCCACCCTGCTACCATTGCACAGAAGGGGAAACTGAGTCTGGAGCCCAGAGTTAGACAAAAGTTAGTAAGAAGTAAAGCTAGGACTTGAACCCAGGTCTGTTTATCTCCAAATCCCATGCTTTTAACCTCTCTTGTGACTTGTTCACGGTGGAAAAATTAGATGAAAATAAGCGGAAATGCTGAGGCATAAACCCTACTAGGCTGGCTGACTGTGCAGGCACAAAGCATGAGCCTCCTAATCAAACTGGGCTTCCAATTAACACAATCTGTCAAAACAGCAGTAACTCTTGCTCCCATTGCACTGAGACGAGATGATTAACCCTGCACACCTGATGAGACTGTGCCTTCTTCAGTACCCACTCTGCCCCACAGCAGGCCTGAGGAGGCAGGCTCTCCACCTGTAATGGGAAATAACCTTTGCACAGAGCACACAGGATGTCTGTTAATTATGGGTGTTCTCAGAAATCTCAACTGTGTCTCACCTTTTGCTCCTATCCAGTTGTAAGCTTCACAAACAACCACTCACTTGGAGGGGTGAAATATCCATCAGCGACCTGGGAGCAACTCATAAAGGATCTGGGCTCCAAGGCCTCATGTCTGTGGGCCTCTCTGCCTATCAGGACTGTTGTGAGTATTAAATAAGAAAATCCATGCCCAAAGGTTAGCATGGTACTCTAGGCATACAGTAAGGCATTAATACCTATTCTTAGAATTACCATTTATTTTATTAATTTATGTATTTTTGAGACAAAGTCTCACTCTGTTGCCCAGGCTAGAGTGCAGTGGTGTGATCTTGGCTCACTGCAACTTCCGCCTCCCAGGTTCAAGCAATTCTCCTGTCTCAGCCTACCAAGTAGCTGGGACTACAGGCACACACCACCACGCCTGGCTACTTTTTGTATTCTTTTTCTTTTTTTCTTTTCTTTTCTTTTTTTTTTGAGACCGAGTCTTGCTCTGTAGCCCAGGCTGGAGTGCAGTGGTGTGATCTCGGCTCACTGCAAGCTCCGCCTCCAGGGTTCACGCCATTCTCCTGCCTCAGCCCCCCCAGTACCTGGGACTACAGGTGCCCGCCACCACGCCCGGCTAAATTTTTTGTATTTTTAGTAGAGACAGAGTTTCACTGCGTTAGCCAGGATGGTCTCGATCTCCTGACCTTGCGATCCGCCCGCCTTGGCCTCCCAAAGTGCTGGGATTACAGGCATGAGCCATCACGCCTGGCCTTACTTTTTGGATAATTAGTAGAGATGGGGTTTCACCATATTGGTCAGGCTGGTCTCAAACTCTGGACTGCAGGTGATCCACCCTCCTCGGCCTCCCAAAGTGTTGGTATTACAGGCGTAAGCCACCGTGCCTGGCCTATTTTATTTTACTTTAATTTTTGAAAAAGGTATTTCAGGTTATCACCCATCCTTTCCCTCCCTAAGCTTTTATATTCATCAGCACTGAGCCCAGCGTGCTGGAATTGTCAAATTTGCCAAGATGAAGAGGGTCCCTTGGGCCTGAACCAACTCCTGCTGTAGTTACCCTATCTTAGCTAAGGGTAATTCTATTCCTCTCGTTTCTCAGACCCGAAACGAAACTTTAGTGTCAAGATTAATAGCACCACAACCTGCTCCCTGCCCCTGTACCCACATCCAGTACTTCAGCCTTTCTTGTTGGCCCTACCTTCAAAATAGGTCCAAAGTGGACCATGACGCACCACCCCACTGCCAAGACCTGGTGGGGCTTGCCATCATCTCATGCCTGGATTACTGCAATGGCCTCCTAGCTGGTCCCCTGCTTCTCTTCTCAACACAGTAGCCAGGGATCCTGTTAAAATGTTACATTGGAACAAGTGATTCCTCTGCTCAAAACCTTCCCAAAGGTCTCTGCATTTTTCTCAGAGCCAAGCCAAAGTCATCCCAATGGCTACCATGTGACCTGGCTCCTAATTACTTGCCTAACATTATTTCTACTCATCCTCCAACCATCACACAGGCTTCCTGGCTGGTCCCACCTTAGGGCCTTTGCACTGGCCGTGCCCTCTGCCTGGAGCGCTCTTCCCTCCCGGACATGCACTTGGCTGGCTTCCTTACTCCTTCCTAACTTTGTTCAAATCTTGCCTTCTCTATGAGGTCTTTTCATAATTAAAAATTTGTAATCCCAACATTTCAGATTCCCTTTTCTGAATTCAGATCTTTCTCTTTAATACTTATCACTATCAAAATATCATATGCTAGGTTAAAACATACACAATTTCCCATTTTTAAACTTTTTGACCTATCCACATGCCAGCTTCATATGAGACAAGCTAATACTCATCTTGCCTGTCTTATTGATTATTTCTCCCCTGTTGAGAACATCAGCTCCCTGAGGCAGGAATGTTGGTTTCATTCCCACCACCCAGAATGGTGCTGGGCACAAAGTAGGCCCCCAGTCAATGGTTATTCAATGAATATGGAACGTGGCACAGTGCTTCCATTTCAATTTGTTTTTAAAAAAATCATTGCTGACAGGTGTTCCTGGGAAAGGCTATTTTGGTTAGAAGTATCCTGGCTTTCTTGCAAGTGCACAGAGAAAAACTTTAAGTATATTTTTTGGTTCACTGAACACCCAGGATATACTGAAAGGAACAGAGATTATAGAGGGAAAGAAGGCGGCTTTTGTGTATATACTTATCCAATTTGAGATTCTTGTCATTTTATTCTCCTCCTTCCCCAAATTTGGGTTGCTACCCCTGTCTGATGCCCAAAGTATTCTAACCAGAAGGCCCATAATCATAATCTTTTTGAAAAACATCCTTCTGGCTGCCCTGCTTAAGTTCAGAGCAGTAATTAACCCCACCGCCTTCTGAGACCTGGAGCACCCTCATTCAACACACACTTTTAATAGGATACATTCAGTCTCAGACTAGACTGGGTAAAACATGGTCCTTACTGAAGGGAAAGAGGAGACAATGGGCCATAACCACATAGTTCCTAGTGGTCCAGGGACCACCTAGCAGGGTTGGGAAGAAAGCTCATGGTATCTCGGGCAGTGAGGCATTATGTCAACATCGGTTCAACTAACAAGCTAAGATGGATTCTGCAGCCCGAGCTCAAGTCTGCATGTGCATTTAGACACTGGGGAAATGAACTTCCCTGAGCTGCCACCTGGAACAGAATACAAAGCACTCAGGGACCCCCTGACTTCGTGGTCTCTCATCAATGTTATGATGCTGCAATCTTCCCCCTTTCCTTGACTCTCCTGTTTATCCTGGTCTGGTTCTCTGGGTCCTGCTCCCTAGGTGTTCCAGTGGTTTCCCAAAGACCCGGTTTACAAAAGGAGGCATTTGTATTCATTCTGCAGGTTTGGCTTTGCAGAGCCAGGCCTTCAGAGGCTCGGATCTCCTTCAGAGCCTTGGCTGTCAGCCTGGGAGAACCCACCAGATTACCCACCAGGTAAACAGGATGGCCTGGCCCATTTGGGTGACCCAGGCAGGCTTTCCTTTGCCTTGGCCAGCCAGGGGGAACATAATATGACTTTCCAGTCAATTTGCTTTATTTTCCATTTAAAAAGAAAGTCCTTCATTAAAATAACAAACCATTAATATTACCTAATTACTAATATTTATTTTAACATGGTTAAGAGAATGGCACGTTTTACAAGTATTAGAGACATAAAACACAAGGCCAATTTGGTTCTTGCCTCATTAAATTTTAAATTGTTACAGTTCACTGCTTACAACAACACTGATTCTCACTCCCGGCTCTAACTAAAGAACAAATTTTAATTCAATGGACATTGTAGGAGAGACAACAGCCTTGTGGGAGTCTTTCCACAGCAGAAGCAGGAGCCCAGCTGGCATCAAATGTCCCCACACATGTCCTCCTGCCTTTAATCTCCTTAATCAGCTTTCCAACTACCCAACTTCAGGGGAAAGGCCTTCTTTGTCTTCAATTTTCTGTTTCCTTTTTGCTTGCTCACTTGATGATGATAAAGACATGAGAGAGAGAGAAAGAAAGAGAGAGCGGGGGTCGGGTGTGGTAGCTCACACCTGTAATCCCAGCATTTTGTAAGGCCTAGGGGGAAGGATCACTTGAGGTCAGGAGTTTGAGGCCAGCCTGATCAACATGGTAAAACCTTGTCTCTACTAAAAATACAAAAATTAGCCTGGCGTGGTTGTGCATGCCTGTGGTTCCGGCTCTCAGGAGGATGAGGTGGGAAGATCACTTGAGCCCAGGAGGATGAGGCTGCAGTGAAGTATAGCAGTGTCATGGCACTCCAGCCTGGGTGACTCTGGCAGAATGAGACCCTGTCTCAAAATAAATAAATAAATAAATAAATAAATAAATAAATAGAAAAGGAAAAAGTGAGACAGACAGAGAGAGTAAGGAGAGATAGATAATATGAACAAATGAGAGAGGATGAGACAGAAAAGATACTGAGAGGGCCCTGCCCTGTCTTGACCAGAAAAATCCAATGAGAAAATACTTTCCCTTCCTAATCCTCTGATTGTTACAACAGCAGACAATTAGTTATGAGTCCAAACCAACTTTTCCCTGCCAACCTCTGCTAGTTTTGAGATAATTTGCTTTGTTTGATGTGCAGCAGGGGTGGACCCAGCTGGCTTCCCCAGGGGCAGTCTGTATGTCAGCATCATTTGCATAATCCATCTCCTCATCTGCGCATGAGCTGTGCACCACAGGAGTAGAAGGATAAAGAAAGCAGTTTGGCGGTGATCCCCAGACAGTCTCACTGAGCTGAGACAGAACCTATCCTCACCTTTAGGCTGCGCAAGAGGGGGCCCTACTGTGAAGGCCTGCATCTCAAAACACCAACACATACTTTTTTTTTTTCTTTTCTGGCTCTTTAGAATGTTATTTGTTGTTGTTGTTGTTGTTGTTGTTGTTGTTGCTGTTGGAAGTTCAGTAACTGACCAAGTGAACTGGAATTATAAAGGGCACACAAGCCACACAGGGCCTCCATTTGTCCTATTGTCCTAGGTCCTGGAAATCTCAAGAAGCGGGTCTGTCTGCGCACCATAAAGAGAAGATAAGAGCAGAAATGATGGGGGAGATTGTCATGAAGAGCACAATGGAGTAAGAACAGACTGAGGATTTAAATCCTTAGGTACAAAATGTGACTAAGGATGGAGCAGGTCTAAGTGAGAGAGAAGCTAACGCCATTTCAGGGATGGAGCAGGGAAGCCGCTGAGTGGAGACGATGGGACTAAGAAGGAGTAGGTCCAGGGATTCACTAGGAACATTCTTGGGAACTCGAGCCCAGAGGAGCTTAGGAAAAGGATAAAGACCTACACGAAGAAACAGGCACGAGTCACTCATGTGAGCCTGGGGGGACAGAAAGGGGCTGGGAAGGGTCAAGCTGTGGGGCAGCTAGACCTGGCTTGAAATATTAACTCCAGAACATCCTGGAGATTGGGAGCTGGAGCTGGTGGCCTCAGGCCTTTGACCTAGATCTCTCTAATCCTCGGGTCCTTGTAAGTGGTAGCCATCCCATAGGGCTGCTGTGAGAAGAAAATGAGAAAGCTCATACAGAGGAGTAACATAGCACCCAACATGGCAAACACACACAAATGCTAGGCAGTGTGGTTGGCATTAGGATTCATTTTAGTATTAGTATTCATTGTAGTTTTTCCATGAATGTGATTCCATTTGGCTGCTCATGCCTGAAAATACACGGGAGACATCTACAACTTCCTCAACCCCATCTTTTCTGGAATTCTCTTGGGAAGATTCTCTTATTGCTTATAGAACCAAGTGTCTCCCTCCTCTCTCCTTTTCACCCCAAAGGCAGTTAAAAATACATAAAAAAAAAAAATAACAGCAATATCTGGCATCTCAAAAAGGAACATATGATTTCTCCTCAGGGACAAATGGCCTTGCCAGGCAGAGGCACCTGGCACCCTGTGGATCATACCTGGTGTCAATATTCCAGTTAGTGCCAGGGACATCTGGCTTCAGTGTGGCATCTGAGGGCCCATGTAGCACCAGGTTCTGGGGTAACACCCTGCAGAAAGGCAGAAGTGTACCCAACTAGAGCAGGAAAAAGCTGCAACTGTGTTATAGTGAAAATGAAATTTCATGCGGTGCTCTACAGAAGGGCTAAAGATGGGTGTCCTTCACCCACACCCAAGGACCTACCCCTCAGACCATCTCTGGATAGAAAGTCCAGCAACAAAAGTGGGCATACAGGCACCCCTGTGGGCTGGCGGAAGGAGGGAAAAGGGAGGCTTTGTGTCTAATCTGAACTTATTTATTGTCAGCCTCCAGCTCCATTAGAAATGCTGTTCATTACCCAGAAAGCCAAATTTGTGTGAGTTAATTTACAACTGAAAGACGTAATGTTATGGAGTAATCTAGACTTTGATTTATTGTAAATTTCCTACTGGCATGAATTTTTATACACCAGGCTTTAGCTGATCCCCCTAACCGACAAATAATGCTTGACAATTACACACTATCAGGCAAACATGCTGGAACATACACTTTTACCCCTAATCCTGTATATAAATTTTACTTTTTACACTTGTATGGCTCTCTTCCACATGTGAACTTCAGAATACTGTGCCCATTTAGTGTACTGTTTATCAAGATGAAATGTGACCGAATTGACTATTTCCTCAATGAGGCAATTCTAAAAAAAAATCAATTTTGTTAGGATTTTATTTTCTAAAGAGAAACAAAACTTTCAGGCCATAGGAAATTTCCTTGATGATGCTTCATATCAGATTAGGTAAGATTTCTGACGCCTACTGTTGGCTGACATGATCCTTTTTCAATGAAGTAAATCCAAATACTCATGAAAAAATATATTTAAAAAAAATTTTTTCACAAAAGGGATTTTGTTAGAGTAGTACCTATGATGTAAATGCATATGCTTATGTATAACTAAATGAATACACGTGTGTACGTATATACGTAAATGCACACAAGATTGGAAAAATGCAGGTGTTCCTTAAATCCTCAGAGGGCTACTGGAGAAATCAGGTTCTCTGGAAACACGACTTGGGTAAGTCTGGCTGTTTCTTTTTTTTTTTTTTTTTTTGAGATGGAGTCTTGCTCTGTCGCCCAGGCTGGAGTGCAGTGGCACAATCTCGGCTCACTGCAAGCTCCGCCTCCCGGGTTCACGCCATTCTCCTGCCTCAGCCTCTCCGAGTAGCTGGGACTACAGGCGCCCGCCACCACGCCCGGCTAATTTTTTGTATTTTTAGTAGAGATGGGGTTTCACCTTGGTCTCGATCTCCTGACCTCGTGATCCGCCCGCCTCGGCCTCCCAAAGTGCTGGGATTACAAGCGTGAGCCACTGCGCCCGGCCAAGTCTGGCTGTTTCTAAGACTCTACTTTTGGCACTTTTATACCACATTCAGAGTGGTGTGGTAAGAAGAAAGAGGAAGGAAAGGAGGAGGAAGAGGTTATTCTGTGTGTCTACTCCATTTCACGTATTCTCCTAGACATAATGCCTAATTATTTCATTTCTCGATTTTATTTTCAAACTCTTGGCATGGGGAGGTCTTTTCAAAAGACATGAAATCCAGATGCTATAAAGGAAAAGACTGAGATTCATATAATTATGAAAGCTCTGTGTGGCAAAAAACAACTACAACAGCAACTCCCTCCATGAGCAAAGCTGTAAGGCAAATGTCAATTAGATAAGCACATTTCAGATAAATAATTTGCATCCACAATGTGACACATTAATAAGAAAAAGGTCTATCAGCCCAGCAGAAAGGTACAAAGGGTATGTATCCTTAGCCCATGCAAAGGATATGAATATACAAAGCTCTGAAGAGAAACATGCAAATGACTAATTGATAAAGCATGTTCATGCACACAAATAATTAGGAAAATGAAAAGTAAAACAATAACAAGTAAAACAAACTTCTTCGAAAGTTTAACAAGGAGAAAAAGGGTGGAGACAGAATTTAAAGAAATAACTATAAAATGACAAAAAGGCAAGGGAATAGAACAGATAAAGAAGAGATTGGAATAATGACAATAGACATATAAGTAGATGAAATGGACAATACTCTAGCAAAACAAAAATAATAGGGAACAGGCAGATAATCTAAATGGGCCAATAACCCAATAACCAGGAAATAAATAAAAAATATTGCCAAAAAATTATCTCCAAAAATGGCCCTGGGTTTGGAGCATTTAATAGAAGAATACTTTCATACTTTCAAGAACAGACCAATGTTTTTGGCTGCTTAAAAAGTTCTGGAAATAGGCCGGGTTTGGTGGCTCATGCCTGTAATCCTAGCACTTTGGGAGGCCAAGGAGGGTGGATCACTTGAGGTCAGGAGTTCAAAACCAGCCTGGCCAATATGGTGAAACCCCATATCTACTAAAAATACAAAAAAAAAAAAAAATTAGCTGGGTGTGGTGGCAGTGCCTGTAATCCCAACTACTCAGGAGGCTGAGGCAGAAGAATCACTTAAACCCAGGAGGTGGAGGTTGCAGTGAGCTGAGATTGCGCTACTGCACTCCAGCCTGGGTGACAGAGTGAGACTCTGTCTCAAAAAAACAAAAAAGTTCTGGAAATATAGACTGCTTCACAATTTAGTTTTCAAAGCAGACATATCTTGGATACATAAAAGAAGAAACTGTAGGTCAATTCTACTTGTGACTATGATATAAAAACTGTAAGCTGCAACACTTGCAAAAAAAACCCCAGCAGCACATTGCAGAAAGAATACAAACACGGCCAAGCAGGGTTTATTTAAGGAAAGTAATGATGATTTAATAGTAGGAATTCCATAATCTAACACATTATGTTAATAAGTCAAGAGAGGTAAATACATATGAGATCATTCAAAGCGGTTCTTCTTTATCAGTGGTACACATCAGAATCCTGGGTCTGATTCCTACCACAGCAAATTATCTTACAGTGTAACTGGAGACAGTCTTAGTCTTTTTTTTTTTAAGTGCTCTTTGGGAATTCTTAAATATACCTTTGTTTGAGAACCACTGATTTAGAAAAAAATGTTCATGAGGCATTTAATAAAAATTCAACAATTCTTGATATAAAATCACAGGAAACTAAGAATAAGAGCATATCTCTTTAATAAGGACTATCTCATCTGAACAACAAAGAAATAGTGAACTACAGGCAACATTCCCATGAAATCCAGAGGCAAGACAAGGATGCTCACTATAACCACTAGTATTTAGTATTGTTTTAGATATTCCACCTAAAACAGTAAGACATTTTTTCCTTCCTCAAAACAGTAAGGAAAAGATATTAAAACAGCTATTATAAAAGAGAAGCTTACCTGGGATTATTAACATATGATAATCTATTCAGAAAGTACATAATAAAATCATGAAAAAGATTCCATTTCTTTTATGGAAAAGAGTAAACTAAAAAACTACTTGAACAAAAAATAATGCAGGAATGTGTCAGGTTAAAAATTCACTAAGCTCTATGTCCACCTGCACTGCCAGTTAAAAAGACAATGGAAAAAGTTTCAATTCATAATAGCTAATAGGCGTACCAAAAAAACCCACAATAAATAGACATAACAAAAAATTATGAGTTCCGATTTTATAAATATCAAAAAGGAAAAAAAACATCTTAGAATTAAAACCATGCAATAAATCAATACAAATAATGTATTTTTAAAAATCTCCATCATAACAACTGTTATTTACTGAGTATGTGACATATGCCAGTCTTTATGTGGAAATGAGCATTTTACAAGTGCATTTCATTTTCTATTCAGAAAAGTTCACTCCTCTGTGGCACACGCCAATATGATACTTAATTTACGGATGTGCCTTTTGCCCAAGGTCATAGAGTTGGTAGGTGGCAAATCCTGTATTCAAATTCAGCCAAATCTGCCATGCTCTCGACCACAGCTCTGTGGCAAATACCTCCTCCCACCAGGGCAACTGATTCTGTAGCCCTGTGTTGGGTGACAGTAAATGATACACCAAGACGAGCTCACTCAGCTTCATAGGGTCAAAACCTTTCCACGTCACTGTTTATTAAAACGTCCTAAATGAAGAATAGCAATAAAGGGCTCTGAAGGAAGCTATCAGTGACATCTGGGGCCTCAGCGTGTGGTATGTCACCCAAATACATTTGGACATTATATCGTGGCTGTTGTTTTGGGCTCTTGCCCAAAACTCTGTGTGAGACCTTGGACAAGGAAGGCTGTCTCTGCTGTACTGAGCACTCTGTCAACACTCAAAATAATGCTGAGGCAGCCACAGCACAGTGCAGGAAGCGATGTCCGAGGCCATGACATCTTGCAGAGGACACCCCATATTTATCACTGTTTCAAGTTCAGATCTGGATGAGCAACTGAAAGCAATACTTGGACTGTCAGCAGAACAAGCACTGGGATGGGAGTGAGACCCTCCAGCCCTGAAACCACAGGCCCTGCCCACCAGCCCTGCTCAGAAAACATTCCCGGACTTCTCCATATCATCCTGATGGAAGCCTGGGGAAAGAAACGTTTGTTTTCTGAATTTTCAAGTTCATAATGCATTCATTTAATTTTTTAAAAATGTGGTTTTTTTTTGTCATGGCTTAATTCCTTGCTCCCTTTTCTTCTCCAAGAAAGTCTGAGGAGATGAAACAACTCATATGAAAAAGGAAGAGAGAGCCAGGCGCGGTGGCTCACGCCTGTGATCCCAGCACTTTGGGAGGCCGAGGGGGGTGGGTCACCTGAGGTCAGGAGTTCAAGACCATCCTGGCCAACAGGGTGAAACCCTGTCTCTACTGAAAGTACAAAAAATTAGTCGGGTGCTGTGGCGGGTGCCTGTAATCCCAGCTACTCGGGAGGCAAAGGCAGGAGAATCGCTTGAACCCAGGATGCGGAGGTTGCAGTGAGCCGAGATCGCCCTACTACACTCCCACCTGGGCAACAAGAGCAAAACTTGGCCTCACAGAAAAAAAAAAAAAAAAAGGAAAAGGAAGAGGGATATAAAATATGAAGAACCAGAATGGAAAAGCGGCCTGTGAGAATCTTCCTTAACTCCACGTTGTTTCCCTGTGGATTGGGAACGATGGAGTTGTAGAGAGAAGGGGATCTGAGGGGACATTTTACCACTCCTCTCCCATCAGGGTGTACCACACAGATATCTGCCAGGGGCATCTCACATTGGTTCCCACTGTGTGCTCTGAGACACTCAGGCTTTCTCACACCTTGGCTGGAATTCTTTTCCTTTCCACCTGTGCAGGAGAGACAGCCCACTGAGAAGGTTCTGCATGTGTCAGGCCGACATTCTTGCTGTCATCAAAGACCACGGGGTCTTACCTACAGGATGATGCTAGCATTTTCCTGGGTACTTTGGGTTGCTAAGTCCCATTAGCTTGTCTGCTTATCCCAAGTCCCCATACCTTCACCTCTTCCCCCTGCATCCTTTTGCATTTCAGCAAAAAGCACCATCATCTGGTCATTTAATCTGACCAGAAATCCTGTTTTGTATCCACCAGGTTCACTCCATTTCTTTGCCTTGAATCAGTACCCATCCTTCCATTTCATAGGGCAGGCTGCCATCACCTTATATGTTACAACCCCAACAAGTTCCTTACTGGCTATCCTACTTTGATCTATTTACTCAACAAATACAGAGTCCCTCCTATGTTCCACGAACTATTTTCAGTGCTGGGAACACAGCAGTAAGAAAATAAAAACAAGCAAACAAAAGAACACCAGGGAAAATGGAATAGGGAGCAAGGATGGTATCACTACCATGAACAGGGTGTTAAGCAAGGCCAACTGACATGACAGACTCTCCTTTTCCTATCCTCTGTAAGCTTCCCCCTTTCCCCCACATTCAGCCAGGATCATCTTCTCAAGATGCAAATCAGGTCAAGTCACCTCCCAGCTTGGAAATAGCCACTGACAGTTTAAATAGCAGAGGCATCAAATTAGTATTTGACAAATAAACGTGTAGGTTTTATCATCACAGTGAAAATTTGCAATGACTCCCATTTTACAAAAGAATACAGTGACATTCAACAGATGGTAAATAGCAGAGCCAGAATTCACACCTCTGACTCCAGAGCCGAAACAGCTGGTGTGGCCAGCCACAGCAGGAAGTGCCACAGAACGGGGCACTTTCCTTACAGTTGTCCCCGGAGGTGTGCATTTCACCCACATCATCTAATAATTCTCACCAAATGCTCCCTGGAAGGATGCAAGGCATACTTACCGAAGCCTGAAATGAATAATTTAGGTTTTTACAAATGCCTGCCCTTCACCTGGAGGAAGTGTGCACAGTACCAAGGTGCATGGGCTCTGCAGGCTGACTGCCTGGACTCAAATGCCAGCTTAGCCACTCCCTAGCCCAGTAAACAGCCTGGGCCTCAGTTTCTCCATTAAGGAAAAGAAGCAAATACTTGTAGTACCACAATCACAGGGCTAAGGTAAGGTCCAAGGAAAGCACTCAGCAATGTGCCTAGATTGTTATTTTTTAAACTATTCTACGAACAAATGTTATTTCTCTGAATCCAACAGTCCACCTGTCATTCTTACATTTACTAGCACTAAATTGATTCAATCTCAAGAAATGAAAAATGTGGATTTACTTTTAAAATATTTCACTCTTTACTCTAGAATGACAGCCCTAAAATAAAAAACTTTCCTGCTGCTGCCATTTAAAAATATTATTATCTATAAGCTAAATTCAGAGAGATTGATGGCATGGTCCTGATATGCCTATCATTTGGGCTTACTGAGGCTGGAGAATGCCCATCCTTGAGAATATAGAAAAAAAAATAGTCAACTGCCTTGGGTGACAAAGTCTCATCACTTGCCCCAACAGGTGATAACGTGAGGATCACCAAACACCCATCCCCAAGGCAAGGTCCCAACACTGAAAGCCAAAGGTGGCTTTAAAAGGACGGGACAAGAAACCAAGAAACCAGGGTTAGCTGTCGAATATCTAAAATGGTACTGGCTTCCATGACATCTCTCTTTCATCCCTAACTACTCTACAGCTTACCAGATTAATATTTTTAAATATAAAAGTTCTAAAAAGTAATTTCAGATGACTAAGATATTACCTTAAACTAGGACATTTTCATTCTAGAAGCGGAAGGGGTACTTGTTATAGTAGACGAAATTATGTTTGAACAGACAGAAATGGGCTAAGGCTTTTTAGGAATAATTTCTCACAGGTTAATTATGTAAAAAGAGGCAAAATCCTTTGTCTTTTGGATTTTTTTTTTTTTTTTGCTTTACAAAACCTCAATTTGTCTTCTCTATCTTTGTGATTTTTTTCCCCTATACCTCCACAGAAGGATGGAATGAAGACTGTGAGAGAAACAAAGGTAATTCATTTTACAGGAGATTTAATATTTACAGAAATGCCAGAAGTTCATCATTTTCCATCTTTTCTAAAAAAGAGAGAGCTTCAAGACAGTTTCTATAGGTCTTATCATGTTTCTTGATTTTGGTTACCAATTTAGGGGACTGTGTAAAAAAGGCTGCCTAGTGAGGTCATAGGACCCAAACCAGTCATATCAATAACATGACCTTGTGACTTTGAAATTCTTTATAGGAACTCATAAATTATGCCTATAGGTAAAACAGCCTCAACATGGTCTGGCCAGTGTTTTGAGTACCTCTCTTAACATGAACTGTTCAGAGATCTTTCTTCTTCCTTTACGTTTTGTCATCTACTAATCTCAACCTCACCCCATTTTTCTACGTTTTGTGTATTCTTCTTAATAAGTCTGCACAAATCACTATAATGTAGCTGAAATCTTAATTTTCAAATTGTGCTTCAATCACCATCTACATGAAGCCAACTGGGCGACATGCCTTTGTCTCTTGGAATTTGTCAGGAGTTAGTTCTTTGCACGTGCTGGATAGAAGTTGCTGCCAAAGCTAGAGTTTCCACAAATGCCAACAAAGCAAACAGTTGCTCATTTATGCATCCATTGTATTACTTACCCCCTAATATGTGTGGCAATTCTGGCCTTAAGGAGAGCAAAGGAGATAAGAAAGACATTTAAAGGCATAACCAAAGATTCATGATAGAAAGTCTCACGAAGGAAGGAAGGACACCATGGTTCAATACTGTGGAGGGTTCAGAAAAGGCAAAGGATACTTCCAGCTTCAGGAAAGACTTCTTGCAAAACACATCATTAGATGTAGGCCTTGAAGGACATTTGACCCAAAGGGAATGACTGAAAGAATTACCCGAAGGCAAGATAATTCAGGGTACACAAGGAAAACTTAAAAATAGGTCCCGATCAGAAGTATTTGTCTTAATTTTCCTGCTTAGCCTTTGAGTGTTGAGATGGCAAATATGTGTTTGACAAATTAACCAGCACCATCCTTTGATTTCTCACTAAGTCCCATTTCAAATTGTTTCAGAAAACAGAAGCTGTTGAACTCATAAGGTTTCAAGGTTTCTGCCATCACTTCTCTCAGTTCTTTCTTTTAGCTAACGTCCATCCCTTGCTGTAATTTTGAACCTGTTTCTTCTTTCTGCATCCATGGGTAATAGGTGGTTATCATGGTCCTTACTATGCCACTATCTTCCCTGTTTGTCCAACTCTCCAATGCCCTGCGTTCCTCAACCTCAACTCTCCCCCACACTGAGGACCTCACATGGCAATGCAGGGTGCTCTGCTTCATGCCAATGAAAAGCCAGCAGGGGCTGCCTCTTGAGGCTTGTGCTGTCCACATCTTCTCATTCGTGCTGCCCAGAAGTGCCTTTGACTTTTCAGCAATGCCTCTACTTGGGGTTGATTCTCTTGACTAGATCTATACAAAGCCAGCTCTGCACCATCTTCAGCTCACAGTTTGTCTTTTCTCCTGCCCCACTGAGTTCAAATAATTGTTACTGATAACTTCTTTAACATATCAAGGTCATAAGGAATTCTAATCCTTTCCTGTAAGATGCCAGCTACTTCTGAGTGGGTTGTGTTCCAACTCGGTGGTTATAGGGACTTTGAAATTGGCCATGTGTTTAACATATTGAACAAAGACTTAGATCTTGAAATGTGCATTTATCCTTTCACTTATTTTCTTAATTCGTGAATTGACTACCACTTATGGATCATGCCTGTACATCTGTTTTAGATGTGGGATTTTTTTTCAATTCCTTCGTCATTTGAATTAAACTCTACATAGTATGTCACACATAGCTTGCAATATGCCAGCATACAGTAGAACAATTATCTTTTCCTTTGCAAATCTGATTAAAAATGAGCCAAGTCCTGTCCTTCTGTGGAATGTGTACATGTAATGGGGCAGAGGGGTAGGGAGTTCTTTTGAGAAAACCAAAGAGTGGCTTAACTGTATATTTTAGAAAATATTATAGAACCTTCTACCCATTGAATCTAAGGCCATGGAAATTATTCAAATGCTGACTTGATGCCAAGGGCCATGCCCATTGAGCTCATTCCAGAGGAACAAAAGAGTCTGATCTCTGGCTCTCCATACTAGAGTCAAGCCTCCCAATTAATTCCATGTGTGTAAATGTGTGTGCAGGTGTGTACATGAGGCTCCTTTGTTACCACTGCTAATTATATATAATTGTATCTACAGTGTTGTGACACTTACCATGAACCAGGCACTGTGCCAAGTACTTTACATAAATGTTTCATTTCACCTTCCCAATAAGCCTATTGTATTGGGTACGTACTATTATTATCCCCATTTAACAGATGAATAAACTGAGGCTTGGAAAGGTAAAACTCACATGAACCCAACTCTGTCAACTCCAAAGTTCAGGTTCTTGACTGCATTGCCATTCTAAACGTATACATCCAAGTCAGAGGCCCCTGGAGTATTGGCTCCAGGTTTTGGCCATGGCCGGAATGGAGGATGAGTTGAGTGGGCTCTACCCAAGGACAATGACAGCATCTCCCTCAAGGTGGTGAATAATGAAAAAATGTCCCCTGGCCTGTGTTCAAAAGGAAAAGTCTACTCAGCTAGTGCCCCAGCCCTTAGAAAGGTCACTCCCAATACTTCACAGGAAGAACTATACTACTACAAGTCCCTGCCCTGAAATACGTATGGCTGCATTATGAACTGTGGGACAGATAGGATCTAGTTTTAATACCAGCTTTCCTAATTACTATCTGCACAATTTTAGGCAAGGTTATTGGTGTCCTTGAGCATCAACTTACTCATCTGCAAGAAAAGAATAAAAATAGTATGTGTCGGCTGGGGGCGATGGCTCAAACCTGTAATCCTGGCACTTTGGGAGGCCAAGGTGGGTGGATGGTTTAAGCCCGGGAATTTGAGACCAGCCCGGGAAATACGGCAAAACCCTGTCTCTACCAAAAATACAAAAATTAGCTGGGTGTAGTGGTGCGTGCCTGTAGTCCCAGCTACTAGGGAAGCTGAGGCAGGAGGATAGCTTGAGCCCAGGGAGTTGGAAGATGTGGTAAGTTGTGATCGTGCCACTGCACTCCAGCCTGGGTAACAGAGTGAGACCCTGTCTCAAAAATAAAAAAGAATAGTATTTATTTATTAATACCTAGTAGGGTTGTTATGAAAAATATGTTGGTTAAGCCCAGTATGTGATCTCCATTCAGATACATGGCTAGACATGGCATCTCAATTATTTCTTATATGGCAGGATTTTTCATTAGTAACTTTTCATACATTTTACCTCTTTAGAGCTTTTAGTTACTAATACTCCATTTTATTTTATTTTAAATGGGAAAGAGGAACAAGGGATATAAGAAGCATTCTTCTCTCCAGTAAATCTACAAAGACCCAAAACGGATCCCTATTGATCCATCAGAACTCACTAGAGAAAATTTACCACTCCATATCTGATACTACTACTCCCACAGGCTTAAAACAGCTTCAAAGTCAAATTCTCCAGAAGATATTATATCTCAAGCCCAAAGAAGTGGCATCCTTCTGAAACACATGGGCTTTCTAATTCCTGGGACCTGTTAGTCCCTATAAGAAGAAATCCATGTCCTGGAAGCCACCTCTTGGATGGCTAGAGATTTTTGATGTGTACCCAGGCCATAGTATTATTGACTAAGAAGTCAGTAGCAAATTTATCCTTACAATATTTTCTTAAGCAATCCACATAAAATGACCCACTGGTTACAGAATCTTCCAAATTAGACATACTAAAAGGGAGAGGAGATTTTTAACTAAGCCCTCACAGAACCAGTTAAACTCATTCACCTTAATTACTATTTAGGCCAAGTGTTGTTATCCCCTCTCTTCTCTCATCTGAAAGCTAAGGAGAATGTGGCAGGGCTTGGGCCAGTTCCAGTTGGGATGAAGAGCTACATGTCTGACTTAAAACATGGCCCAGAATCTCCCCTGATAATCTCAGAGTTCTTTAAACACTGGACAGCTAGGGCATTCCTTGACCACAGCAGGAGCCACTCTGCAAAGGTGATCTTGAGTCCTGGCCACGTGCTGGGAAAGGGCCTATGAACTCTCCCCTGTCTCTCCCCAAGAGAATGATCATCAGCTACAATGGGAGGACAACAGGCAATTCAAAACCAAAACCACAGCATAAAAGGACCTTGATCTTTTTGTCCTGTGAATCTTTCCTTAAGAATTCGCCCCATTCCTCAATTCTCACCTGGATACAGAGTCAAGCATATAATTCAGATGATATAGAGGCAGCAATGGCCTAGGAGAGGGTCCCTTTGGGTACTGCAACAATTCTGTAGCTGGTTGGTCAGCTGATGGTCTTTGAACACACCCTACCTCTCCCCAAGGTCTTGGTTTCCCAGATGTCAACATAAACAGGCTGGAGGTGATGGCCATCAAAGGCCAGCTCTATTCAGTTCTGGTGGCCTACAGTTCTATTTTTATTTATTTTTAAAAATAAGTTTATTTATTGAGGGATAACATGCATACAGAAAATTTCACACATCATAAATGGATAGCTCCATGAATTTTCACAAAGTGCTCACACATGTGTAACCAGTGCCCTTCTCCAAAACTAGAACATAACCAGCACCCAAAGCCTTCTTGTGTAGCTTCCCAGTCACCTCCCAACAGGGGTAACCACTGTCATGAGTTCTCTAATACCATAGACTAGTTTTTCCAATTCAGACTTTATGGGATCGAATATCCTCTCCTTTATTGTTTCTTTCTCTCTCTCAGCATGTTAGTGACGTTCATCTTTGTCGTCATGTTACAATAGTTCATGCTCATTGTTCTAGAGCATTTCACTGCCTGAATATGCCAGCCTAAGGCTTAATATTTGCAGATGTCCCCCGCCAGTTTTATCCTGTAATGCACATCCACTGTGAATGTCCTGCAAAAAGGCAGAAAAGCAGAACCCCCTAAAAGAGAGACTTTCTTTACTGCTTCCTAGGGCCACGGATGCCGTGTTTTTTCCAAGTCCATAGGGAAGCTGAGAGTCTTCTAAGTGGCCAGAGATGCTGAAAGCAAAGTATCAACACCATCAGCCTTGTTTAAGCAGCACCTTTCTGTGCTTGCTACTACTCCATGAGATTTACACAGATAAGATCCCAAGTCTCTTAGCAATTTTCAAGAAAAGATCCCAAGTCTCTTAGCAAATTTCAAGCTAAAAAGACAACACTGATGCATAGAGAGATTACGGATGCAGACAAGAAACACGATACATAATCTAAAGAAACCATTAAGTGCAAATGAAAGAAAATACTTCATGTGCAAAAGGAAGAATAATGGCATTTTGTGGGGTTATGTCAGGTACAATTGCTATCATTTCCCCCAAACAATTGGTCTGAGAAGAAGTCACATGGTATGCTGGAAAAGAAAGGCACTACAGAAAGAAACAGAAACTTTAAATGAACTTTCCTATTTCAGCAAACATAGAAGGTAATAAGCCTACTAGTGATACAAAAAGGCAGAAGAGTTCCAGAGCCATCATCTGCATCCCTTGACAAGGCCAGGGGACTTTTTGGCATCAATGTGATGTGATTTGGCAGCCAGCATTGACACCGTTGGGAAATGTCAGCCTGAAAAGAGGCTGTTCTATTGGACAGATGTAAGGCCACGACTTAGCCTCACAGGCCTGGATTACTGCAGCATACTCTTAACTGGGCTTCCTGTCTCCAACTGTCAGTCCTTCCCTCCATTCTTTGAACTGAAGTCTAAAGGCTCTTCCCCAAACATAAACCTGATCATGATACACTCTCACTTGAAATCTTTTCATCATTCTTTATTCCTTGCAGGATAAAGTCCAACTTCTTTGTAGCTTTTGGGGCTTTGGGGAGCTGACCTCTGGTTGCTTTACCTTGCTCATCTCTCAATACGCTCCAGCCATATGGAACTTCTTATAGTTCCTTCTGCCTAGAGCACCTCCCTCATGGCCTTCATTGGGCTACTTCTGCTTCCTTGCAGGTGTTAGGGAGCTGCCAGTTTCTCTGGAAGCACTTCCCTGAGGGCCCCTCTATTGTCCTGTAGCCCCCCACAACACAGTAATCATAGTCAAGATCTCATTCCCTGCTTTAGCAGCCCTGGCCAGTGCCTCACCCTCATCCCCTCAGCACTCAATAGCACAGAACTTGTCAACAGAGTCCTACTGTTGACACTGGCAATTCTACCTGTGGGCTTCTTCTTGGCATGCCCTGCACATACAGGCCAGGAGCACCAGAAGTTAATGCTCCTAGGAGCATCCCTCAGATAACAGTGGAAGGAAAATGGAGGGTGAATAACAACCCTGCTATCCCCCACCTCCAGATAAGCTACTTGTATTCAAATCCCTGTCTGAAGGCCAGCTTCTGGGGAAACCCAACCCAGAC
This sequence comes from Nomascus leucogenys, assembly GCF_006542625.1. Lineage (NCBI taxonomy): Eukaryota > Metazoa > Chordata > Mammalia > Primates > Hylobatidae > Nomascus > Nomascus leucogenys. The sequence continues at coordinate 95,927,924 of NC_044384.1, read as the reverse complement.
AGTGGCCCATCCGCCAGCCAGACTGTGAATTCAGTGAAGCTTGGGACTAATGTCTTTCATTTATCAGTGGACAGCAGCCATGCCTACCGTATGTCTGGCACACAGTACATAAATGTTTATTGAATGAATGGTAAACATACAAGGAATCCTTGTTTCATTCCTGGTTTTCTACTCAAAGGCAATACAGAGCTCAGCAAAGAGCATCGGCTCTGGAGTCAAAAGACCAAGTTCATTTCAAAAGGTGGAATCCTCCATTCCTGATGGGTGTGAGTTTGGGCAGGGGTGGGTAAACCACCTGGGCCTCAGCTTCCTCTTCTTGTCAACCGGGGTCATCATGAGACTCAAGGAGAGCTGTTTAAAATTGCAGGGAGTTACACAAATTAAATAGTGTTTATTTTAGGCATTCATGTAATTCTTTGGGACTAAATATGGGGAAAGAGATTTTGTTCTAGATAACACAAGCACTTGTGGTGGGAAGAGGAAGTAAATGAAAATTGGGGCTGGGTAAACAGTTAATTCCACTTGGAGAGCCTTTAGCGGCAGAGATCTCTGTTTTGATAAAGATCATTTAAATTCCAAAAAAGAAAACAGAATGGAAATGAGAAAGTAAGTTTTTAAAAGTCCCGAAATAATTGCTAACTATAAACAGACATAAAAGATAGGTACATATCTCTATGTATGTAGAGATATGTATGTGTATATATATGTATATATATATATAAAACAGCAGACATGTAATGAACTATATTAAATATGAAAATCTTACTATGCTTTTCCACTTTGTTTTTCTCCTTTAACAGCTTCAGAATTCCAAAACGCAAACACATGTGTGCTGAGAAATGTCTGAGATGTTTTTAGGTCAAGCTAAAATCAAATGTCATCTCATAATCTTATAATCTTCATAAAACTGCTTTTATTTTCAAGACATGCAAAAATCCATATTAATCCATCAGGCACAATTTTGAATATAGGACTTGAATGAAAAATTAGAATATAGTCAAAAACAGTGAAATTCTTATTTGTGGTCAATACTGAATGAATTAAATGTCTTTTGACATCTTTTTAATTTAAGGACTAGCTTTAAGAACAAAAATTCAGAAATACAAGGAACCCAGATTCATTTTTCTGCCCTTTATTTAACTGTTTTGTATTCTAGTGGGGGAAAAACATGAAAAATCTGATCCACCTTCCTATTGATGAGCACTCTGCAAGAGTAAGGAGTATGTGAAAATTTTTACTCCAGAGTTCTCAAAGTTAATCTTCCAAGGCTGGGCTTTCTCTCCAGACCCTCACCCACGACTGTGTATCTTACGTATTCATGCACATGGAGGACATAAAATACATGTCAAACAAAATAAAGCAAGTTATTAAGTACAACAAACCCCTAAATCTTGGTGGAAGTCAACAGATAAACAGACTATAACAGACTATAATAGTCTGAGTACACAATGCATAATTCATGGCTAAACCAAGGCTAGGCTCGTGCAATATTTCACCAGCTCCCCTTTGCAATCTTTGAGGTTAAGACTGGGTAAATTGCACTGACTTTGCTAACTCAGCAAAACTGAAAAATTAGAAAAGAAACCCCTAACCTTTTCAATAATGGGAAGAGGCAAGAAGGCAGAGGGTGGAGAAAGGTATTGTTTAGCTCTTGCAGCTAGGCATTTAAAAGTCACTGTGTACTAGGCTACCCATTATCTTATTAATATATAATTTTATTGTTGACAAATGTTGATTTTTCTGCTAAAATTAAGAGAGCAGATCACTTCCCTTCTTACACCTAATCACCAGCCCCTGTGTTCAGTTCACAATAGTCCTTCAATAAACATTTATTTAAAGAACTTCCTTTTGATTTCCATTTGTTGTCTATGGAATGTAGCAATGAAATGTGAAGGTGAATATGCAATGACCAACAATAGTAATGGAAAGGTGAATAAAATTAAGCACCTCAATGCAATCTGGATCCTGGACAACTTTTCCATTTATTATTTCTCAAAATGTAGAACAAATGAATGTGCATGAATTTCCCAAAGCTAAGAAGGTGAAACCAAGTCCTTGGCAGCACTTCAGTAGCCACAAATGAGGCTCTATTCTGTTAAGGACCACCATGTCTTCCAGGGACCAGAGAGCTGGTGGATTCTGGGTGTAGAGTACAGTGTCATTTTTAGCAACTAAGAAATGAGAGAGGGAAGACAAATGTCAAGTCAGCACCAGCAGAAATTATTGTGTTTCCTGACAACGGGTGAACCATGCCTGGTGATGCAATAACCCTGAGCCCTGGGGAGTATATAGATTGGTCCAAATAGCAATATTTGTGCTAAGATAACTGTGGATGCAATTTATTTACTATTTTATTATTTTATTTTATTTTATTATTTTATTTATTTTATTTTATTTTAGACAGGGTCTTCCTCTGTCATCCAGGCTGGAGTGCAGCGCAATCTCTGCTCACTGCAAACTCCGCCTCCCAGGTTTAAGGGATTCTCCTGCCTTAGCCTCCTGATGTAGATACAATTTAATTCTTTCAAGGTACTCTGCAAATATTTTTAATAATAGAAATTGAAAGAATGCTATAAACACAAGAAGGTGAGACCTCCTGGTTTAGCCTTCTAAGCAAATAGATTTAACCATTCATTAACATCCTCTTTTGAATGTGTGGAGGTTGATGGTTATTTGCTGATCAAAAAAGCCAGGTGAACATTCTAATTACAGAATGTCTGTGACTTATAGTCACTGCAGGACTGTTTTTGCCTAAGAGTAAGCAGAAAAGATACTGGTTCTGCAAAGTTTTTATTCAGTGCTATAGGGAAGGTTTCTTTCACTGTTTAAAGTTTAGGGGGGCAGTGGGAGACTTAAAAGAGTCGTGTTTTGATTATTTCACAACTCATGTTATTCTGACATATTGATGATATAAATATAATAGCAGATTGCATTGTTAATAAGAAATTTAAAATTAAAAACAGAAAAGCCTAGATAAGGCAGAAATAATTTACACTGAATCTGTTAAAAGGGGTAACACTTCACTTCCTCTGAAAAATCGTATTATTTAGGGCCACTGTCTACACCTAATCAAGTTACTTAAAACCTCAGTACATCACTAATGAACAAAGAGAGAGAGAGAGCAATAGAAAATCTTGAATGGTAGCTCAAGGCTTTCATGAAATTTAAAAGATGATGGTGAGTGGAAATTTTAAAAATTTGGATATGTTCAAGTAAAATCCCTGTGTAATTGCCTAGATATAGAAATAGTGCCAGATCTCTGCAACATAGCCACACAGATTAGAATTTCTTTCTGGACCTTTAAAATATGCATTAAAAGCAAAACCATGTACCTTTCACAATATGGAAATAAAAACTAGTACTCTCACAAAATGTCCTTCTCTGAGTTGCACTTTAATGTTATGGCACCCTCTTTTGTTGGGAGCCATTGTAGGAGACAGTGATACGAAAACCACATCTGCATTTGCTGGAATGGGCTGTCAAAGGAATTATCCATTATCTATAGAAAATCACACATAAGAAACTCCTTTTGCTATCTGGTGCCAGGAAAATCTTTATCTCTAGAAACTAATCTGTTTCCTCCTTTCTAATAACAAGAATGATACAACTTTTATCCTGTTTCCCTTTTTGCTCTGGCTGCCAGGGAGTTCAGGGCCAAACTTGATGATCAGTCACAGTAATTACAATGGACTTTGTGGCTAGAGGAATTATTTCCTCAGGCTTTCATGGCTTTTGTTTTCAATTTTTAGTTGTATTAATCATGTTTTATGTGTCTATGTGTGCACACATGTGAAGACTTGGTTGTAATTGTAACTTACTTCAAGTCCTTTTTTGAAAACAATGGATTGTGTTTATCTCATAAAAGTAAAAAATACAGGAGATGTATGTCAAAATATGCTTTTTCTTGGTACAAATAGCTGTCATACCTGTGTGTAAGCATATGCATTTTGTCTTTCTCTTTGGGGATAACTACTTCTAAACAAGTTAAATGTTAGTCAACATTATACCCAGACAAGCTTTCTTCTGCTTATGGATCATTTATTTGACAAAACAATACACCCTTATTTACAGTTGATACCTTCCAGAAAATTAACACCATAATTTTGCAAAACTTTGTTAAGCTCACAGTTATCATGAGGTCCTTAAAGTTGGTTCTGATGGTTTGGCTGAATTCACAGAATCACTGTAGAGGATTCATTTACATTACATTTACCAAATGTTTGAAATGGACCATCATGTCATTTTCACTTTGCTTCAATGTTTTCTTTTTTCTTAGGTAATACATATGAAATAAATGGTTGATTTGCTTCAAATGGTCTATTTTCCTTCCCTGAGCCTGTTATATTAGCCAGCTTACATTTAAACATATTTTAGTCATATAGATTTTCCACTGACTAATAAGCAAAACACAGCTTTTTTTAAATCCTAAAAAAAGTACGTTAACATTCTTTCAAATTACTGTTTTAAAATAATGTTCCACATTAAATTCCCAAGCTTGGGACAAACCGGAAAGATCCCCTGAGTTTTTAAACCATATTCATTTCCCTGAGCACGGGGGCTCTGCATCCTGGATGGTACAATGCCTTCAGTGCCCCTGTCAGTTGGAATTTAGGAAGTCATTTCTCTTTAATGGTTGCCAGACCTCCTGGATAAGCTGGGGCACTTTGCTTTGCCCCAGATCTCCATTGAAAATGGAGCCTTCCTACTTACTTTCCCTTCACCGTCACAAGAACACTGGGATCCTCCTGGCATAAAACCATTTTGACCCCTGAATCATAAAGCTGTACATTAACAGTGGGATTGTTTGCAATTAGGTAACTGATCCTTTTCCCCGTTTAACTTGAGTCAGCTTATTCGATACTAACATAGTGCTTCTGTAACTCCACTTCTCCACCCGCCGCCTTTCACTCCCCTGACAGGTCTCCAAGAATAGCTGGGTGGCTTTGTTCTTCAACTCTGTACATAACCAAGAAACCAAGACCATAGAGGGACTGGATATCAGCTCAGGGCCTAGAATCAGACAAAGCCACCTCAGATTGAATCTGGGGTCTGCCACTTCCTAACTGCATGACCTTGGGTAAGTGACTTAATTCTGTGAAACCTGAGTCTCCTCATCTGTAAAATGTGGATACCAATAACAGTACCTGCCTTGTAGGGTTGCTTCATCATTCAGCAAATAATTACCCAGAGTACCGACTATTGGCGAGGAACTGTGCCAGGGACCAGAATACAGTCAGAGCACACAGGGTTCTACCCTCATGGAGCTCTCATTATAGTTGAGGAGTCACATACTAAGCAAACAAATGAAAAATGCATAGTTACATATTTTGAGAAGTGCTCCAAGTGAGACAGAATTCTTTGGTGAGCAACAGTGAGAAGTTGTGGCGGGGGGAGTAGAAAGAAATCAGGGCAGGCCTGTTAAGCATGAAGCATTTCAATTATACCTGCAAGGCTACAGCAGAGGAAGCCAGACGCAGGACACGCGGAAGGGAATTTCAGGAAGGCGGAACAGCACATGCAAAAGGTCCTAAGCAGGCAAGGCCTGGCTTTGTTTGAGAAGAAAAGTGAACTATTGTGCCTTCGGTGGACTGCATGAGAAGCCAAAATCTCAAAAGTGAGGTTGGTGAAGTTCAGTAGCGATCCAAGACACAAAAAGACTTGATTCAGAGTTTAGAACAGATCAGAAGTCAAGGAACTACAGAACTGCAGTCCATGGGCCCACTGCCTGTTTCCTTTTCTTTCTTTTTTTTTTTTTTTTAGATAGAGTCTCACTCTTTCGCCCAGGCTGGAGTGCAGTAGTGTGATCTTGGCTCACTGCAACCTCTGCCCCCCTGGGTTCAAGTGATTCTCCTGCCTCAGCCTCCCAAGTAGCTAGGATTATAGGCTTGTGCCACTACGCCCAGCTAACTTTTGTATTTTTAGTAGACATGGGGTTTCACCATGTTGGCCAGGCTGGTCTTGAACTCCTGACCTCAAGTGATCTTCCTTCCTTGGCCTCCCGAAGTGCTGGGATTACAGGCATGAGCCACCACGCCCAGCCCCACTGCCTGTTTCTATAATAAAAATTGTACTGGAACACAGCCATACCCATTTGTTTATGAATTGTCTCTGGCTGCGTTCACACTACTTGCAAGCCTAATACATTTACTATCTGGCCTTTTAAGAAAAAGCTTGTCAACTCCGAAACAGTAAACTTCAATAACTGTTTAAATAAAACAACAATCAAAAGGGGAAACAAAAAAGCCATTTTTTCCCCACATATGTGAGAGCAAGTAACAGGCTTTAATTCAAACACCTTTGAGAAATGGTGTAAATGAAAATCCTGAAAACATCTAGAATGTAGGACTATTGGAAAATTAAGATGAACAAACTTAAAATATTTTAAGACTTTTCAGAAATTATTTCTATTCATAGTGTGTACACATTAAGCATATGAAATAAGACACTTCCACTTCCAGCATTGTGGCTGACTAGATGCTAGGAAAGGCCCTTTGGAAACCTTTTTTTATTGCATTGCTGGGCTCATAGGAAATAGGAAAACCCTCAAATGAACTAAAACAAACAAATAAACAAAATTCCAAAACTGAGCTGAAACAAGAATGGTATGCTGAAAGCCCACACAAACAGAAGAGGTTGCTCTGAACACAAACACCATGGTCATTTGTACAACTGAGAGACTCAGCCAGTGGCAAGTTGGAAGGGCTTAACATGAAAGCCCTGATAAACCAGGATTCTTAAAGGAGCTAGGTGATCCTAGATTGATAGCAGCTCTCTGCTCCCAGAAGCAGCAAATTTTCTGTGCAGAAAAATATCTCCATTTCAGTCACTTGTGGTTCCCACTAAGATTTGTCGAATATAAATTCCCCCAGATCGCCAAGCATATAAGGAAACCAGTCAAACATATAAGGAAACCAATGAGGGAAAGGTAGTGGAACAGATGAGAATAAGTGCAAATTTAGATATACATCCCCAATGGCTTCGGATATTAGAATTATTAACTAGAGAATATAAAATGGCTATTTTCAAAATTCTTATAAATAACATGCATATTATGCATATATACATTACACACATATACATAGTAAGTGTGTATTGCATATTGAAATTTTGCTAAGAGAGTAGATTTTAGGTGCTCTTTCTACAAAAAAGATTAGAAATAAAATAATTAAATGAAAAATGAGCACGCAACAACAGACTATCAAAAGTTACTAGAAAGATTTGAAGAATCCAAATTGAACTTCGGGGAATGAAAAAATATAATTGTTAATCTAAAATAATAAATGGATGTAGCTACATAGTAGACACAGGTGAAGAGAGAATGAGTGAACTAGAAGATAAAACTAGAGAAACTAGCCAGAATGCAGCTCACAGAGATCAGGGGAGAGAAAATGTGAATAGGACATCAAGCAATATGGAGGACAGAAAAGGAAAGTCTAGCACATTCATAATTAGAGCCCATAAAGAGAGACTGAAGACACAGAGAGAAGGTAATAGATATTTGCAAAGATAATGGCTGATAATTAAACAGAACTGGTGAGAGATGTAAATTCGTACATGTGTGAAGCAGGATAAAATAAAATTAATACCGATACATTAAGACCACACAGCATTAAAGAAAAAAGATCTTAGAAATAATCACAGAGGGGCCAGGTGCATGGCTCATGCCTGTAATCCCAGCACTTTTGGAGGCCGAGGCAGGCAGATCACGAGGTCAGGAGATCAAGACCATCCTGGCTAACATGGTGAAACCCCGTCTCTACTAAAAATACAAAAAATTAGCCGGGCGTGGTGGCACATGCCTGTAGACTCAGCTACTCGGGCAGCTGAGGCAGGATAATCGCTTGAACTCGGGAGGCGGAGGTTGTAGTGAGCCAAGACCATGCCACTGTACTATAGTATGGGTGACAGAGCGAGACTTCGTTTCAAAAAAAAAAAAAGAAAAAGAAAGAATCACAGAGAAGAGATAGCCACTTACAATTAGCCCAACAGCCAAGTTTTCCACAGCAACAGTGGAAGCCAGACATTAATGGAATAACATGCTACTGAGAGAAAATAACTATCAACGCCAAATTGGGTGAATCAAGGATGAGGGTAAAAGAAGGACATTTTCAGAGAAACAAAAATTGAAATGGTTTATCACCAATAGACCTACACTAAAAGAATTTTGTAAACGCATAAAGAATTATAAGCCAAGAAGAAAAGTTTAAGATGTAGGTATGGTAAACCAAGAACATTTTTTTTTTTTTTTTTTTTTTTTTTTTTTTTTTGAGACAGAGTCTCGCTCTCTCACCCAGGCTGGAGTGCAGTGGCGCGATCTCGGCTCACTGCAAGCTCCGCCTCCCGGGTTCACGCCATTCTCCTGCCTCAGCCTCTCCGAGTAGCTGGGACTACAGGCGCCCGCCACCATGCCCGGCTAATTTTTTGTATTTTTAATAGAGACGGGGTTTCACCGTGGTCTCGATCTCCTGACCTCGTGATCCACCCGCCTCGGCCTCCCAAAGTGCTGGGATTACAAGCGTGAGCCACCGCGCCCGGCCAAGAACATTATTTTTAAAAAATAATTTTATAAATGGTTTAGAATTAACTATATGTTTTTAAAAATAATGTCCAATTTATTGCTCAAAAAATAAATAATAAAGTAATAGACAAGAAGCGCATGTACGTAAGAGGGTGGTACACAGAGTTAATTGTATTCTCATCTCTATATAATATGGAAGAGGGATTCATTGGTCACAGTAGCAGGGCTAGTAGGGGCCATGTACAGCTCAATCACACAGCTTTTTACTCACCAAAGCTGATCCAGCAACCACCATGGCTCAATGTATAAAGTGCTACTGCAAAGGCCAATGCTGAGTCCCTGTGTGGACTAACTGGCTACCTAGTGACACATTGATGACACTTGACTTCTCTGACTTTGAAGAGGGCAGTACCTTGATTTACATAGGATAGAAACATTCTGTGTGTGGATTTTCCTTCTTTTCCTTCAGTATTCTTCCACGACCACAATTCTTAGATAGATAAATGCCTTATCTATCACATGGCATCCTACACAACATCACCTCCAATCAAGGGACATATTTTACCACATGCAGTGCATCAAAGGATCCACTCCACAGAAGTTCTGGTTTAGTAACAGCTCAGTGACAACACACAAAGAGGTTAGGATACTTTCCTATAGGAATGGAGTATGTGCCTTAAATCAGAGGCCACTGTATGGTGCCATCTCTCCCATAGTAAGGATGCATGACTGGAAAAACTGAGGAGGATGTGGGAGTGGCCCCTCTCATGAAAACACCTAATACCTTGTTGAAATAATGTTTGCTTCTACCAGAGAATATTATCATGATGTGATGAATTAGAAACCGAGACTGTCCTTTGGCCATTTTGGGCTCTTCATTCCATTGACCCAACAGTCAGAGTAGAGGTCACCATTATTGCTATATAATAGGGATAAGGAAGGCAATATGCATAACCCAGGGATTCACTGGGGTGCCCTTAAACAAAGGCCCTGGTCAGTGAAAACAGTGGTAATCCAATCAAGTTAAAGCCATCAAGGACCGAGATTACTTCCATTATTGAAACATGACAGAAGACGGAAATGTGATTACTAGTGAGACCTTGTAGTCAGTTATAGAGACAGGAGCTATAGCAGCTTTCTTTCTTTCTTTCTCTTTTTTCTCTCTCTTTCTCTCTTTCTTTCTTTGTTTCATGGAGTCTTGCTCTGTTGCCCAGGCTGGAGTGCAATGGCATGATATCGGCTCACTGCAACCTCCGCCTCCTGGGTTCAAGCAATTCTCCTGCCTCAGTCTCCCCCTGAGTAGCTGGGATTACAGGCACATGCTACCATGCCTGGCTAATTTTTGTATTTTTAGTAGAAATGGGGTTTCACCCTGTTGGTCAGGCTGGTCTCGAACTCCTGACCTCGTGATCCACCCGCCTCAGCCTACAAAAGTGCTGGGATTACAGGTGTGAGCCACCGTGCCCAGCCAGCAGTTATGTTTTAAGTCACCACTAAGTGACTTTTTTCTCCCCTTACCCCCAACTTCTACCATATAAAAAAAGACAATGCTCATGATAGCTCGTGTTTTAGATGTATGGCCAAACTGACATTATCTCACAATGACACAAGACCTAAGGTGACTCCACACCTCCCTCGTGTTGGGAGCACCAACTTTTCATCTTGATGAAAACAGGAGTAGAGGCCAAGAGGCAAATGAGTGAATAGCACTAGATATTGTCCATTTGCCTTCTAGATCCATCTCCACTTTTCTCTCCTTGCTTTCTTCCCCACAGGGTGACATATACAAATGGCAGCAGAGAGCTCTGCACCCTCAGTCTTCCAGCAGAGTTGAGCTAATAGCAGGAGATAGATGTAGGAAGGAAAGTGAGGTCAGCACATTTATTCCCCTGGTTCTCTCCCAGTAAGTTCACCTCAGACTGGCTGTGTCCCTCAAAAGAGGGTTACTCTCCTTCTTAATGCAGCTCTAGGGGACTCTCTCTTCTTCGAGGGTCTGAAAACCTCTCCCTCTTTTGTCATTTTGGGCCCAGAAGCAGTGACATTTCTGCTGCTGTAGCACTAGGTTCTTGAACAAACCATAGCATCCCCCTATATCGTGCCCACAACTTTGGAATTAATCCCTTTGTACAAAATTGCTTCTTGAATTATCTCAAGTTGAAATATCTGTTTCTATTGGGACCTGACTGACCCATTCACTGTGATTGCATATTACTTAATACAATGTCTATGAACCAACACCCATACAAAGAGATTTTCTTAAGATGCTCATAAACTGAGAGACCTGGGTAATTCCCGGACCCGGGTAAAGTCCCAGGGAATTCCCTGTGGACTCAAAACCGGTTAACTGTTTGGAAGCACCTGACAGGCTCAGAAAAACTTTTTATAAGAATATTTTCTGGTAACCAGGGAGAAAGAGGTCCAAGAGGGATGTGAAAAGTCAGGTGCATGCTTCTTCTGGTTGTAACTCTTGAACAATTTCTATGGAAAACCAAGAGAGAGCCAAAGGTTTATCTAAAAACCAGGTTACTGAGTTAAGAGAAATATTAATCCAGCTTAGTGTTACCTTCTTGCAGGACCAATTTCCTTAGAACAATTTGAATCATTTGAATGGGTTTGAATTTATAATCAAATGACTAACTGACCAGATACCCAGAGGGAATCATAATATTTCTGGAAGAAAGAGGTTCTCTAAGTGAGCACATGAGCATCACCTGGAAGTAGGACTGGCTATAATTTGGCAGGGCCCAGGGCAAAATGAAAACGTGGGACCCTTGTTAAGAAATTATTAAGAATTCCAAGATGGTGATAGCAGAACCATTAAACCAAGCACAAGGCTCTTCTAAGTGCAGGGCCCTGTGTGACCACACAAGTAGCCCACCCATGAAGCCTGCCCTGCCTGGAGGGTTTGTTACAACACAGACTGCTGTGCCCTGCTCCCAGAGCTTCTGATCCAGTGGGTCTGGGGCAAGGCCCCAAAATTTACATTCCTAACAAGTTCCTGGGTGCTACTGATGCTGCTGGTCCAGGGACCACACTCTGAGAACCACCACCCTAGATAATATAGAAGACAGGGAAAAAAAAAAAAACCTCAGAATACAATGAACACATGACCAGTGTATTTAGAGCTTAAGCTGAGAAATCTATATGGATTTTGTACTGAATATCACAGTGTGTATCTACAATTCATAAAAAGGTAAATGTACTCAATTACAAATTTATAGATACAAATTTAATATCCTGAACATTATTAACTGCCTATATCACATTTAATTATTCCTTTTCCCAACAAATGCTTTCTGTCTACTTTATGCCAGGGTACTGTGCTTGCTCACGTATTATGTATTGAATAGGTCATAAATAAATGAGCATATTATTTAGAATAGTGATCTTGAGTATAGGGGAAGGGGAGGTATGAAGTTCAGATAGGGAGAACACCCAGATAGGGAAATTAAAATGTGGGAATGCTATGTCATTTTTTATAAGCGCAAACCTATTATAAGCCTATTAAGAAAACACACCTTGACAAATATTTTGATTTTGATAAAACTGATACATAAAATAGAACAAGGATCATATCTCAGTGCTTTTTAAATGGTAGACAACTCATTTCAAGTAAGGAAGAAATGTTTGGTTTTCATGGTTACCTACAAAAGTTTATTGAGAATTTTAAACTCCTGTCCTATATTGAAATACTGAGTATATAAACACACAAACCAAATCTTCAAAAATTTTCAAATACTCCACTTGGAATAACCCAAGTTATTTGTTAAGAAAATCAGCTAGTTTAGGGGGAATTTTTTTTTCTGAAGGATTAACAGAAAGTTAGATATCCTTCTATGAAGATGACACTACCCCACTGTCACTTACAAGGTCTTACAAAGACACTGACTGTTTTCACAAACATCTCCAGCATCACAGCCTGCAAGAGTCCATGCCAGCTTCAGTGTTCTGGTTTCTCTTCCTGAATATACGGTGTGGTTAGCTATTGACCATACATCATTACGATTTCAAAGAATGAAAAGTTCGCTCATGTGGAATGTAGGTATTCTTGACCTCTGAACTCCATTGTTCTGAAGCCGGGGAAAAATATGAGTATGGCGGTGATACTAAACAAATCTGATAAGGTCATGCTTGGCTTCAAAGGAAGACCAGTAACCAAGTGCACAATAGCCTGCAATTTCCAGTATATTCTTCTCTCTAAGCCTTGAGTTGTTGATAATTAACTTCCTACTATTCTAAACTGAATTTATTGCTTTCTCAATTGCAATTTTAGTAAAATTAAATAATTAAAATTTTAAAACATTATATGACATTCAAAAAATTAAATAAGTGATATTTTTCTCCCATGGCCTCCCTACCTCACACTTAAATATAACGATGAAAATATATGTACCATATTACAAGGGTTTACTGGGAAGAACATTAATGAAGAATACCAAGAAAACTTTATGCTAGACTTCTAAAACACAAAAATAAACACAGGAACTCCAATTTCCAATAAAAATGCTCAAATCAAGGGCATTTCAACTGATGAATATTTACTATGAGTTTCTGGTAATTTTTTTTTTTTGTAAAGCCATCATTTTTTTTCAAGCAAAGATCAAAGAATAATTTGTATCTGGTCCCCTGTTGATTTATATCAGTTTAACTGCCAATATTTCTTAATTCAGAATGAAATTGCACAGAGCTCAATTTATAAATATTTATCTATAAAGTTAACAACTGTGAACTGTAGTGGTGTGTCAAACTGTAAACACAGTCATGGAATATTGGTTCATTTTGAGAACAGATGTTATGCTATCTCCATCATGGGACTGATTGCAGGAGAAACAAGTCATGATTTAGTCTCTTGCTTTTTAGCAACTTTCAAAACAACAGGTAAATCTAGGGAGAGCAAAACCTGACACTTCAGTCCCCACTTTCCATGCCTGCCACAGTGACAGACATCACTAATTTATCCTAGAACTTCCTCAGAGCTCAGATTACCCTTGGTATAATTTTCATCATGTGCTCCAGCAGTCACTATCTATTGACTGGAAGCTATAGAAGATTCAAGCTATTTTCTCTGTATTTAATTCTCGTATCTTGCAGTGGTCAAAATTTTTTTTGGGTAGTATATTTTCAAATATTAGAAAGTCTGTAGCATTCTCAAAGGGATTAAGAGATTGAAAACAATTATAAATAAATTTCACCAACAATAATAATCGAATCCCTCTCACATGCTCTTGGTCTAGTAAAGTGGCCACAATTATCTGGTTCATTTTGTATCCAAGTTACCCTCAAAGGGTAACTTTACAGCTTTGGCTACATGCCTGCATTTACTCACAGAGTAAAGCTCTCGTGTACCCATTAAACACATTCCTTTAGGTCCTCCTGGTGGTCTGCTTAGGAGAGTAAACTCTACTGTTAAGAGAATAGGGTGAGATGCTGTCGGTTTGCCTTAGAAAGAACATTTTGGCCAATGAGTGTTAGCCTAACCCCAGAGACGGAGAGGATGATTAGAAGTCTACTGGTTGTTTGCTGTGAAAAACAATTAGGTATCCCTGTTTTGTTTGCATTATTTCCTTTAATCCTCTCAGCACTGCTGTGAGAGAGAACTGAGGTTCAGCGAAGTGAGTTCCTTGCCTTGTGACCCCAGGAAGAACTGACAGAGCCAGGACTCTAATCAGGAGATATGGCTGACTTCAAAGCCAGCGTGCTAAGCCTGTCTGTAACTCTGCCCTCTGGTGACTAACAGAATCCAGGGACCTTCCATAGCAGGAATGGATCTTAAAAACCAACAGCCATACCCCAAAATGAAATAGCCACCATCATTCTTTTCACTGCTTCAGTCCGAGTTGGTTTTATTGAGGGCAGGGAATCCACTTCCTGCTTGGACCAGGTGCCTGAAAGCAACTGTTCTTCTGCTTGCTTCAGGAAGTCTTTCTGAATCACTGGTCTTCCACTTGAAGTGTGGCAACTCATAGGAGATAAAGCAGATGAGAGGGCTTTATAAACATTAAAAGCCACAGTGCCACGCAATATGAATTAGTGTCAGAATTACTTAAATTTAGCCCTCTATCTTCAAACAGGAGCCATATTTTTATTCTCACTTTATAGGTGAAGCAATGGAGGAAGGAAGACAGGGACCCTACTGACCTTTATTGAGTACTTACATACCAATGCTCTTCTAGACACGACATACATGAGATCATTTAATTCTCACAACAGGCATCAAGTATATGTTTTTAATTCCTCTGTTTAATTTTTATTACCATGTCACCTACTACATGTTTTACTTATTTAATTTACTTATCATCTGTGCCCTCCCCATCCCATTAGACTCTTCCTTAAGTGATTCAGATTTTGGTCTGTTTCATTTACTGCTCTATCTCTAATAGTGCCTGACATAGAGCAGATGTTCAATAAATATTAGTTGAGTAACTAAGTGGAGGCTCAGGGAGATTCAGTACCTTTCTTGAGGTCACACACTTGGAACTGAGCCCTGTGTCATCTGTATCCAATCACCACATGAACACTCCCAGCTCTGAACTTGGGGTTGTCGAATGATTGACGAGTCCCACAAGCAAGCAGAAGACTGAGGACAGTACAGTTACATTTGGATATAACTTGGCATTGCATTTCACAGGAAAAAATTGTGACATTTGTCACAGGTAGGGAGGGGTGCTACCAGATGTGCTCTGAAATTATTGCTTATTCACAACAACAACAATGAAGAAAGAAGTTTAGTCCAGAGATAGCAGACAGATCTCTAGATTTGGAAAACCCTAAAATAAATGGTCCTGATGGGATTACACACCCAGAAACCCAGCTCACAATTCCTCCTTGATACTTTCCTCCCAGTCTTTGGCCCCTGTCTGGTTCAGATGCCTGTAATTAAACTCAACAGAAACTGACCAAGGGCCTACTCAGGGCCACTTTGCGTCACCCACAGGTAGGAACTGGGGAAAATGTTCTGAAATATTCAGTCTACTATGAGGAGAAAGGCAATGAGACACTAAAGTTCATATGAAGCATTACAAAAATGATAGCGCATACAATAGAGTGCTGAGGAAGGAAAGTCTGTTATCTAAAAGCTTAAAGAAGATATGAGGGGCTGGGTGTGGTGGTTCACGCCATAATCCCAGCACTTTGGGATGCCAAGGTGGGCAGATCAATTGAGGTCAAGAGTTCGATACCAGCCTGACCAACATGGTGAAACTCTGTCTCTACTAAAAACACAAAAATTAGCTGGGCGTGGTGGCATGTGCCTGTAATCCCAGCTACTCAGGAGGCTGAAGCAGGAGAATTGCTTGAACCCAGGAGGCGGAGGTTGCAGTGAGCTGAGATCGTGCCACTGCACTCCAGCCTGGGAGCAAAACTCCATCTCAAAAAAAAAAAGAGAAGAAGAAAAAAGAAGGAAGAAGAAGAAAGAAGAAGAAGAAATGAGAGAGGAGGGAGCTTGTGACCTGGGCTAGGAAGAGTCACTGTCCAAAGGAAGGAGGAATCACAAGGTCACCACCAAGCTGAAGCAGAGGAATCATAGATTCTAGAGGTCTAAGCAAAACTCAGAAGCAATAGAATTGAGCCCCGGGATTCTCACCCAGGGGTGATTTTGCTACACAGGTGACATTTGGCAATGTCTGGAGACATTTTTCACAACTAGGGAGGGGTGCTACTGGCATCCAGTGGGCAGAGGCCAGGGATGTTACTAAGCATCCTACAAGACAAAGGACAGACCCTACAACAAAGAATTGTCCAGACCAAAATGCCAATAGTGGCAAGGCTGAGAAAGCTTGACTCGAAAATCATGAGCTTTGAAGGCCAACACACCTAAGTTGGGGTCCCAGCTCTACCCCTAAGTAGCCAACTGATATTGGGCAAATGACTTATCCTCACTCAGCTTCAGTGTGTTTATCTGTTAAATGGCAAATACTAGTGGTAACTACTCCACAATGATCACTCCTTCATTCAGCAGGTATGCTTAAGGGGTCTCCTAAGTGTGGAGCTAAACATGGAATTTGGGCATAAAAGCAATCAATGATACTAAAGAGGTAGAGGTGCTACTGAAGAGATACATGATGGCTAAAGAAGCTCCAAGAAGGATCATCTACCCTACACAAGAGAGATCAAAGACTTCCTGGAAGAAGTAGCATTTAATTCAACATGTGAAGGATGGTGAAGGATGACTCAGATAAAGAGGAGTGGATTAAATGAGATAATAAATGATACTCATCATGAGATGCGTACATTGCACCAGGTACTAGAGTAAAAGTTTCTCTTCTTCCTATGTACTTGGCTCCTTGTTTAGACATTTTCTAAACTTCATTACAGTTGATATGGCTGTGAGACTATGTTCGTGCCAATATAACTGAGGAGTAATGTGTTGATTTCTGGGCCTGGGATTTTAGGTCATTGATTTCCCAATGACTTCTTTTTGTTTCTTCCTGAATGCAAAATAGGGAAGTGGCCCAGACCCAACTTCAACCATGCTAGGGCAGGGGTAAGCAGAGTTCTTCTGTAAAGGGTTATATAGCAAATATTTTCAGCTTCGTGGGTCATATGAACTCTGTTGCAATTACTCAGCTCTGCTACTATAGCACAAAAGTATCTACAATACACAAGTGGGTGTGGCTGAGTTCCAATAAAACTTTATTTATAAAAAAAAAGTAAAGGACTGGATTTGGCCAGCCACAGTTTTCTAATCCATCTGCTAGAGATGGAGGAGCAATAAGATGGAAGGAACCTGGATTTATGACAGATAACGTGGTCTAGAACTTCCCTATCAAGCCAGACTCCTTCCTTTGGAATTGTTAAGAGAGAAAGAAGTAAATACATACTTTAAGCCTTATAACTTAGCCTTGCCTTAACTAACACACGGGCTTTTCAGGCTTCTTTGGGCTTATTTAGACTGTCCTTGGAACCCAATAATTATGTACGTATAATACAGTCTTCTGCTAAAATGACCTCTGAGCATGAGGCTTTTGGAAGTAAGGCTGCCTTCAGGCTGGAGGGAGCTCATGCTTTAGCATCAAGGGTTGAGGGTTAAATTCTCAGCACTCATTCCCCATCCAGCTGAGTGAAGCAAATTGGAGACATCACCATCATTTCAAAATTCAAAGTTTATAGAAAACCTAATAAATCGTCTAAGTCTGGCTTCCTGACACCTATTGGTGTCCTCCTGGAAACTCCCCTCTAAGTAAGTGGATGGTGAGTGCATCAAACGAGGTGAAATAGCAGACAAACTCTGCGTGCTTGCCAGCAGGCCATGCTGGCTCAATGGGGCCTCAGTGACCTAAAATAAGATGAAAGTAGAATTTCTTGTGGGCCTCTGGACCAAACTCAATGATGGTGTTATTTATTTCTGGTTTGCCTATAGCTGTTTTTGTTGGGAAAGTAGGAATGCAAAAGTATCCCAGGCAGATCTTTTTCCAAAAGAGTTTGAAACAAAATGATTACAATTCTTTTTACAGTCACAATCCATTTACATCTGTAACTATTTCAAGTAACCCCACCTTCAACAGAAAGTAATCATTGCCAATTCTAAATCTCTAGACTATGACAAAAGAGAGCTGAACCAGTCAGAGGCACTGGGAGAGGAGGGAGGGATGGCAGTGCCAAGATGTTTCCATTAGAGGGAACTTAAAAAGTATCCAGTTTAGTTTGATTCTCCCATTTCACAGATGAAAAAATTTTGACTCAGAGAGGGTAAATGTTCAAGGTCAAAAAACTAAAAAAATATATTATACCATAATTATATATATATATATATAACGTATAACATATATATATATATATAAAATTGTGAGAGAATATGACTCTACTGGTCCTTTTCCCCTTTTGTTTTCTATATTGAAAAGATCCAGAGGTAAATGTGGATCTCAACTTTTTAATCAATTTTTATGACCAAATCACAAACTCTTATAAAACTTGGAGTTAATAAAGCCTCCAGAATATTGATTTATTTATTAACTTCACTTAGTTGTCTACTAAGAAAAATGGTATGAACAAGTAAGATATTTATACTTGGTCTGGTCAAATAGCAGCTGTGTCCCCCAGTGCAGTCTTTTTAAAAAAATCCTACAGAATTCTATGGCATTCAAAAATAAGATGGAAAAGAAAGGAAGTACTAGTTACATTTAGAGTCAGATGTAAAGACGCATCATAAACAAAATTCACTTTTATGTTTTGAATATCCCTGTACCTTTTAAAATTGATATATAATATATGTACAGTGTTTTGGAATACATGTGGTGTTTTGTGGCATGCATAGAATGTGTAATGATCCAGTCACAGTATTTAGGGTATCTATCACCTGGGACTTTATCATTTGAGGACATCAGTCTAGGCAAGGATTATATGGCTAGTATCTGAAAAACACAGGCAACAAAAACAAAAGTAGACAAATGGGACAACATTAAACTAAAAAGCTTATGCATAGCAAAGGAAACAATCAACAGAGTGAAGCGACAACCTGTTGAATGAGATAAAGTATTTCCAAACTATTCATCTAACAAGGGACTGATATCCAGAACATATAAGGAACTAAAACAACTCAACAGCATAAAAATTTTAACTTGAGTACCTCTGTAAAAAAATAAGAAATAAAATAAAATAATAACCCCATTAAAAAGTGGACAAAGAACATAAAAGGATATTCCCCTGCACCTTTGAATAGGTTCTCACCTGGTTTCCAAAGAGTCCTGTGGCACACACCCTAAGGGTAGTGAAAGATAAAAGATTCCAACACAGCTCTGCATGGCAGGGCCCCTGCACCAGGCTGCCACTTATCACCCCATTGTAAGTCTAGTAACAGTTCCTCCCTGCCTTACTTAGAGTGGCACAGACACTCACAAAGTCAGAAAGACTTGGACCCCAATCTCAACAGGCCATGACTTCTTTGAAAAGCCAGAGCTGGGACATGAAAATGTTCAGTACATGGTACTATACTGTTGATTTCCACCTAAGCCATGTATTTTACAGTACCTAAATAGTGAAAATATGTATAAATTCTCCAGCCTGGTATTCAGAAAGATCAGGTTGGCTGGGAAGTTCTGGGATCACAATCTAATCTCCAGGAAATCACACCAGGGCCATTTGTCTATCAACACAACCAAAGTATCAAAGTCCCCACTGGGCTTCCCTACAAGCTGGTTGGCATCCGTGCCTCAAATCACAGAGGCTTTGTGGTAAGAAATCAGCTGGAACAACTGCTGGCCACATTTTTGATACTCCAAACTGCAGGGAAAATGCACGTATCAATGTTTTCAACACATTTTCAGATACACCAAATATGTTACAATAAAGAGCATCTCAGGTAGAGGAAAACAGTTTTGTTAGTTCTTGAGTATAGTGTCAAAGGGGCTGGGAAGGCTTACATATGAAGAGCAAAGATGTACTTCACATTAAATAACCCACGATGACAAGATTTTAAGGAGATAAATCCTTTTCTTCACAAGATATGTGTAACTCACTGGCATGTCTACAAATCATCAGACAACTACTGTACATTTTAAAAATCCATCTTAGTCCTCCGTTCATGAAAACATTTTCATATTATGACACGTGCAAATATCTCTGCTCCTTTTTTTTCTTTTTTGGTTACACACAGAATTCATATTATAGAAGAAAATGCAGAAGCTAAAGATAAGGAAAAATAAAAACAACAAACTATAATATCATCAACCCAAAATAAATAATTTTCAGACACTGGTAAACATCCCTCCAAATATTTCTATCTTTTTCTCTCATGTCTTATTCCCCTCCTCTCTCCTCCAAGTACATAACACACAGACATACACATCCTAAAATGAATGCACACTCTACATAGTAACCTGAGATTTTTTCACTCAGTGATATATGTAGAATATCTCTCTCTCTCTCTCTCTCTCTTTTTTTTGAGACGGAGTTTTGGTCTTGTTGCCCAGCCGAAGTGCAATGGCATGATCTCAGCTCACTGCAACCTCCGTCTCCCAGGTTCAAGCGATTTTCCTGCCTCAGCCTCCCAAGTAGCTGGGATCACAGGCATGTTCTACCACACCCAGCCAGTTTTGAACTTTTAGTAGAGACAGGGTTTCACCATGTTGGCCAGGCTGGTCTCGAACTCCTGACCTCAGGTGATCCACCTGCCTCGGCCTCCCAAAGTGGTGAGATTACAGGTGTGAGCCACCACACTTGGCCTAGAATATCTCTTAATGAAAATAAATGCATATCTATATGATACCTTAATGGGTATATTGTTGTTGAACAAATAAGAGATGTCTCTCCTTCCCTCTACTATCATAAATGATTCTTTAATAGATATGGAGATCCACGTACCTAGATCTTTATGTATCTGTCTCGCAGTTTCCACAGGCTAAATTCATAAAAGAACAGTCACACCAAAGAATATAAATATTTTAATGTTTCAGAAGCCTACAATTCCCATGTTAGGATGAGTGCTGTTCAGAGCTGTCAGAAAGAACTTAGTGATATGGAAAGGTTCTATATCTGCACTATCTGATACAGGAGCCACTATCCACGTGTGGCTAATACGCATTTAAAATGCCATTAGGATTAATTTTTAATTTGCTTTTATTTTAATTTAAATAGCAATACATGGCTAGCGGCTACCGTGTTAACATCACAGATTCTAGATCAAGTCATTATTACTTGAACTTTTAAGAGTAAATGTGCCATATCAAGCATGTTTTTTCTTAATTAATCCCAAACGCAACCTTGAAATTAAAGAACATAATCTTTCCTATCAAAGAGCTTTTAGGTACTCTCTGTCAAGTGGTCTTCACAGTACCTTCTGAGAAAACAAGGGCAGGCATTATTTTTTTCCATTTCATACATGATGAAAACTGGAGATCATAGAGGCAAAGTAATTCAGAGTAAGTTAAAAGAGACATATGGCACATAGTCCATGTTTTCAGATCTTTGTCCAATGTTCTTTGCTTATAAAATTAGTCTACGTTACCTGAGCCTTACACAAATGGAGTTCTGCCAAAACTGAGCTCAATTTCTTGCCACCTAGCCTTTGCCTATGTGGTTCCCACTGCCAGGGACACTGGTCTTGCTCCTACTCCTTTGCCTACCTACCTGCTCTTTATCTTCCAGAAATCAGCTTAGATATCACCTTGCTTCCTCCAGCAACCTTTCCCTGACCATGCACCCCCAAGGCCTGTGTTACGTATTCCATTCACAAAATCCTGTAGCATTCTATTCTCACCCTAGGCATAATACCTAGGGTGTCACCCTAGACATAATTGTGAGGAAGGAAGAAATCTTCCTTCCTCACAATTGCCTATTTCTCTTTTTTTAATTTAATTTAATTTTATTTTAATTTCCAGGATACACGCACAGGATGTGAAGCTTTGTTACATAGGTAAACGTTACATAGGCCATGGTGGTTTGCTGCATCTATCAGCCCATCACCTAGGCATTCAGCTCCACATGCATTAGCTGCTTATCCTCATGCTCTCCTTTCCCTGCCCACCCCACAGGCCTCATTGTATGTTGTTCCCTTCCCTGTGTCCATGTGTTCTCATTGTTCAGCACCCACTTATAAGTGAGAACGTGTGGTGTTTGGTTTTCTGTTTCTGAGTTAGTTTGCTGAGGATAATAATTGCCTATTTCTTTATCTGAAATCAGAAGCTGTGCTAAAGCAGGGGCCATGCCATTCTTGTTTACTTCAAGACCTTCAGCAGCTAGCAAGGTACCTTCTCCCATGTAGTGGACCTCGATAACCACTTGCTGAAGCAGTAAATAAAAGTATAATAGAAGAAGGGATCCCCACACCATGTTTGTTAGCAAAGAGCAAGTATTCTGAGGTTGGAAAAATAACTTCAAATAATCCATTAATGTGATACTCAAAAGAATACATAATCAATTATAAATATAAACTAATCCATCAAGCAAATACTTGTTGTGCATCCATGATGTTCCAGACATTGGATTCCAGATTCCAAAGATCCAACAGAGAATAAGAGAGTCACAATTACTGCTATAATCTGATGAAACAGGCAATCCGCAGGGCACCCAACTACAAGTGGGAGGAGGTATGATGAATGAGGTTGAGACGGCAATCAAAGAGAACAGGAGGGAGGATCTACTTAAAAGGCGGGGAAGGGAGCATTCCAAGCAAAGGGAGTTTGACTATTTTATTAAAAGCATGGTAATAATAAACACAAAACCCAGGGTCATGGGTGTATCTCAGGGCAAGGCACACAATAGGAGAGGGGGAAACTCCACACAGACATAATGTTATAATTAATCTGCTGACTCTTGGTGTGATAGTCTGTCTGTGTTTGTGTGTACGTGTGTGCATGCGTGTGTGTGCATGTGCATATGTCTTGCATGCTGCCCGGACCAATGATGACAGTACGGCATGAATCAAGTATCATGGTTAAATTAACTCCATAACCTAAGGTCCATTTGAAAGATGAATGAGTGCCAGGCACTGTGTTAAGCACTGTACACTTTCTTATTTCAATTCTCATAAAGGTCCAATGAGAAAATACTGTCATTATCCCTATTTTGCCTATTAAGAAACCGAAGCACAGAAAAACCAAGTACCTTGCTAATGTCCTATGGAAAGCAAATGTTAGGAGATGTACCAAGGCAGCTTGACTCCAGAGCCACAGTCCTCTAAACCACTGCTATACAAACCTTCTCAGGCTATACTGGTTCGGTTACCTATGCGTCCAATACGCTATAGCTAGGTTCCTCCTAGCCACCCTGGGCTATTTAAATTTGAATTAATTAAAATTGAATAAAATTTAAAATTCAGCTGCACCAGCCATATTGCAGGCACTCAGTGGTCACATGGAGCAAGTGGTTACCCTCCTGGAGAGTGCAGATGGAGAACTCATCACCACAGAAAGTTCTACTGGACAGCCCTGGCCTAGATGATTGCAGAATCAAGCACATAGCTCAGGTCAGCTCATTCCCTGGTTCTGTGCTCGTTCCCTTACTCCACACTGCTTCTCAGTGATCTTGACAGTCCTTACAGAATCTGTACTCAGGAAGGTCCTTTGAAAATCTGCCCTGCACTGAGCTGGAAAGGTACAAGGTGACCGGGAACCGTCTGACCAGGTAGCCAGCTTTCTATGCTAGCCTTCTTCTCAGTACTGGCTAATTTTTCCCTAATGAATGAAGAAACAAAAATTATGTAACACAAAAATGTTCAGCATGTGTAAATAGTTACACAAGAGAAAATAAAAGGCCTGCCACAACACCTTCAAAGAGCCAGCATTAATATAAATGCCAAATTTTTATCATTCCTTCAAAATTATTTCTCCTATTAAATGCAAGTCCCTCCATTAAAGCCACGTTGGCTCATTTAGTCAACCACTCTCCTAGCCTTGGGCAGCACACACTTTTCCACTTCTTCTCATGTAACCCTCTTGGCTACTGGGAATGCTACAAAACCCACTTCAAAGCATGTGAAAGGTGGGAACAAGATCTACATGGCCAAAAGGTAAAGATTCCAGGGATGGGGTAAGATATGAAGTTTGGAGAGGAAGATGAAAGCATTTATAAACATTTTTGCAAATGCATTAGTACCAGCAAATTGAAGATGAAACAGAATGAAAAACAAAAATAAAAGTGTATCTCTGGCATTCCAATCAAAAACTGTTTCCAGGAACCTGATTATTCAAGGGTCCTAAAATTCAGGAAGATTTAAATCAGAAGATTTTGGTTGCTAGACATGCATAATCCAACCTTCAGGGCTATTTCATGTACATTTTCTCCTTTTGATTTTCATGACAATCCTATATATGATACACAAAGCTAGTGGTAATATGCTCATTTTGCAGGTAAGAAAACCAAGACGAGTCAAGTTTATAAATTGCTGGAGAATCCACATATGGTCTAGGATCAAACCAAGATTTCCTGCTGCCAACTCTGAAGAGTTTTTGCTCTGCTGTACTGCATTTTAACTTTATTTTTACATTTTGAAGCATGAATCACATTCTCTACTCTTCCCTTTCTGTTCAAATAGGGCTTATGTAAAGAAAGCCTTTGAAAACCATAGCTCGGGCATGAAATAACTAGGGAAGTAGAAATGTTGGCTGAGGTGGTCAATCTTTCTATAGAAGTAGTTACATGATAGATGACAAGTTGTAAGATATACGTGGCGTGGTAAATGTGGGCTACTTATTTACAAGCCTGCATGAAAGCTGGATGAATATATGGCTCTAGTCACTCTTCTCCATGTTCCACATGACAGCATTTTTCCTGACCCTCTCCTCCTTGTCAAACTCACAATCGTGTGATACATGCTGGAATTCAGTGGATCCCGTGCAATGACAAAGTCATCTAAAATAGGCATGGTGTTTGGCAAGAAGTCTGCTCTTTACCCCTCTGTCTGGTTACACCTTTCTCATCCTTTAGGTCTATGGTCTAGACAAGATACCCCATCCAGAATCCTCCCTTGATTCCTTAGCACTCTGACCCCTATTGTAGCAGCTGCCCATGCCATCTTACTGGGGCAGTCCACTTGTTGTAATCCCCTGTTTAGTCTGTCTCCACCAACAGACTCTCAGCTCCAAAAGGCAAACTGGAATGGGGCCTAACATAGAGCAGCCACCAGTAATGCTTATTGAAGAATTATTTCAATAACTTCAGTTAGGGTTCAAATATGCCAAAGATGCCAATTTAGAAATGCACTGAGACAACATATACTCTTAGTGGGGTGTCATAGGCAGAATCTTGGCCCCTGTCATTTTGTTCCCTACTGTTACACCCATTAATATATTACGTTACCTGGCAAAAGGGACTTTGCAAACATAATTAAGGTCACTGATGAGCTTTGCCTTTAAAACAGGCAAATTATCCTGGATTATTCTGGTGGGACTAACATAATCATCTGAGCTCTCAAAAGCAGAAAAGGAAGTGAGAGCGATGTGAAGCATAAGAATGCAGTCTGCCATTGCTGAGTTGAAAATGGAGGGGCCACGTGAAAAACACAAGAAGGCAATCAATTCTGCCAACAACCAGGAACTTGGAAGGGGAGGCTGAGTCCTGGATAAGGACTGCAGCCTCAGCTGCTAACCAAATTTCAACCTGTGAGACCCTGAGCAGAGAATCTAGCTAGAATTCTAACCTACAGAAACTGAGATAATAAACATGTGTTATTTTAAGCTGCCACCTCTGTGTAATTTGTTATGGAGGCAATAGAAAACTAACACAGGGGATTCCCCAGATATAGCAGGCTCTAACACAAGATTTGACTGAAAGGTTTCAATTGGAAAGTTGACTGCCTTGTCAAAACTGGTAAGGAGGTAAAGAAGTGAGCCAGGAAAGGAAAGGAAGCCAATACAAAATGCATTTATGAGTGAGCAGGTTACCACTCTAGGAAATGGAATTCAGTCCCACTGGGAGCCTCTGGAAAACCTACCAGACTGCCTCAGTTATCTTCTTAGAGGGTAGACAGCTGGGACTCTGCTCCACCAGTTCTCACCTGGCATTGGTGGAGGACTGCTCCCAGGGACTTTAACTCTGCAGCACTCTAGCCTTTCTATATTTCCTTCTCCCTTGCAGTCTCTCCTCTAGGAGAGGAAAGCAATCTGATAACATAATTCCTCAGAAAGTATGAAGATGACTTAGAGAAAATGTGCAATGGTTAACCTTCTCAACAGTGAATCCCAAATGGGGGAATTTTAAGCATGTATTGGATGGGAGAGGCTTTCCTAGTCTCCCTACTACATCTCCCTACGCCCAAGTCTCCATCCCTACTTGCTGCTGCATCTGCTGGCAAGGCTTGTCTGCCCTGAAAGCTGCTGAAAGTTAGCATTTACTAGTGACATCACTTAGTGAATACAAGTGTGAGCCTTATCAAAACTGTGACCCATGTGGCTCCTCTCCATACCCTTGTGCACATCTTTAACCACTTTGGGCATCTCGAATGAAAGCCACATAGATACAAAGTATTATTCCCATTTACTAGTACTGATGGTAATAAATCCAAAGAACAAGAGCAAAACCTGATGCTTGGGGACATTCCAAGGATATGGGAGACTCCTTGGAGGAACTCATTTCTTAGCACAAGCATAATTGCACTTATGCCAGATGCAATCTCATTTCCCTACATAATTCCCATTGTTTTAAGACAATTCAAATCCCATCTTTCCTCAGAGGAAAGGCTGTGATTGCAAAACAAGGAGTTTTTTACAGCAGGGATAAATTGAGTTACTCTACAGAACCATTTTATCTGAAAAAAAAAAAAAAAAAAAAAAAACAAAAAAAAAACACCCCAAGCAGGCAAAGCAGGCCTAAAGGAGACTCCTGTAGGTTGCTATGAACAAGCAGACCTGGCCGGGTAGAAATTCCTTACAGAAATCCTGAAAGAGACTTGAAAAGATTTTCTGCTGTCTGGCATGTGCAACAGTGCAGAGAAAGTCATGAGTGAGCTACCCGACTCTCAAATGTGTCAAGATTCCTCAGAATATTCATATCAGAGTCTAGTCTCAGGCTCCACTGAGCACACAATGCTTCAAATAACCACTTTTCAAAGGTAAGGCTTGTAGGACAGGAGGGGGTTTCTACCCATTTCCAATAATGTGGGTTATTCACTACTTTCTAGACCCTGGTTTAAGCATCATTCTTGCAATAACTCACAACCACCTTCTGCTATTATTCTTTTTTTTTATTATTTAGGTTTTAGGGTACGTGTGCACAATGTGCAGGTTTGTTACATATGTATCCATGTGCCATGTTGTTCTGCTGCACCCATTAACTCGTCATTTAGCATTAGGTATATCTCCTAATGCTGTCCCTCCCCCCTCTCCGCAACCCACAATAGTCCCCAGAGTGTGATGTTCCCCTTCCTGTGTCCATGAGTTCTCATTGTTCAATTCCCACCTATGAGTGAGAACATCTGGTGTCTGGTTTTTTGTCCTTGCGACAGTTTACTGAGAATGATGTTTTCCAGTTTCATCCATGTCCCTACAAAGGACATGAACTCATCATTTTTTATGGCTGCATAGTATTCCATGGTGTATATGTGCCACATTTTCTTAATCCAGTCTATCATTGATGGACATCTGGGTTGGTTCCAAGTCTTTGCTATTGTGAATAGTGCCACAATAAACATACGTGTGCATGTGTCTTTATAGCAGCATGATTTATAGTCCTTTGGGTATATACCCAGTAATGGGATGGCTGGGTCAAATGGTATTTCTAGTTCTAGATCCCTGAGGAATCACCACACTGACTTCCACAATGGTTGAACTAGTTTACAGTCCCACCAACAGTGTAAAAGTGTTCCTATTTCTCCACATCCTCTCCAGCACCTGTTGTGTCCTGACTTTTTAATGATGGCCATTCTAACTGGTGTGAGATGGTATCTCATTGTGGTTTTGATTTGCATTTCTCTGATGGCCAGTGATGATGAGCATTTTTTCATGTGTTTTTTGGCTGCATAAATGTCTTCTTTTGAGAAGTGTCTGTTCATGTCCTTCACCCACTTTTGGATGGGGTTGTTTGTTTTTTTCTTGTAAATTTGTTTGAGTTCATTGTAGAATCTGGATATTAGCCCTTTGTCAGATGAGTAGGTTGCAAAAATTTTCTCCCATTCTGTAGGTTGCCTGTTCACTCTGATGGTAGTTTCTTTTGCTGTGCAAAAGCTCTTTAGTTTAATTATATCCCATTCGTCAATTTTGACTTTTGTTGCCATTGCTTTTGGTGTTTTAGACATGAAGTCCTTGCCCACGCCTATGTCCTGAATGGTATTGCCTAGGTTTTCTTCTAGGGTTTTTATGGTTTTCGGTCTAACATGTAAGTCTTTAATCCATCTTGAATTAATTTTTGTATAAGGTGTAAGGAAGGGATCCAGTTTCAGCTTTCTACATATGGCTAGCCAGTTTTCCCAGCACCATTTATTAAATAGGGAATCCTTTCCCCATTGCTTGTTTTCGTCAGGTTTGTCAAAGATCAGATAGTTGTAGATATGCAGCATTATTTCTGAGGGCTCTGTTCTGTTCCATTGATCTATGTCTCTGTTGTGGTACCAGTACCAGGCTGTTTTGGTTACTGTAGCCTTGTAGTATAGTTTGAAGTCAGGTAGCCTGATGCCTCCAGCTTTGTTCTTTTGGCTTAGGATTGACTTGGTGATGCGGGCTCTTTTTTGGTTCCATATGAACTTTAAAGTAGTTTTTTCCAGTTCTGTGAAGAAAGTCATTGGTAGCTTGATGGGGATGGCATTGAATCTATAAATTACCTTGGGCAGTATGGCCATTTTCACGATATTGATTCTTCCAAGCCATGAGCATGGAATGTTCTTCCATTTGTTTGTATCCTCCTTTATTTCATTGAGCAGTGGTTTGTAGTTCTCCTTGAAGAGGTCCTTCACATCCCTTGTAAGTTGGATTCCTGGGTATTTTATTCTCTTTGAGGCAACTGTAAATGGGAGTTCACTCATGATTTGGCTCTCTGCTTGTCTGTGATTGGTGTACAAGAATGCTTATGATTTTTGTACATTGATTTTGTATCCTGAGACTTTGCTGAAGTTGCTAATCAGCTTAAGGAGATTTTGGGCTGAGACGATGGGGTTTTCTAGATATACAATCATGTCATCTGCAAACAAGGACAATTTGACTTCCTCTTTTCCTAATTGAATACCCTTTATTTCCTTCTCCTGCCTGATTGCCCTGGCCAGAACTTCCAACACTATGTTGAATAGGAGTGGTGAGAGAGGTCATCCCTATCTTGTGCCAGTTTTCAAAGGTAATGCTTCCAATTTTTGCCCATTCAGTATGATATTGGCTGTGGGTTTGTCATAGATAGCTCTTATTATTTTGAGATACGTCCCATCAATACCTAATTTATTGAGAGTTTTTAGCATGAAGGTTGTTGAATTTTGTCAAAGGCCTTTTCTGCATCTATTGAGATAATCATGTGGTTTTTGTCTTTGGTTCTGTTTATATGCTTGATTACATTTATTGATTTGAGTATGTTGAACCAGCCTTGCATCCCAGGGATGAAGCCCAGTTGATCATGGTGGATAAGCTTTTTGATGTGCTGCTGGATTCGGTTTGCCTGTATTTTATTGAGGATTTTTGCATCAATGTTCATCAACGATATTGGTCTGAAATTCTCTTTTTTGGTTATGTCTCTGCCAGGCTTTGGTATCAGGATGATGCTGGCCTCATAAAATGTGTTAGGGAGGATTCCCTCTTTTTCTATCGATTGGAATAGTTTCAGAAGGAATGGTACCAGTTCCTCCTTGTACCTCTGGTAGAATTCGGCTGTGAATCCATCAGGTCCTGGACTCTTTTTGGTTGGTAAGCTATTGATTATTGCCACAATTTCAGAGCCTGTTATTGGTCTATTCAGAGATTCAACTTCTTCCTGGTTTAGTCTTGGGAGGGTGTATTTGTCGAGGAATTTATCCATTTCTTCTAGATTTTCTAGTTTATTTGCATAGAGGTGTTTGTAGTATTCTCTGATGGTAGTTTGTATTTCTGTGGGATCGGTGGTAATATCCCCTTTATCATTTTTTATTGCATCTATTTGATTCTTCTCTCTTTTCTTCTTTATTAGTCTTGCTAGCGGTCTATCAATTTTGTTTATCTTTTCAAAAAACCAGCTCCTGGATTCATTAATTTTTTGAAGGGTTTTTTGTGTCTCTATTTCCTTCAGTTCTGCTCTGATTTTAGTTATTTCTAGCCTTCTGCTAGCTTTTGAATGTGTTTGCTCTTGCTTTTCTAGTTCTTTTAATTGTGATGTTAGGGTGTCAATTTTGAATCTTTCCTGCTTTCTCTTGTGGGCATTTAGTGCTATAAATTTCCCTCTACACACTGCTTTGAATGTGTCCCAGAGATTCTGGTATGTTGTGTCTTTGTTCTCCTTGGTTTCAAAGAACATCTTTATTTCTGCCTTCATTTCATTATGTACCCAATAGTCATTCAGGAGCAGGTTGTTCAGTTTCCATGTAGTTGAGTGGTTTTGAGTGAGTTTCTTAATCCTGAGTTCTAGTTTGATTGCACTGTGGTCTGAGAGACAGTTTGTTATAATTTCTGTTCTTTTACATTTGCTGAGGAGAGCTTTACTTCCAACTATGTGGTCAATTTTGGAATAGGTGTGGTGTGGTGCTGAAAAAAATGTATATTCTGTTGATTTGTGGTGGAGAGTTCTGTAGATGTCTATTAGGTCCACTTTGTGCAGAGCTGAGTTCAATTCCTGGATATCCTTGTTAACTTTCTGTCTCGTTGATCTGTCTAATGTTGACAGTGGGGTGTTAAAATCTCCCATTATTATTGTGTGGGAGTTTAAGTCCCTTTGTAGGTCACTCAGGACTTGCTTTATGAATCTGGGTGCTCCTGTGTTGGGTGCATATATATTTAGGATAGTTAGCTCTTCTTGCTGAATTGATCCCTTTACCATTATGTAATGGCCTTCTTTGTCTCTTTTGATCTTTGTTGGTTTAAAGTCTATTTTATCAGAGACTAGGATTGCAACCCCTGCCTTTTTTTGTTTTCCATTTGCTTGACAGATCTTCCTCCATCCCTTTTTGAGTCTATGTGTGTCTCTGCACGTGAGATGGGTTTCCTGAATACAGCACACTGATGGGTCTTGACTCTTTATCCAGTTTGCCAGTCTGTGTCCTTTTAATTGGAGCATTTAGCCCATTTACATTTAAAGTTAATATTGTTATGTGTGAATTTTGTCCTGTCATTATGATGTTAGTTGGTTATTTTGCTCGTTAGTTGATGCAGTTTATTCCTAGCCTCGATAGTCTTTACAATTTGGCATGTTTTTGCAGTGGCTGGTACCGGTTGTTCCTTTCCATGTTTAGTGCTTCCTTCAGGAGCTCTTTTAGGGTGGCCTGGTGGTGACAAAATCACTCAGCATTTGCTTGTCTGTAAAGTATTTTATTTCTCCTTCACTTATGAAGCTTAGTTTGGCTGGATATGAAATTCTGGGTTGAAAATTCTTTTCTTTAAGAATGTTGAATATCGGCCCCCACTCTCTTCTGGCTTGTAGTGTTTCTGCCGAGAGATCAGCTGTTAGTCTGATGGGCTTCCCTTTGTGGGTAACCCGACCTTTCTCTCTGGCTGCCCTTAACATTTTTTCCTTCATTTCAACTTTGGTGAATCTGACAATTATGTGTCTTGGAGTTGCTCTTCTCAAGGAGTATCTTTGTGGCATTCTCTGTATTTCCTGAATCTGAATGTTGGCCTGCCTTGCTAGATTGGGGAAGTTCTCCTGGATAATATCTTGCAGAGTGTTTTCCAACTTGGTTCCATTCTCCCCATCATTTTCAGGTACACCAATCAGACGTAGGTTTGGTCTTTTCACACAGTCCGAAATTTCTTGGAGGCTTTGCTCGTTACTTTTTATTCTTTTTTCTCTAATCTTCCCTTCTCGCTTCATTTCATTCATTTCATCTTCCATCATTGATACCCTTTCTTCCAGTTGATCACATCAGCTACTGAGGCTTCTGCAATCTTCGCGTAGTTCTCAATACTTGGCTTTCAGCTCCATCAGCTCCTTTAAGCCCTTCTCTCCATTGGTTATTCTAGTTATCCATTCGTCTAGTTTTTTTTCAAAGTTTTTAACTTCTTTGCTATTGTTTTGAATTTCCTCCTGTAGCTCAGAGTAGTTTGATCGTCTGAAGCCTTCTTCTCTCAACTCATCAAAGTCATTCTCCGTCCAGCTTTGTTCTGTTGCTGGTGAGGAACTGCATTCCTTTGGAGGAGGAGAGGTGCTCTGATTTTTAGAGTTTCCAGTTTTTCTGCTCTGTTTTTTCCCCATCTTTGTGGTTTTATCTACTTTTGGTCTTTGATGATGGTGACGTACAGATGGGTTTTTGGTGTGGATGTCCTTTCTGTTTGTTAGTTTTCCTCCTACCAGACAGGATCCTCAGCTGCAGGTCTATTGGAGTTTGCTAGAGGTCCATTCCAGACCCTGCTTGGCTGGGTGTCAGCAGCGGTGGCTGCAGAACAGCGGATTTTTGTGAGACCACAAATTCAGCTGTCTGATAGTTCCTCTGGAAGTTTTGTCTCAGAGGAGTACCTGGCCGAGTGAGGTGTCAGTCTGTCCCTACTGGGGGATGCCTCCCAGTTAGGCTGCTTGGGGGTCAGGGACCCACTTTAGGAGGCAATCTGTCCGTTCTCAGATCTCCAGCTGCGTGTTGGGAGAACCACTACTGTCTTCAAAGCTGTCAGTCAGACAGGGACATTTAAGTCTGCAGAGGTTCCTGCTGAATTTTTGTTTATCTGTGCCCTGCCCCCAGAGGTGGAGCCTATAGAGGCAGGCAGGCCTCCTTGAGCTGTGGTGGGCTCCACCCAGTTCGAGCTTCCTGGCTGCTTTGTTTATCCAAGCAAGCCTGGGCAATGGCGGGCGCCCCTCCCCCAGCCTCGCTGCTGCCTTGCAGTTTGATCTCAGACTGCTGTGCTAGCAATCAGTGAGACTCCGTGGGCGTAGGACCCTCCGAGCCAGGTGAAGGACACAATCTCCTGGTGTGCCATTTTCCAGGCCCTTTGGAAAAGCGCAGTATTAGGGTGGGACTGACCCAATTTTCCAGGTGCCGTCTGTTACCCCTTTCTTTGACTAGGAAAGGGAACTCCCTGACCCCTTGCGCTTCCCGAGTGAGGCAATGCCTCACCCTGCTTCGGCTCGCGCACAGTGCACTGCACCAACTGTGCTGCACCCACTGTTTGGCACTCCCTAGTGAGATGAACCCGGTACCTCAAACAGAAATGCAGAAATCACCCGTCTTCTGTGTTGCTCAGGCTGGGAGCTGTAGACCGGAGCTGTTCCTATTCGGCCATCTTGGCTCCACCCCCCCTTCTGCTATTATTCTTATCCCCATTTCACTCTCAAGTGAGGCTCTTGGTCAGGTCACTTTCCCAAGGTCAAAAACAACTGAGATCTGAACCCAGCTCTAACCTGCTACTGTGGTCCCTGTTGCAATCATTTCCAAGCTTTTAGTGTTTCACATCCAATGTGCACAGGTTCAGGAAACAAATGGCTGAGCCTTTCCAGCAGTGAGGTGGGCAGCCCTCTGCTGCCTCTCAGCCTTGACGTGTGCCAGAGCATCCCCAATTGGGCACTCCTGAGAGTTCACCCAAGGGATGGGCGGTCTTCAGCTCATCACATCTAACCTCTCCTCTTTCATTCTAGAAAGCATTTCAGGTTGCAAATAAGCGATACTTATATTGTTATAAGAATAACCCTGAATTGACTCTCATATATTTATTAAAAAGTCAACTATTCCCAAACCTTGGTTGAGGCACTAATGTGTAGGGGTTATCTCCTTGGGCTCAGGGGCCAAAAGAACGTCTGAATTCACCTGCTTTATTCACAAGTCACTTGCAAGGCAAAGCAGTTAAGTTATCTGATTCTCAGTTTCTTCATCTGTCAGGTAGACCATTTTATAGTATCCGTTCATGGTGAGGATCAAATGAAATAATGCACGTAAAGAGCTCTGAACAATGTCTGGAACATAAACAGCCTTCAGTAAATGTTAGTCTCATTATCACCATTATCATCTTATTATTTTCTGTAGTGGCAAACCTCCAGCTGATGAGGACAGAGCAGCTCCAGGTAAGTTAAAGGAACAGCCTTCCAGTTCTCCAACTGGATGAAGTCTCAAACTTGGCCTCTCCTTATTGACCTTTCGAGCCACCATTTGACTGCTTGTCATCACCTCTTTCACGGGGCACCACACTTCTGGGGGATCATAAGTAAGATTTAAGGTCTGAATGATGGGACTGTCAAGTGAAATTCCTCCTTTCTTTTGGCAAAACAGCCAAGACCTTCCAGGGCTGTCCTGGAAGGAGACCATACCCTGAATGTTTCAATCCATTACGGTGACATTTATGCAACACGGATTCTGTGTGCCAAGCTCCACACTCAGAACTGGGGCCTCACAGCCAAATCAGCCTGGTCCCTGCCCTGAGGAAAAGCATAGTGAAGTGTCTTTCATTTCATCAGAATAGAGTAGGAGTCTGAAAGAGTCAATAAATCCTAAAAGTCAGAATTAAAAAACAGTACAGTACAGTACTACTAATTTTTATACCTCGATGAATGATATCAATGTATATCTCACTCCAGATCAAATATTCAGCAATTATCAAATGCTATTACACTGATAAGATTTCTACGAAACACACAGTACAACAGTACAAGAATGTTTCTTCTTTCAAAAGAAAAACAGAAACACAGAAGCTGACCTTCTGCTCAGATGAATCTAGGTGTGAACTCTCACTTGCTACTTGCAAGCTGGGATACTTAGCAAGTGACCTAACTATCCTGACTTTGTTCTCCACTTCTGCAAGATGGAGGCATTGAGACCACCAACCACAGAGGGCTGCTATGTGTGTGCAATGTGACAAGGCAGCTGAAGCACTTAGCACAATGCCTAGCATTCACCAATTGTTAGAAATGCTTCTTATTTTTAAAGTGCCTCCAAACTCACTACATAGATTCACTGGCAACAATTCAGCAAATAAACTTCTAATGGATTCAGAGAAGGAACAGGTTTAATATTTTCTAATGGAAAGCATTTCAGAGTTAATGTATATAACTTGTTTCCGCAAGTACACAAGTGTCTCTATGTCTACTTGGGCACATGGGAAGGAACAAGCTTTTACAGATACCAGAGTACCTTGCAAGATTGGCTGGCACTGGTGCCAGCTAGTGTGGGTCACTCCATAGAAATTCATTTTTCTGCACTAGCTCTTAATGGTCCTTCTCTGCTGGGCATTTTGGGCTATGGTTTAAAGTAAATGCATTCAAATAAACATCTTTTGGTGCCAGAAATGCCACAGGCACATACTTTTCTTTCAATGGTCCTGGGAAGTGGCTTGTTAAACTATTGTTCTCAATTAAAAACTCATGTGTTTGTTCAGTCCAATATGGGTCGCCGCTTTGAGTGAAAGATCCCTTGACATGGCAAAACCTCGACTTGTGACAAGCCAGTGCCAAGTACGTCTTAACCAGATGCAGGCCCGGGTTTGATTAGCAGCCACTGAATTCCATGTAAAATCAGATAATGATGGTTTTTCTCCTTTCTGTTGAGCAAATATCCTCAGCTTTTAATCAAGTCTATACATGAAAAACTCCTATATAAATAACTCTATGCAGTACAATGGTTTTAAAACTATGGTTCATCTCAACTTTCCTGACCTTTGACAGCTTAATCTGAGAAGAACCTGTGCAATACAAACTAAAAATAAAGGAACTACACTATTTATTTTGGCAGATTCCATAAAGATATAATAGAGGAACATGTGTTGAATGGAAATCCTCTACCACACACAGAGAGAAGAGAAAGGAAAGGCTCTGGAGCCTATTTTTGTTTTCCCACTTGTGGGATAGCATCTATTGGATAATGATGATATTAGGACAGCAGAGACACGTGCTGCTTTGGAATGCTGCACCAGACTCCACGGCCATGCACAGAAGCCTTCTCTGCCCCGTTTGATGTTCAAAGGGTCCAACTCAAACCTGGGAAACATGAACCTTTTCAGAGAGGCTGGGGTCTCAGCCTGGGCTTCCTCTCCTTTCTTGTGGGTACAATTTGGGCATCTGAAGTTAATTATTTGCAGGTGCATTTTGGCTGCATGCAATGGAGGGGGGTTCCCAATTAGCCTCTCGCAGGTGTAATTATCAATTTCACCTCACTTTGAGGGGGCAAGTGGATAATTGTGCCCATGAGGTGGTTCCTAAAGGGGTCTACCAGAATGCCCATTGTGGGCTGCTGTCTGGAGAATAAGCTCCATGAAATGAGATGCTGAGCATTCAGGAGTAAGTGTCAGGTGTGCATGTGGGGTCTAGAAGTGGAGCCCCACATGGAGGGTAGGGTTAGGAGTTCCTTCTGGTTCTTCACATCCATAAAAGAGAGTGGAGCCACAAAACAGCATTGAGAAACAAGGACCACAGGCAGACTCTCTGAGGCATAAGGGAGTAAATACTTTGGCCTGATGACATTGAGTAATGCAAGAAAAACTAGCTCAGAATGGGAGCGGACCAGAACTACAGAATTAACATTTTGTAGAACAAAAAAAGCAAAGCAACTCAGTGAAAAGAAATTATTATTAACTTTGCAATAAACCTTACACTTAAAGTGTTGTCACAGAAATCATCTCACGTGAGCTCATATACTTATAATATTCAAAATTTTAATAACAACACTTACTGAGCACTTATGGTGTCTGACATTATTCTAAAAGCACGTGTGTATTCAATCGATGCTCTTAACAGACTACTTTAAAGACTCGCTCTACCCATTTTAAAGAAGATAAATTGAGGCACAGGGAGATCAAGTAGCATAACCAAGGTTACACAGCAAGTAAGTAGCGGAGCCAGATCTCCAAGCCAGGCAGCGCACCAGATAGGTTACTGCTCTGGTTAAGAAAATGTTCAAACAAGAAGATGGAATCAGGGAGTTGAGGCTTGCTAGGCAGGATACATCTATACAAGATCATTCATTGCTTCATTCATTTGTTCAATCATCTAATCACTCAAGGAACATTTAGTGAGCCCTGGGCCCAGCCACTCTGCTGGCATAAGTGTAAGGGAGAGGGAGACAGCCTTCTTGGCACCAATGTCAGGTGAATGTTTTATAACTTGAAGGTTTTCTTGGCTGCTTGTTCAGTGTTGGGGAGAAAAATGGGAGAGAGCAAGAGAAGAAGGAAGGAAACAGAATGAGGAAAAGAGACAGCTATGAAGGGTGCTAAAGAGTGTGAAGAAGAGGTAAAAAAGGAATCCTTCAAAATGAGTTTTTCTTCTGAAAATGAATCCTTTTATGAGGGGGAGAGGAGAAATCACATCGACTGAACAGTGAGATTAGACTGATGAATGTGGAGGAGAAACCCTACTGTACCTCCAGATGATTGTCTGCTTGCTTTAACAAGAATAGGTGTGCAATAGGACTGCCAAAAGTTATTCCCCATGTTAAAATCTGAAAACCAAAATGACCCCATCTCCGGCTCGCTGGCCACTGTGGTCTGTAGAGGGGCTAATTCTGAGCACTTGAGTTCTGGGAACCCATCAAACATGTGGAAATGAGCTTGATGAGAATCGCTAGATGTGAAAGGGCTGAGTGCTACTAAGACAAATTCCACTGCCCCATTCCCTTACTGACCAACCACCTGTATTTTATCATTTTCATTGAAGCACACTTTAGCAGCATCATTACATATTAACCTGTGTTGAGACTGAAACAGAAGATTCACAGTGATGTACCCTAAAGGATGTGCAAAACGAGAGAGCACCAGGACCAAAAGAAACCTAACTGTTGTTTTCTGACAAAGCTGATGTTCATTCTAATGAGAGCTGATGTAGCATGCATGCGAATGTCTCACAGGGACCATCATTCAGTCCTCATGATGAACTTATGAACAGCTATGACTCCATTAACATAATAACACCTAATACATACATATTGAGAGCTTCTGCGTGTCCCACACTGTGCAAAGCCCTTTATGGAGACAATCTGATGATGGAGAATATCTCTCAATAATCAGTAGATCACCATAGGCTGGGGCTTAGAGAAGTCTCATACCTTGCCTAAGGTCACACAGCTGGCAGGTGTCAGGACAGAGAGAGAGTGTGTACACTCAGGTGTGTTCATGCTACAGGCTCCCAGCATACACATGGAGTTGGTTAAAAAATGATCTTTCCTTTGATGTTTCCTAAGACTTCATTTAAAACTTCAAATATTTTTTTTTCTTTTTCTGAGAGGGTGTAAAGGATATTTTCACTGTAAAAGTCCCCTTTGCTTTACTGGTTTCATTAAGTAGCTGGGCATTTATTCTACTGGCTTATTGAAGCCTCGCAAGGGTACATTTTTAAATGTTCTGAGATTTGAAATTGACATGGGGCAGTTGTTCAAGAGACTGTGAACTTGGCATAGTGTTAGTCATCAAAGAAGTTTTGACTTTGGCATGGTGATAGTCATCCAAAATATTTCAAGATCCTCACTTATTCTAAAAAGATTTAAAATCAACTATCACATGGGGCCTATTTCTGAAATTTATGTTGCTACAATGTAATCTTCAAGTTAGTCCTTTAGGGCTAAGACCTGTTACACCCCTTAATTATCTTGTTTTACTATGTACAGCAATGAAAGTAGGGACTCAGTGCCCCACTCAGTAAGCATGCTTAATTGGTTTTTTCATCCTCATCATGGTTCTTATCACCAGCTGGACTGTTCTGACTTACAAGAATTTTTTTTCTTTTTTTTTTTTTTTTTTTTTGAGACAGAGTCTCGCTCTGTCGCCCAGGCTGGACTGCAGTGGTGCAATCTCAGCTCACTGCAAGCTCTGCCTCCCGGCATTCTCCTACCTCAGCCTCCTGAGTAGCTGGGACTACAGGCACCTGCCACTACGCCTGGCTAATTTTTTGTATTTTTAGTAGAGACAGGGTTTCACCGCATTAGCCAAGATGGTCTCGATCTCCTGGCCTCATGATCCGCCCGCCTCGGCCTCCCAAAGTGCTGGGATTATAGGCGTGAGCCGCCACACTCAGCCCCAAGAATTTTTAGTAGCCATCATGCTGCCTAGAATCGTCATGGCAAACCCCTTCTTCCTTTTCTTCATTCGCCAGTCACACATGGCTTTGCCAGTATCATCTGGGCTAAACTAATGAGGTCAGGTATTGTGCAGTGCCTTTCATTTCTATTTTAAAAGATATGAAGGAATTATTTGGCCTCTTTGTGCTGAGTTAGTAGAGCAAAACTGGATCCACTCAATTACATTTTATGTCCATTGTAATTGAGCTGGCTTCATGAGAGAGCTGGCCTCATGAGAAAGCTGGCCATGGGCAGTCACCTATCTGAGTGATTTGAAGTGACCTCAGAGAATTCACTTGCTCCAAGGCTTTAAATTCCCATCATTCAAGCTGGACCACATGCAATGTTATTTGAAAATCCCAATATCCTCCCAGAGGGAGTACATTTTCTGCCTTCATAGTGTTCACCTCTTGTCTTTGTTATCCCAGTACCCTTCATACTTTGGCAAATGGCCTTCCTACCATGCCCTGCTGTCCTGGTAAACATCTTAGGTATGGGTCCCCCTCCTCCTTGTCTCAGGGTGGGCATTTTACCCAGCCTGAGTCATTCATAGTGCATGTCCCTCCTCCTCCTCACCCCCACAACAAATGATTGGTTTAGACATGGGCTTTGAGAGGGGTGGAGGAGGAAGTCAATGACCTGGTCTACTGGAATTGAGCTTTCTCTAAACCCATAGATGAGTAGCCCAAATGCAAAAGGCGGGACACAGGGTATGGCAGATACTATACCATTACTACTTACTAAACTCGTTTTTTCTTCTTCCTGGTGTGTAGCTAAGGTTTCATTTTCCAGATCCCATCGCACACAGGGAGCCATATGACTGACTTCTGTTTAATGAAGAGTGAGTGAAAATGATGTGCCCCACTTCCAGTACAGCCCTCAAATTCCCAGTTGTATTAGTTTACTTGGGCTGCCATAACAAGATACTACAGACTAGGGGACTTGAACAGCAGAAACTTATTTCTTCACAGCCTGGAGGCTAGATGTCCAAGATCAAGGTGTTGGCAGATTCGGTTTCTCCTGAGGCCTCTCTCCTTTGGCTTGCAGATGGCCACCTTCTTGCTGTGTCCTCACATGGTCTTTTCTCCATGCACATGTAACCCTGCTACCTCTATGCATGCCCCATTTTCTTCCTCTTCTAAGGATGTCAGTCATATTGGATTAGGGGCCTCCTGAACAAGCTAATTTTAACTTAATTTTCTCTTTAAAGACCTAACCTCTAAACACAGTCATAGTCTGAGAGACCAGGAGTTGGGCCTACAACATAGAATTGAGGGGGTGGCCAAAATTTTGCCTCTAATACTATTCATGATTCTCCAGGCTCTCTCCATTTCTACCATCTGGATATCAACACACAAGTGGAACTGGAAGCTGTGAGTTGAAGATGGCCAACCTTCCATCATCCAGGCCCCCATAACACCCATGTCAGAACAGAGACTCCTGTTAACCTGGACCTTCCTTGGACTGTTTATGTGAGCAAAAATAAACTCCCATATGAGTAAGAAACAAACTCCTGTATGTTTTAGCATTTATACATTTTTGGGTCTATGTGTTAAAGCAGTTAGTTGACTCCAACTAATATACAGGGCAAAGCATTTTTTGACATTTTGCCAAAAGTCAGCCTGGGTGGAATGATTATTTATGTTGAGGATTCTGAGAGTTCCCACAACACTTTATCACTTCTAGTGTTATCACACGGTTTACACATCAGTGTTTCTCAAAGTGTTGTAAAAGTATGGATTCCTGAGCCTCAACCCACATCTGCTAATCAAAATCTCAGTGCATTTTGGGGGCCCTGCATTTTTA
The DNA here is from genome assembly GCF_006542625.1 of Nomascus leucogenys. NCBI lineage: Eukaryota > Metazoa > Chordata > Mammalia > Primates > Hylobatidae > Nomascus > Nomascus leucogenys. The sequence continues at coordinate 95,887,113 of NC_044384.1, read as the reverse complement.
ATAAGTCTATATGTCACTCAGATGCACATTAAACTTTAAGAAGGATTGGCTTACACTGTGGACCCCGTTCTAAATTTAAACGAACATTGAATCGGTATAGCAAAGCTTCTCTTGCCCAAATGTGGTTAGCTGTTGAGATAAGTGTTTAGATTTTCTCCACAAATTACAGAACATGTTCATTCATTTTTATTTCCTCTCTATTTTAGATAAGCCAAATAACTCATTTTTCCCCTTAATCATCACTATTTTATGATGATTTACCATTAGATTGAGGTCTCAGGTAGAGCCACCATTTTTTTTATCATGATGTATTTTAGTAACTTTCAATTAAAACTAGATTTACAATTGACACAGAAGTTCACCCAGGGAGCACCACAGGGCAAGAACATGGAATTCTTCCTTGTGTCTTCATTTCAAATTGTGAGCAGGGTTGCTTAGTTCTCAGTGTTAACAATTTCAGATCCAGGCTGAGGAAGAGCAGTGAATTACCCTGAAAAATACTCCTCCTCCATTTTATACCTGAGTCTTGGGTTGGCATTTTCCAACGTGCGACAGTAACTCCTTAGGGTTTTAATTACTAACAAATAAAATGGTTATATGGTCAAAGTAATTGAGAAATACAATATACAATTTAACAGATTTCTTTATCTAATGATTATTATCTGAACCTCCAAGGGCACAACACAATGTCCAAATTTTCCAGACTTGCCACAAAGAGTTTGTGTATGCATATGTTTGTATATCTGGATGCTTGCGTAACTATTTAAAATATCACTATTCTTCAGTACACAAATATCCATCTAAAAAATCACTAATAATTTTTATTTGAGATCATATCATGGCTGTTTTTTTCAATGGACATAGTTACTTCTGAATTTTTTCTAACATTAGAACCATTATTAATGCATAATCATCCTTTTAGTCCTGTGATAATTTCAGCCATCTCTCAAAAGTATTTTACCCTCTGCTGAGAAATTAATATCTCATCTGTGGTGATATTACACTAAAGTTCATATAAAGTTATGAAAACTGAAAAACTACTACATTTGCTAGTATTAGTATCATTATTGTGTTTGTTGTTTTTGTTTTAATTATTATTATTTATAACATCATTATTCCTATCTCTACACCTCTTCTACATGTTGGATTCTGAACATTTTTCTTTCTGGGAAAGTTGAAGTTAAAAAAAGTTAAAAACAAAACAAAACAAAGGAAGGAAGGAAGGAAGGAAGGAAAGAAGAAAGGAAGGAAAGAAGAAAGGAAGGAAAGCGAGAGGGAGGGAAGGAGGGAGGGAGGGAAGGAAGGAGGAAGAGAGGAAGGAAGGGAGGAAGGGAGGGAGGGAGGACATATTGCTACAGAAACCACAGAGCTTCACAGAGTCCTTGGTATCTCATGAGTATAAAGGTGGTTGTGAACAGTAATAAAAGCTACTTTAACTGAAGCAATACTGGCTAATTACAAAGTTGGAAGGGCCCTCAATTGCTGTGTGGATGGCAAACACCAGCACACTTGTCTTCATTCTGTCCTCTTGTGCCATAGCAGGAAAGAACAATCAATCCAGGACAGCTCTAGTGTACTTGGCCTCAAAATGACTGTGAATGCAGTGCTCCAGGAAGCCACTACAGAACAGTCAGAATTAGGGCTCCAGCTGACCTCTATTACTGAGTAATTGTAATTTCCAGGAGTCTACCAGAATCTGGACTCAGAATACCTTAAGTTGAAGCCTATGTGACACTGGCAAATGAGGTAACCTCCCTAATCCTGAATTGCCCATCTAACAAAAAGGAATGTTAATAGTGTATATATTACAATAGGTTGTTGTGAGGTTAAGTCAACTAGTTCTTGTAATGCACATAATGCAAAGCCTGACAATAATCATTGTTCAACAATTTCCATTCATTGTTTACTCTATCAGATATACCACCCTCCCCATTTTACAAAAGGCTAAAACAGACCCAGAGAGTGTCTTAAACCATGCCAAATTAATGAAGTCTAAATTCCTGATTTCCACTTCAGTTTTTTCTCCCCCATATTCATTCTGTAGAAAGTCTTTATTACACTTATTTATCTATCTAGAAGTGTATTTATTTTCTTACTTTGTCATAACTATTTAGATAATTACGAAAGGATTTAAAATAGCTTTCAAATGGAAGACTGGTGAGGCACATTCTGCTCTGGGAGGGGTTCCAACTCTCCTGCCCAATTCTCCTGGAGGGCAGTGGTTATCACTGAAGAGCCGGCTGAAGTGAGAGGCCACCAAGCAGAGCACAGCCTGTTTCATTTTAATAGCAGCCTCACTTTACTTGTTACTGACAATGCCCTCCTTTACATTAGCTATAACCTCAGATGGCTGCTTTAACAAAAGGAAGTAACACGGTCTAATTGTTCTGGATTTATCTGTAACAACTCCCTCTTGAGTAAGGAGCATTCTTTCTGTATTCCTGTTGCATGTGATTCCTGGCCTTTTTCCAGTATATTTAGTCATTCCCTCATTGTAAGGAAAGAAAAGAAAGGAAGAAGAAAAGGAAAGAAAAGAAAGGAAGAAGAAAAGAAAAGAAAGAAAGAAGGAAAAAGAGAAAGAAATGGAGAGAAAGAAAGAAAGAGGGAGAAAAAGAAAAAGAGGAAGAGGGAGAGAAAGAAAGAAAGAAAGAAAGAAAGAAAGAAAGAAAGAAAGAAAGGAGAGAGGGAGGGAGGGGGAGATGAAAGTAAGAAGAAAGACAGAAAGAAAGAAAACGACAAAGAGAGAAGAGAGAAAGGGAAAGAAATAAAGAGAGAAAGAGGGAGGAAAAGAGAGGGAGGGAGGGAGGAAGAAAGGAAGAGAAGGGGGAAAAAAAAAGAAAGATAGTCACATGGTCATAATCAACCCCTACCTTGCTTCTACAAATGCTATATCTGATAATTCAAAAATTCCACTGCACATGTGGGTAAAGATGTTGGTTGAATAATCACTACACAAATTTAATCAGTCTGTTTTTCATGGGGAAAACTTGGGCACGGTGTAAACCAAGTTGTTGTTTGTTGTTTTAATACGTCTATTTCCCATATAATGAGCAGAAATCTTCCCTGAAACCATGATCCTACCTTTCCCATGGTACCTGGGTCCCTATGAATTCTACATCTCTTCATCCTCCACACTGACAAATGCTTGGACTTCAGCCTTCAAAAATGCCAGTAACTGTATGACTAGTAAATCAGACACAGAAAAGTACTAGAACTCATGATAAATACAAAGCCCCTCATGAGAGACTGTCATTTGGGATATTCACAAAACTGTTCCACTCAGCAGCAATGTTGAGAAGCCAGACAACATCGCCTGTGTTCAGCACGTCCATCGCCACTGCGGCCAAGCCGATGGAAACCAGCTAGAAAGTTGTCAGCCATTTTAAACACTCAGTTAGAGTCACTGTCGTGCTACTAACTGTGACGGTCTGGAAAAATCACATAAGTACAAAGAGGCATGAAAGAATAAATTCTGAACTCCACTTTTAAAGAACACAGGGAAAGCTGCACAATGGCAGGCAGCATTTAACTCTTTAGGCCCTGAGACTTCCATTGCTGGCCATGGTGGAGTGGCCCGCCACAGACCAGCTCTCTTACTCATGACAGCTAAACATTCCGGACAAAATACAAACGCAACTTCCTGAAGGTTCCGAAAGTGATGTGCCAGGAGCAACCACAAAATACAAATTCCTGGGGAAACCTGTCTTTCTGGCCATAGACCTGGGGAAAGAGGCCCCTGAGGTCCAAAGAGTAGGGGAGAAAATCCCTATTTTGTTCTTCTTTTTTTCTCCTCCAGCTTTGCATAAAGGCGGAGTGTGGTCACAGGGCTGTGCTGCGGCAGCAGGGGCAGCAGGGCCAGCAGGCAGTTAAACCCCCAAGAAAAATCCCGTCCTCCTATCAGAGGACTACAAAAGAGGGCCCTGTGGGCTGCAGACTGTGAAGTGAATCCTGGAGGGAAAAGAGCTGAAGATGAAAATTTCATAAATTTGTGTAGGAGCTTGCAAAATTATCAGTCTCATCCCTAAGCTGTGCATGTGCACAACAGATCCAAAGACTTGAAAACTTAACGGACACTGAGACAACTACCACCAAAGGTAAGACAGACTTGTGGTATGAACCTAACCAGGTTGGCTGCTAAGAAAAAAAAAAATTCAATATTCTCTACAGGATTTTAGCAAGACAAGAGTCTAAACTACACAATGGTCAAAATATTCAGGCCTGGTGTGGTGGCTCATGCCTGTAATCCCAGCACTTTGGGAGGCTGAGGTAGGCAAATTATTTGAGCCAAGAATTCCAGACCAGCCTGGTCAACATAGTGAGATCCTGTCTCTATAAAAAAATTAGCTGAGTGTGGTGGGACATGCGTGTAGTCCCAGCTACTCAGGAGGCTAATGTGGGAGGATCAACTGAGCCCAGAAAGTTGAGGCTGCAGTGAGGCATGATTGTGCCACTGTACTCCAGCCTGGGCAGCAGAGCAAGACCCTCTCTCAAAAAAAATTTAGAATCCTTGACGTATAAAAAACAGGAAAGTGTAACCAATTTTGAAAGGAAAAGACAATCAATAGATGCCAACCCCAAGATTACTCAGATATTGACAATATCAGACAAAGACTTTAAAGCAACTATTATAACTATGCTCCTAAGATAAAGGTTGATACATTTCAAATAAATGGAAAGATCGATCTCAGAAAAGAAATAAAAATAAAATATACAAATTTTAAAAAATCTTTGGATATCTCAATAGCAGAATGGAAATGGCCAGGAAGTCATAAAACTTGGAAGACAGATCAACAGAAATCATCCAATCCAAAAAATAAAAGTGGAGAAAAAAATTAACAAAACATAAACAGAGCCTCAGGAACCTGTAGAACGATACCAAAATATATTTTTTCTTTAATGAGATGGGGTCTCCCTCTGTCACCTAGAGTGCAGTGCACAATTACGTCTTACTGAAGCTTCAACCTCCTGGACTCAAGCTATCCTCCCATTTCAGCCATCAAAGTGGCGGGGACCACAGGTGTGCACCACCACATCCAGCTAACTGTTTTTTTTAAATTTTTTGTAAAGATGGGGTCTCACTATATTGCCCAGGCTGGTCTCATCTCAAACTCCTGGGCTCAAGTGATCCTCCTGCCTTGGCCTCCCAAAGTACTGAGATTACAGGTATAATCCACCACACCTGCCCCCAAATATCGAACATCTGTGTCACTGGAATCACAGAAGAAGAAAAAGAGTGCAGTGATGAAAAAATATTTGAAGAAAAATTAATAACTGAAACTTCTGAAATTTGGTAATAGACATAAATATACAACTCAAGAAGTAAAGCCAACTTCAAACAGGAGAAACTAAAAAATAAAAAAACCCACCTGCAGCTACATCCAAATCAAACTGCTAAAAACCAAAGGTCAAACAATCAAATAACAAACAAAAATGGGCTTCAAAGCAGTTAGAGAAAAATGACATGTTGCATAGAAGAAAACAATGACTGAAATGACTGTGTACCTCTCTCAGAAATCACTGGAGACAGAAAACAATGGAACAATTTTTTAAAATCCTGACATAAAGAAACTGTCAACTGAAGATTCTACAGCCAGCAAAAATATACTTCAGGACTGAAGGTGAAACATGATAAAGGCAAATTCAGAGAATTTATCAATGGCAGACCTACTCTAAAAAAATGATGTTAAAAAGTTGCTCAGACTAAATAGAAATGCAGAAATTCAGAAATGAAGGACATTCAACAGCAACTGCAAATGTCTTGGAAATATAATAGACTTTTTCTCCTTTTAGGGCCTTCAAACTATGTATGATTGCTAAATGTAAAAATGATAATGTTGTCTTGGGAGGGGGTTTCAATGTACATATATAATACATTTGACAAATAGGAAAGTGAAGATAATTATAAGGTTGTGAGGTTTCTCAATTTACTTGAAGTAGTAAAATATTAACTCTAAGTAGACTATGAAAGGTTAGGTACCTGTATAGTAATCTCTAAAGTAATCATTAAAAATGCAAAGAGGCTGGGTATAGTGACTCACGCCTATAATCCCAGAACTTTGGGAGTCTGAGGTGGGAGGATGACTTGAACCCCGGAGTCTGAGATCAGCTTGGGCAACATAGCAAGACCCCATTTCTACAAAAATTATAAAAAACTAGCCAGGTATGATGCTATGTGCCTGTAGCCTCAGCTACTTGAGAGGCTGAGGCAGTAGGATCCCTTGACCCCAGGAATTTGAGGCTGCAGTGAGCTAGGATTGCACCACTGAACTCCAGTCTGAGTGGCAGAGTGACATCCCGTTTCTTTAAAAACTAAAATAAAACAAATAGATACAGTCAAAAGCCAATAGATAAATTAAAATAGAATACTAAAAATATTAAAATAAGCCAGCTGCAGTGGTTCACACTTGTAATCCCAGTACTTTGGGAGGCCAAGGCAGGAAGGTTGTTTGAAGCCAGGAGTTCAAGACCTGCCTAGGCAACATGACAAGACTCCTCTCTACCAAAAAAAAAAAAAAAAAAAAATTTAATTAGCCAGGCAGGGTGGCACACACCTGTAGTCCTAGCTACTTAGGAGGCTAAGGTGGGAGAACTGCTCAAGCCCAGAAGTGTAAGACTACAGTGAGTTGTGATGGTGCCACTGTACTTCAGACTGGGTGACAGAGCAAGATCTCAACTTGGAAGGAAACAAGAGGGGAGGGGAAGGAAGGGGAGGGGAGTGGAGGGAAGGGGAGGGGAAGGGAGGGGAAGGGAGGGAAGGGGAGAAAATCCAAATAATCTAAAATAAGTCTCAAAGGGGAGAAAGAGGAGCAAAATTAAAGGAGGCAGGGGAAAACACATAATAAAATGGTAAACCTAAATAAAATCATATCAAGGATTATAATAGTCTAAACATATCAATTAAAAGACAGAACCTGTCAGAGTAAATTAAAAAAACAAAACCCTACTGTGTGCTGTCCATGAGAAACCCACTTCAAATATAAAGATATACAGATTAAATGTAATAAAAATGGGAAACATATACCATACAAAAACTAAAGGGAAAAAAAGCTGCAGTGGCTACATTAATATCAGACAAAGTCAATTTCAGAACAAACAGTATTACTAGGAATTAAAAAAAAAGAGTCCCTAGTAATAAAAGATAATCATTACAAAATAAGGAGGTTACAACAATATTACACATTTATGTACTTAATAATAGAGCTTCAGGATACATCAAGCAGAAACAGAACTGAAAAAATAATTATTTTACTTTGGACTTTAACACTTCTCTCTCAATAATTCAACAGAATAAGTAGAAAGAAAATCAATAACAGGATAGAAGATTTGTGCATTATTAACCACTTTGACTTAACTGACATTTTAGAACACTCCACTCAACAACAGCAGAATACACATTCTTTTCTAGTGTACATGGAACACTGACAAAATAGACAAATTCTGTGTCATAGAGCAAACCTCAAGAAATTTAAAAGAGTAAAGATTATAAAAAGTATGTTTTCTGACCGTAATAGAATAAAACTAAACATCTATACCAAAAATATATCAAGGAAAATCCCCAAATATTTGAAAATTAAATAACACATTTTTATATAATCCACAGGCTAAAAAGGAAGTCACAAGGGAAATTAGAAAATATTGTGAACTGAATGAAAACACAACATATTAAAGCACACAGAATGTAGATAAAACAGCAATTAGAGAGAAATTAATAGCACTAAATGTTTTATTAGGAAACAAGAAAGGTCTATCAATCAAATTGAAATTAGAAAAACAGTACTAAAATCAAGGAAACAAAAAGTTTGTTCTTTGAAAAGGTCACTTAAGTTGATAAATCTCTAGGCATACTGACCAAGAAAAAAGGAAGGAAGACAGAAATTACTTGTATCAGAAAGGAAAAGACATCATCATCATTAGAAACCCTCAAACATAAATAGGGAATATTACCTACAATTCTATGTCCATAAATCTGACATTGATGAATAAACTGGTTTCTTAAAAGAAACAAACTACAAAAGCTCACTCAAAAAGAAATAACCAGAATAATGTATTAAATAATACCCTGCTACTCATGAAAGTACCATAAAATGGCAGCAACAAAAATTATAAACCCACAGATCCAAGAAGTACAATAAACACCAAGCACAAGAAACATGTGAAAAATTAAGGCAAGGAACATCATAACCAAATTACTTAAAACTAATGATAAAGAGAAATTTTAAAAGGAGTCAGAAAAAAACTTACAAAGAAACAAAGATAAGGATAAAAGAAGATTTCCCACCAGAAACAATAAGAGTTAGAACACAGTGGAGTGACATTTTTAATATACCAAAAAAAAAAAAAAAAAAATCAGCCAAACTAGGATACTCTTATTACAAAAAACTACCTTCAAACTGAAGATGAAATAAAGACTTCTTCAGATAAAAAAAGCTTATAGAATTCTTCACTAGTAGATGTGCACCACAAAAAAATATTAAAGTCTTTAAGTACAAGGAATATAATACCAAATGGATATTCTGATCCACAAAAAGGAATAAAGAGCACCAAAAATATTAACTACATGGGTAAACATAAAGATATTTTATCTTATCATTTAAACTTCTAATTAGCCATTTAAAACAAACCTAGTAAAAATGTATTGCGGGGTTAATAACAAAAATTAAAATAAAATATATTACAGCAAAAGCACAAAAGCCAGAAAGAAAAAAATGGAAATATAATAAGATTCTTATACTCTACATGAAATGGTATAATATTATTTGAAGATAGAGTTTAATAAGTTAAAGATATATATTATAAATCCTAAAGCAACCACCAAAATAACAAAACAAAGAGCTATGGTGAATAAATTGCCAAGATAAAAGTGAATCAATTAAAAATCCTCAATTAATCCAAACCAAGACAGTAAAAAGAGGAATTAATGAAAAGATGGGGAAAATAAAAAACAAATAGCAAGATGATAGATTTAAACCTGACCATAACAAGGAATCATATTAAATGTATTTGGTCTAAGTACCTCAATTAAAATGGAAAGATTTTCATACTGGATAAAAAAGCAAGACTCAAATATATGCAGCCTACAAGTAATCCATTGTAAATATAAAGACAAATAGGAAAAAAAGTAAAAAGCTGGAAAAATATACTAACACTAATTAATCAAAAGAAAATTGGAGTGGCTATATTAGTATCAAAGTTGATTTCCAAATAAAGAATCTTAGCAGGGATAGGCAGGATCATTATCATTTTATATTGATAAAGGAATCATTTAACCAAGAGGACATAACAATCCTAAATGTTTATGCTCCTATTAGAAGAGCTTCAAAATAAGTAAAGCAGTCTCCACACTAGGTGAAAAGATTTGCAAATCACATGTGTAATAAAGAAATCAAATATTGAATATATAAAGACCTCTCAAAACTCCAAAACAAGTAAACAAACAATACAAGATGGGCAAAATATATGAACAAACATTTCACCAAAGAATCTAACACAGGTGACAATTAGGCACATGAAAAAATGTTCAAGTTCGTTAGTCTTTAGGGAAAGGCAAAATAAAACCACAATTAGATACTTCAAATCTTCACCAACACTTGGTATGGCTAAATTAAAAGGACTGACCATACCAAGTGTCGGTTAAGATTTGAAGAAACTGGAACTCTCATACACTAATGGTGGGAAAGTAAAATGGTACAACTACTTTCGAAAACAGCCAACGATTTCTTAAAAAGTCCAGCATACCCTACCATATGACTCAGTTATTCCTCTCTCAGGTGTTTACACAAAAGTAAAGAAAACATCTGTGCATAAAAAGGCTTATACAGGAATGGTCATAGTTATTTTATTTAAAATAGCCCCAAACCAGAAACAATCCAAATGTGCGGCAACAAATGAACAGACAAATGATATGCCAAACCTACTGGCATACTAGTAGGCAATAAAAAGGTATAACCTATTGATTCATATAACATGGATGAGTGAAAATAAGCAAGTCAAAAAAGAGTACATTGAGGATTCCATTTATATAAAATTCTAGAAATTGCAAACTACTATAAAGCATAGTGACATAAAGCAGATCAGTGCTTGCCTAAAGACAGAGAGAGAGGGATCATGGAGAGGTAGGATGAATGGATTACAAAGAGGCATTAGGGAATTTGGGGTAGTAATGGATATGTTCATTATCCTGACTACTTTACATGTGCATCCATATGTCAAAATGTATCAAGTTGTACACATGAAATATGTATAATTTATTGTATATCAATCATACCTAAGTAAATTTGTTAAAACTTCAAATAATAAACTTAAATAAAACAATCTGCCTGATATGGTTTGGCTGTGTTCCCACCCAAATGTCATCTTGAATTGTAGCTCCCATAATTCCCATGTGTCCCATGTGAGGGACCTGGTGGGAGGTAATTGAATCATGGGGGCGGATCTTTCCTATGCTGTTCTCATGACAGTGAATAAGTCTCACAAGATCTGATGGTTTTATAAATGGGACTTCCCCTGCACACGCTTTCTTGCCTGCTGCCATGTATGACATGCCTTTGCTTCTCGTTTGTCTTCTGCCAGGATTGTGAGGCCTCCCCAGCCATGTAGAACTGTGAGTCCATTAAATGTCTTTCCTTTATAAATTACCCAGTCTCAGGTATGTCTTTATGAGCAGAGTGACAACAGAGTAATACACTGGCAACAACCAAAACAATACATAAGATACCTTTTACTAGGCATTTGCTATGTTCTAGGTGCCATACTAAATGCTTTTCATATCATCTAATTCTTTCAAAAAACATAAGGCACGTGCTATTATGGTTTCTACATTTAAAGAGAAAGACCAAGGTAGAGAAAGGTTAAATAGTTTGCCTAAGGTCACAAAATTAGAAACAGGTAAAGCTGGAATTTGATTCTAGAGTCAATCTTAACAAAAACACCATGAGGAAACTGAAACTCAAGGAAGGCCACATAGTGTTGGGGATCCATGCTAGATCGGTCCAACTTTAGAGCCCAATCTCTTAATTGCTTCATTGTACTACATCCCGTCTTAAAAACATCCTGCCGAAAACCTAATAGTCAGCCTAGCCTGAACACACCTTTGCTAATTAAATGTGTATTTCCTGGTTCCCATATTCAGCAAAAAGGGGACTCACACTCAGCCTTTCTCAGTTTTCATGTAACCAACAACTGTTGCGTGAATGAATGAGGTGAAGTAACTTAAGGTTACTAGCAAAATGTCCTCATGTTAAAAAAAATTAAATAAAACTGGGGGAATTTGAAGCTCAGAAAAATATTAAGAAACTGCCTAAAGCCAAACAGTGAGTTAGTAGTGGTGAAAGTGGAAGTCAAACTCAGGTTGGCTAATTCCAGAGCTAGATGACTCTGTCTCTCCAAAAAAAAAGATGATCAAAATCTGCCTGCCAAAAAATTGCACCCTTTAAGACAACCATGTGTGGCTCAGAAGTGTTGAAGGGCTGCAGATGAGCTGAGACAAGCTTACAAAGGAATGTGGGTGTCCTGTTCCAGGGACACACAATGAATGCTCAGCTCTCCTTGTCTCTGAAGACAATGCATTCCAGGCTCCCAGCCCTATTTAAGAGTGGAGGGGTTCTGCTATTCAGCTGTCCGGCACCCCTGCTATCTCAAGTTTAACTAATTATTTTCCTTTATAATTCACTGTAGACTGATAACTATTATTTCCCTGTCTAACACATACTGACAAGTGCTCTGGTTAAATATAGGTTGCTAGGAATTGGGGTGGAAATTTTTTTTTTTAGCTCAACTTTATCAAGGGTCTGTAGACTCAGAATTCCAGAACCATCCCATTACCTCAGTGAAATTAACACATAGACTCAGTAAAAAAGAAAACAAGTTTTGTTTTCCCAGATCTTGAGAAAGATATGGGAAGGACTGCTTGGCTTTCTGTCCTCCTATTTCTTGGTTAGAACCTCTAATGATCAAAAGTGAGTTGAGGAGTTTAAGAGATTAGTTCTATGCAGAAGGAAAGCAGGTAAGAAGGACAAGGAGTGTGTGAGAGAGAGAGAGAGAAGGAGAGATCAGAGTCCATGAATAAAAATATGCAATGTATTTATCAAGGCTCCAAACCCACATAGGACTGCTGGTTATTGTCCAATCTTCCCTTCTATAATTACGGACATTTAGCTGGCCTGTGGTACACAACTAAACACTAAATTTTCCATTTCCCCACAACACAGGAGGTAGCCATGTGACTAAGTTTGGGCCAAGGTATGAGCACAGTAGTGATATACAAAGCATCCAGCCTGTGCCCTTGAAGGACAGGAATATGGTCTCCATTACTTGTTTCTCTTCTCATGGTCGGAGCACAGACTGGATAGAGGGAGCTGGAACAGCCATTTTGGACCAACAGATGGAAACTGTCATGTTTTTAGGGTGGCAGAGAGATAAGATAGAAGGAACCTGGTTCCCTGTCAAACCATTTAGTCTGTCCTAGATGGCCTACACAGACTTTGATGTAGGAAGAAACTAATACATCAGATCATATGAGACGGATAATGAGGATAAAAATATTGAATGATATTGATAGAAAGGAGAATTTTATTTCATTGCCACAAACTCTTCTGGAACACTCTTCCCCAACCACCCAATGGTGCAAGTTCAAGAAGAGATCAAAAGTGTCATTTATTGTCATGGACTTAAGATCTAGAAAATATAGTCCAGTTGTTGAGCTATTTCAATTTTCCTTTGCAGCTTCTTTCTGAAGGCTTGAAATATTTTACTTTAAATGTGGAATGTTTGCAGGGAGGACTTTCCAATGCTGAAAAGCACAAGTTCTCCCATTCCTTAATCCCACTGCAAAAATGTGTGGCCCCAATGTTTCATGTCAGACCTGTTGGCTCCTTCCTTTGCAAAGGCTCCAGTTGTTACACTAAAATCACACTGGATCATATTAGCTCTCTCCTCCCAATTTCCTGTTCATAAAGCTTGGAGCCTCATCACAATGAATGTATTGTAAAAATATAGGGTAACAAATGTTTTCTGCTGGGCTTGGTAAATTGGAATGAGACAAGGATTGGGCATTTACACCCAATTTACTTCAGACCGTATTACCTATAGAATAACTTGTGAGTTCTTAGATAAAAGCAAATAATGGAAACCATGCCAAAGTAAACGAACATTTTTCAATTCCTTTCAAATATTAAATACTGGTATTTTCCTCCAGAAATACAAAAATGCATAGCTGTGAGGTCCACTTTCATGCAATATGTGGCATATGCTCTCTACCACTATTTTTGAAAGGTTGAACATATGCATTGTACATATGCCTTTCTACTCCTTGGTATATCTGCAATAGAAATGTATGCAAATGTTCATCAATACACAGTTAGTAGAATGTCACAGCAACACTATTCATAATAGCCCACAAATGGAAACATACATGAAAAACAGAATGGTTTAAAATAAACATTATATAATGGAAGAATGGAATACAACAATGAGAATGAATTGACTAGAAGTACACACAACCAGATGGATGAATCTCACAAACATAATGTGTAAAATAATCCAGAAAGGAAAGAATGTTTGCTGTATGATTTCGTTAACATCCAGTTCAAAGCCAGGCAAAATTAATCTATGGTGTGAGAAATCATAATAATAATTATCTTTGAGAGAAAAAAATGACTAGGAAGGGAAGACTTCTACAGTGCTCAAGATGTTCTGTTTTTTAATCTAGATACTAGTTACATGGGTGTGTTCACTTTGTGAAAACGTACAAAGGTGAAGTCATATGATTTGTACACTTTCATGCATGCATGCTATATCTCAATTTAAAAAAATTGAAGGGATACATGAATTCAAAATATCACAATTGTTATAATACCAAAATAAAAGTGTGAAAAGATTGCTACTACCCTTCATCTAAGACATTTACACTAAAAAAATACTATGGACATATCTATGAAAATGAATAAGCTACATCAGAGGATAAAAAGAGACCCTATAGGGCAGCAGTCCCCAACTTTTTTGGCACCAGGGACTGGTTTCATGGAAGACAAGTTTTCCACAGACCAGTGAGGAGGTAGTTTCAGAATGAAAGTGTTCTAACTCAGATCATCAGGCATTAGATTCTCATAAGGAGCACTCAACCCAGATCCCTCATGAGACAGTTCACAACAGGGTTCACACTCCTATGAGAATCTAACGCCACCGCTGATCTGATAGGAGGCAGAGCTCAGGCAGTAATGCTCGCTCACCTGCCACTCATCTCCTGCTGTGCAACCTGGTTCCTAACAGGACACGGATCAGTATTGATCCAGCCCGGGGCTTGGGGACTCCTGTTATTAAAAATAGGCAAAAATGGAAAAGTAGGACTTCTTTTTTTAGGAAAATCTGCTAACAACATTTGGGTCTAATTCTAAAAACACAGTTCAACGCCAACTGTTTTACTTACAAGTAGCAATTTTCACTCTTAAACCTTACCATTTGAATTATTTAGAATCCATTTTTTGCAATGAGTCTGAATCTATAAGCCAGAATCCATTGGCTTATAATGAATGCCTGGAACACCAGATTCAAGAAGCTACTTGTCTGCAAAGGCAAGACAATAACTCAGCTCACAGGAGACCAACTAAATTTTTCAATATGGCAGCCATGTACACCAAAGGTTGTGCAAATAGAGCAAGCAACTGATGAAGTTCAGACTAAATACAAATATATTAGCGAATACCACTGGGGACAGAAAGTCGTAAGGAAAACCCAGAAAGAAGGGCAGCCTCTGAGTTGGAAATGACTTCTTACAAGGATTGATATTATATCATTCTTTTTTAACTTTTAAGTTTGGCGGTACATGTGCAATTTCATTATATAGGTAACCTCATGTCACAGGGGTTTATTAAACAGATTATTTCATCACCCAAGTACTAAGCCTAATACTCGATAGTTATTTTTTCTGTTCCTCTTCCTCACCCTACACTCTACCTTCAAGTAGGTTCCAGAGTCTGTTGTTTCCTTCTTTGTGTCAATGTGTTCTCAACATGTGGCTCCCTCTTATAAGTGAGAACATATGGTATTTGGTTTTCTCTTCCTGCCTTAGTTTGCTAAGAATAATGGCCTCCAGCTCTATCCATGTTCCTGCAAAAGATATGGTCTCATTCTTTTTTATGGCTACATAGTATTCCATGGTGAATATTTACCACATTCTCTTTATCCAGTCTACCACTGATGGGCATCCAGGTTGATTCCATGTCTTTGCTATTGTGTACAGTGGTGGAATGAACACTTGTGTGCACATGTCTCTATGGTAGAAAGATTTGTATTCTTTTGGATATACACCCAGTAATGAGATTGCTGGGTCAAATGGTAGTTCTGTTTTTAGCTCTTTGAGGAATTGCCATACTGCTTTCCACAACGATTGAACTAATTTATACTCCCACCAACAGTGTATAAGTGTTCCCCTTTCTCTGATATAAGTGTTATTTCATCCTTATTCATTCTATTTCTCTCTCTCTCTCTGCATTGGTTCTGATTTCAGGTTACGTTTGCATGATGTGTTTTGTCAGGAGAAGGGATTTCAGAGAGATGGCAGGCTTCCATTTCAAGATATTCAAAGCCCTTAATGATATCTTTGCCTGCCCTGCCACTAGGAAACTCAGTAGAAAACTTGCGCAGTTTGTAGGGTAAATGGCAAAGCGCAAGTGAGCAAGTTCCAGACCCACTGCTTCATACATCTGCCTGTTATTTGTGGAGGTAATAGAAGGTCTTCTTAGGCCTGACCTGGAAACCAGAAACCATGAAGAAATGATTGGCAGATGGGAAAACATAAATGTCAAAAAGGCAAATGTACATACCCCCACAACACAAACACACTGGGAAAATATTTTCAATGTTTCTAACAAAGGATATATATCTTTAATATACAAATAGATTTATCAGATGTGCCATTGGATCAAAGATCAAAGGGGAAAATGAGGCAATTCACAAAGGAAAAAGTATAAATGGGAGGATTTTACAGGCCTATAGGTTCTAAACCTATAAAGCTTTTCCCATTGGCCATAAATTAATTAAATGAGGATTTTCACCCTCCTTTTTATTGAGAGGGAGGGGAGCCTTCCACATTAAAATGATTTTGAAAATTGCCAAAGTCACTATTGGCAAAATGTTTAGGAATGGACTACCTCATATGAATTCATAGTCATATGCAAGGGCTTGAAATGTGTGATCTCTAACAGCAAGACCTGGAGATAAACTTGACATCCATTCACAGGGAGTAGTTGAATAAATCATGATGCCACAGATAAAAGTAGAGTGCTCCACAGCTATTAAAAACAATGAGGTAAAGCTGTGCATCATCACCAGCACTGAAACTAATGCTATGCTGGGAACCAAGCTGACTATAGCAGCAAGTACTATTTTACCACTTTCATATAAAATTATACATACATGATGCCAAGAGGACAGATGAAAAAAAGAAGGAAGAAAGGAAAGAGAAAGAGAAAGGAAGTTGCAATTATTAAAATGTTAACAATGATTGTCTCTGCATGATAGCAATTTGGGTGATTCTTACTTCATTGCTTATACATTTCCGAATTACTACTATTACTATTATTTTTGAGACAGAGTCTCACTGTAGCACAGGCTGGAGTGCAGTGGTGCGATCACAGCTCACTGCAGCCTTGACCTCCTGGGCTCAAGTGATCCTCCTGCCTCAGCCTCCCAATTAGCTGTGACCACAGATGTGCCACCACGCCTGGCTAATTATTTTACTTTTTGTAGAGATAGGGTCTCACCATGTTACCCAAGCTGGTCTCCAACCTCTGGGCTCAAGCAATTTTCCCACCTCGGCCTCCCAAAGTGCTGGGATTATAGGCATGAGCCACCAAGCCCCAGCTGGATATTATCACTTTGAAAAAAAACAAAAGGTAACCAAAAATGGCAAAACTAAGTAATTGAAAAAACTTCAGACTCCCTAGGAGCTCATATTTATGACATCATCTGAAGCCGTCTTCTCCTCCTTCTGCCTTTTCTTCCAAAGCCAATCTGTTTCCATATCCTAGTAATTTTACTCAACACTCAATAGGCATTTTATGAAGCTCCTATGTTCTCTCTCCTTTCTCTCTTTCCTAATTCTTCTTCTCCACCAGGATCTATCTCCACCACTGCCCACTTGGGCCATCGCCTAAGCCTCTTAACTTATGCCTGTGTTTCTACTGACCTCTGCTCCCATTCCTTCACACCGCAGAGGAATCCTCGCATTACACTTTTAAAAGCCTTCCATGTTTCCCTGTGGCTCCAAATTCCTTATGGTGGCGTTCCAACTTGCTGGCCCATACTGGCACCTCCACCCTCATCTCCCCTGCATTCACTCCTATCCATTCTCAACTCCCAATAATTGCTTGCTCCGAGGATGACTCACTATTCTTTAAGCTCACCACATATGTTTTTATATTTCTATATAGTTGGTCATCTTGTCCTCTAAGAAGCTAATGCCTGATTTCCCTGATTATGGAAGGGAAGTTTATGGAAACTATGGAAACTGATTATTTTCCAAGATTCAGATCAAACTGAATCTCCTCTAATAGCCCTTGCTCAATCTTTTTGTTTTTGTTTGGGAAAACAAAACAAAACAAAAAACAATCACCTTTCTTAGTCACTATTTCATTCTTCTAAGTGTGCCCACATCTTCTTCACTACAGTGTGGAGCTTTTGTGAGTGGAGGCAGTTTTTTGTTGTTGTTGTTGTTCAGCTTTTTGATAGCCTAACATGCCTAGCACCGGTTTTTCACATCTTAGGCACCTAAATATTTTTTTTCAAAAAACAGAGAGAGTGCCTGCCATCTGCCAGGCTCTATAGTAGGTGAGTCCACAGTCAACTGTTCTCAAAACATGGTCTGCATGCTGGGCACAGTCACTCTCATTTTCTGTGTGGACAAAACTGAGGCCAAGAGATTCAGTAACTTGCCACAGACCACACAGTAATGGCAGATCTGAGATAAGAGTCCTGGACTGCCATATGAATCCAGATTCTTTTGACTGATCTGTGCTTCTGCACATATGTATATGGAGCTGGGCTGATCTGAACATGTAGGAAGTGCTGGCTCCTAAAATCCATTTTTCTAACTCGGAAAGTGATCAATGTATTCCCAGGTTATAAAAATGTCCATTTGCTTTAGGCCAGCTGAAGTATCATCTACACCCTGGACCTGTGGTTTCTCTAAGCTTCTATCACCCCAAGAACGTCAGTGCTTGGGGATCTGTCTCCAGGTTAACATCCTCTTTGCACATTTTCAGATTTTTTTCCCAGAGCTCACTTTTTCTAGAATTCAATTCCCTGCCCTCTCTCAAATTTGGATGTAATAGCTGGCACCGATACAGGAGGATGCCTTGTCCATTCTACTGTCAGCCTTTCTATCTCCATATCAACAAATGCCATGCCTCTCTTCAAGTTTTACATTCTAATGATTTCAAATTTAAACCTTCCAAGGACTAAGTTGAGGGAAAAATAGTCCAAAGAACAAGCCACTTGCCACCATGAGAGGTAACAGTGCTTCTGGGTAGCCTGAGATTCTGTTTGACTTCATCAAAGTCGACAAATTCCAGGACTGCCCAAATTAGGAGACAGCCAAGGAATTGATCTTCACCTTAAAGACAACAACAATAATAATGCCAATACCCAACTGTATTAGTTTCCTAGGATTGCCATAACAAATTACCACTATGGTAACTTAAAACAACAAAAGTTTATCATCTTACAGTTCTGGAGGCCAGAAGTCCAAAATCAAGATGTCGGCAGAGTTGGTTCCTTCTGGAGGCCCCGATGGAGAAACCATTCCATGCTTTTTCCCAATTTCTGGTGATGGCCAGCAATCCTTGACATTATTTGACTTAGAGACGCATTACTTCTCTGCCTCCACAATCTCTGCCTCCATCTTCATGTGAACTTCTGGTCTGTGTCCCTGTGTATCTTCTTCTTTTCTGTCTCATAAGAACATCTGTCATTGGATTTAGGGCCCATCCAAATCTAGGATGTTTTCATCTTGAGATACTTACATTAATTACATCTGAAAAGACCCTTATTCCGAATAAAGTCCATTCTGAGGTTCCAGGTGGACATATCTTTTAAAGGCTTTCATTCAACTCACAAACCAACACTAGTTGAAAGTTCACTGTGTAACAGGCACCATTCTAAATAATGTGTATTAACTCATTTTATCTTTACAATAACTGGAAGAAGTAACTATTTATAGAGGAAGAAGACAAAGACACAGGAAGGCCTCCCAATCTTCCTAAGAGCTCATGGGTGGTAAAAGACAGAGCTAGTACTTAGGTGTTCATCTTCTTCGTACCAGGGTCAACTGTCTTAGATGCATTTACCAGATCCAAAGTGTCTAAATAACAGCCAAGACCACTCCTAGAGAGTCACACTGTTAATCTAAAATCCCTGAACTAGACAATGTTGGCAAATATATAACATATGGGCCATTGCAGCTTCTACCCAATCATGTCAGACATCACTAATTGATCACAGAGTTGTTCCCTATGGCGCCTTAAGTGTTTACAACATTCATTAGCCATCAGTTCAAGGTAGCACTCTGAAGGAAACCTCCTGACCATCCTGTTTCTAGATATTCTTTTTCAAACACACACACACACACACACACACACACACACACACACGAGAGAGAACCAAAGGGCAACACTTGGTCTCTTCCCATCAAGTTCCTGTCCTGCCTTCTAGCCTACTTCCCCTGGGACTTGTATTTAGCCTTCCAAGTCTGATTGACAGAGCAAGACTGGATCCCATCAAATAGCCTGGAGAGCCAGACAGAAGTCCATGCTCAAAATCCAAACCCCATCAGACGTTGTTTGAAATTCAGAGACTGCAGAGACTGCTGGCACATTCTTGGAAAAGCTCTGACCTTGGGAAGAAACCCTACTTCCATCTCTAAGAAAAAATACTAGATAATGATTTTTTTTAAGCCCATGTTGGGAGTTGGTGGCAGGATGAGAATGCACATGGTAACAGGATAACAGTGGGTACTGGCCTGGAGCAGGCTCCTACGTGGCCTCCCCAGAGTCCAGGCTTTATTCTCAGCATTCTCTATGATCCAGCCTCTCTCCACTTAAACTACACTTCAGATAACGGTGTTTGCTACAACTCTTTACAATCAATTATTTTGTCATTGTCTTTATTTAAACATGTACACACACACACAACTAGAGGGAATGCACTGGAGAATGACACACAACGCATTCCAAGGAAATAACGAAATTTTTTCTGGGTTGCGTGCCCAACCCACAAACTTGAGGATCACCAGGGCTTTATTTAGTTTGGTTCCCATTATCACTATGTGAGGCGTGTTAATAACTGGACTCCAGAGCTTTGGTTTCAGATACTTGTTCCTCACCTAGGAACTATTTTTTAAAACTCTAGATTTTAAAAAATAGTTTTTATTATATATACATATTTTTTGCTTTTCCTGCCCACCTAACTTTTAAAAAATCCAAAAATCCCATCTACTCTCATTAGAGTTGACCACAACAAAACTGCATGAGGAAAAAAAAAAGAATCCTTTGGATCACATGGGTGTCACACCATTGTAGGCCATGGGAGCTCATCCTAATAAGGAGAAGATATGACAACAGAAAGAGCCCAGGGTCTTGGGCCCTTTGCACAGAACATGGTGTCCTTACTGGCAGTTTGTTTTATGCTTAACATATTAATTTATTGCTAAAACAGGCTGGGTACAGTGGCTCACGCCTGTAACCCCAGCACTTTGGGAGGCCAGGCAGGTGGATCACTTGAGGTCAGGAGTTTGAGACCAGCCTGAACAACATGGTGAAACCTCATCTCTACTAAAAATACAAAATTAGCTGGCGTGGTGGCGCGTTCTTCTAATCCCAGCTACTCGGGAGGCTGAGGCAGGAGAATCGCTTGTACCCGGGAGGCGGAGGTGGCAGTGAACCGAGATCGCACCACTACACTCCAGCCTGGGTGACAGGGTGAGTCTCTGTCTCAAAAACAAAACAAAACAAAACAAAAAAACTGATGTAGTAAAATGTGCTTTACAGTAATTACACCACAAGAATAAACTACTAGCTTAGAATTATTTGTTGTATTTCACTAATGCCAAAGACATAGATTTTTATATGTAATACAAATCCCTTATTTCATAGGTGAGATAAATACGGCCCAGAGAGATAATCAGAACTGCCAAATGTCACATAGGCACTTAGTAACAGAAGAGGCAGAACAGCAAGTTCGACTAGTTACAGCTCTACACCTCATGACCTCCATGGAGCCATCCAACCTGATCACCAGGTTATCTACAAGGGAATTTTAAAAATTAAAAAAATGCCCTTGTAGGTAATCTAGTGATCAGGTTAAAAATTCCTTTGGAAAAATCTTGCAGCAGAATTAATGAAGGTAAAGGTACATGGATTCTTTTCTTTTGACTCATTCCATTTTTAGACCTGAAGTTACTCCATGAGAGGAGGAACTCAGTCTGCATTTGCTCATAACTGAACTCTCAACATTTAAGACATTTCACTAAATTAGTAATAAATTGATGGCAGCATAGAAATTTGTTTCAAAATTACTCAATAAAAATACATACTGCATTTTTCTCCAGATTCCCCGCCACCCCCAAAAAAATTATTGGCATAGTCATTAGCCCTTTATAGGAGTTTTTGAATTTGGCACCTTGACATTTGGATGGGCTGATACTCTGTTGCAGGAGGCTGTCCTGTACACTATAGAATGTTTAGTAGCATCCCTGGCCTCTGCCCTATAGATGCCAGTAGCATACCTTCTGGTTCCTCCCCATCCCACTGTCCAGTTTTAACAATGAAAAATGTCCCAGGTGTCAAATATTCCTGGGTCGGGGTTGGGGTGGGTTGTGGAGCATAATCGTCCCTGGTTGAGAACTCCCGATCTACGGTGACAGCATACCCACCCACCCTCGACCCTCCAAACTTATGATTCATGGGTCATGGAAGCTTGATGAATCGACCAACTGAAAATTAAAAGATACACATAGAAAGCACTCAGGAGGCTGGGTGTGGTGGCTCATGCCTGTAATCCCAACACTTTGAGAGGCTGAGGTGGGAAGAACACTTGAGCTCAGGACTTCAAGACCCACCTGGGTAATATAGTGAGACCCTGTCTCTACAAAACATTAAAAATTAACCAGGCATAGTGGTAGCACCTATAATCCCAGCTACTTGGGAGGCTGAGAGGGGAGGATGACTTGAGCCCAGGAGGTTGAGGCTGCCATGATTGTCATGATTGTGCCACTGCACTCCAGCCTGGGAGACAGAGCGAGACCCTGTCTCAAATAAACAAAGAAAAAAAAAGAAAGCACTAGCACTCAGGAAATATAGGTAGGAATTGAATTAGATATACTCTAATCTGCTTATTTCAAACATCGTCACTTTTGAAGATATTATGCTAAGTGAAATAAGCTGGTCACAAAAGGTCAAATATTGTATGATTCCACTTACTTGAAGTACTTAGAGGAGTCAAATTCATAGACAAAGTATAACGTCGGTTGCCAGGGGCCAGGGAGAGGAGGAATGTGCAGTTATTATAGAATGAGTGCAGAATTTCAGTTTGGGAACATGAAAAGAATTACACAAGTGGATGGTGGTGATGGCTGCACAACAATATGAATGTACTTAACACTACTAAGCTGGACACTTGAAAACAGTTAAAATGATAAATTTTATGTTACATGCTTTGACCACAAGGCCTAAATTAGACCAACTATCACAAGGTCTAATTCCACAAAGCATGAAGCAGGCCCAGCGCGGCGGCTCACACCTGTAATCCCAGCACTTTCGGAGACCGAGGAGGGCCGATCACCTGGGGTAAGGAGTCTGAAACCAGTCTGGCCAACATGGTAAAACCCTGTCTCTACTAAAAATACAAAAATTAGTCGGGCCTGGTGGCAGGCGCCTGTAGTCCCAGCTACTCGGGAAGCTGAGGCACGAGAATCGCTTGAATCCGGGAGGCGGAGGTTGCAGTGAGCTGAGATTGCGCCACTGCACTCCAGCCCAGGTGCAGAGTGAGACTCCATCCCAGGGAAAAAAAAAAAAAAAAGCACAAAGCACCTAGATAAGATTTAAAACTCACACATTCTCCCATAAACTTGAGTTTTTGTTTTCGTAGTTGTTTTGTTTTGCTTTTGGTTTGGTTTGGTTTGGTTTGACAATAAATTCCTCAGCTAAGGAGTCCAAAAGCTAAGAAAATCTTCCTCTTCATTTGTGGCTGAGAGCACAGGAGCAGCAGAGGCAACCGCAGCTCTGGGGCCTGCTGCAGAGCAGCACAGGCACACACCAGGACATGGGCCCTCAGGGAGGCCCCCTGATTTAAGAGCCTTGTCGTGTGAAATGCATCCAGCCCAGATCCCCTAAGGACCTGGCCTGTGGGCCATGTCAGCCCAGAGCCCTTCCTATTGCCAGGATGCTCTTGACAAAAGACGGTCTGGCACGGAGCGGCAAGGCCATTATTTTCATTTAAACCATACATGTCATGTCCTGTTTGTGAGAAACACGTTAAACAATTCAGAAACACATTCACAATGGGCTCTGGAGTGGGATTCGCATTCCTATGGGCCTGCGTACTGTAAACTGGGGATGGGGAGGGAGGCCGGTGGGGAGGGTGGGATGGTGCCTCTGCTCTTGTTTTAACAGAGAGCTCCTCCCCGGAAGCTCAGCTGTAAATAGAGACCCTCACATCCTTGTTTGATGTGGGTCTTAAAGTTTTCCTATGGCCAAAAGCATGATGCTCAAAGTATGATAAGCCCCCCATTATCCATGGCAGCCCAGTAACTTGAATTCCTTTAAGATTCTCTCTTACCAATTTTTATTTTAATTTTGAGACAGAAAACAATTCCACTAAGGAAACACTCAAAAGGAGGTCAACTGCCCCATTTCCACGTAGATTGCCACAGCAGATGATCCACCTGCCATGACTCAAAGGCATCTCGGAGGTGTAAACCATACCAATATAACTGAAATCTGCGATCCTGAGCCACCCCATCACAAGAGCATCTCAGATGGAAATGTACACACCTATAACACACAAGATGAGAAATTCCTCATTCACTGATGAAAGGAATAAATAATAAACATGGAGAAAATCACATTCAGTCGAGTGTAATTTGATTTACAACGCTGTTCACTTACCAAACATACAGTATTTATATGCAAACTTCCAAGAAAAGTACATTCTAATATATTAAAATTAGACCCCAAATCTAGGCCTTTGGCCAAGTCAAATAATAAACAGTGTGATAACTACGTCTGCTTTCTTGCCATGACATTTCTTTGGTGGGGGGGAAGATTTATCATTTAAACCATACATATCACATTCTGTGGAAGTTTTCGAAAAATTGAACAATTTCTTCTAAATGCTTAAAGGCAGATTAACTATAAAGAAAAACAGAATCAAACAGAATAAAAGTACTGTAGAACCCATTAAAACATTAAAAGAAACTATATAGCATATTAGAACAAAGGTGGAGCTAGCAGATTTAAACAATACCTGTAAGTATTTGTCAGAGATATAACAGCAAATGCTAGAATGCCTTATTTCCCTTCCCATGGGACTTACACTTTCTCTGTTGAAGTATACAAAAATTCTGCAGTAATTTAAATATTACTTTGGCTTTACATAAAAAGGTGTACCTGGCCTCTTAAATGTAACTGGTGAATAATAATATATTTGGCCATCGACCTCCAGGCTGCAACAGTCCATTTTTTCCTCTCTTGCCCCTGTCTGTCAAAGTAGAGATGAACATTGGGCCTCTGAGAAAGATGGAGCTCAGGCTCTTCTTGGCACCACTAAAAAGAACTTCATCTTTGCCTTTACTACAAATGCAAGAGGATTCCTGTCACAGACAGAACTGATTCTCTTGATAACAATAATCAGCATTAAAACTAAACTCAGGCCTGTGGTTGGTTAAGGCACCCCAGTTTTGTGTCTTTAGACATCAGCCAGGCAGCAGGCTTGGTAGGGCCCACCAGTGCCCCAGTGATACTAAGGAACAGCTCTCTTGTTTGAGTGATCGATCCGCTAGGGCATATTCCACCCAGAGAAGGGTTTGAAAGAGAGAAAGACCAAACGATAAACTATAGATCAGGAAGAATTTTGTGACTCATCCAATGCAGAACAGAACACCATTCATTCTTCATCAACTAATTCATTCAATCGGCGCTGTTCCGAGCACCAGAGATACAGCCTAGGCTCTCCCAGAACTTTGATTACATAAAGAAGACTACAGACAATGAAAAAATAAACAAAACATATATATACACACACATATACACATATATCTATAAAGACACACATGTATATGTCTCTGTGTGCATATATACATACACATACAATATAATGCATATATATACAATATGATACACACACATACGGTGGTGATAAATGTTAAAAAGAAAAATATCTATACCCAAGAGAAATGAAAACACATATCCACATAAAAACTTGCACATGAATGTTCAAAGTAGTATTATTCATAATAGCTAAAGAGTGGAAAAAATCCAAATGCCCATCAGCTAGTGAATAAACAAAATGTGATGTATCTATTCAATAGACTATTATTTGGCAATAAAAAGAAATGAAGCATTAATACATGCTATAACATGCAGAAACCTTGAAAACATTATGCTATATGAAAGAAGACAAACACAAAAGGCCACATATTGTATGATTCCATTTATATGGAATGTCCAGTATAGGAAAACCATACAGACAGAAAGTAGATTAGTAGTTGCCAGAGACTAAGGAAAAGGTGTAATAGACAGTGATTGCTTAATGAGTATGAGTATTTTTCTTGGGGGGGGGGTGGTTCTAGAATTAGATAGTGGTGATGGGTTGTACTACAAAATAAATGTAGCAAAAATCACTGAATTGTATACTTTATATTGGTTAAAATGGTGAATTTTATTTCAATTTTATAAATGTTAAAAAAGAAAAAAAAACAGAGAGGGTACGAGGACAGAGGGTGACAGAGAAGACACTATTTAGCTAATGTGGTCAGAAAGTGTCTTGGATAAGCTGACAGTGAAGCGAAGACCAGAATGTAATAAGGTTATGAGCCAGAAAGATACCTGCATCTTTGTTCTCTGCCATTTCTGTCTTTGTCTCTCTCTCTCTCTCTCTCCCTCTCCCTCTCCCTGTATCATTTTTTTTTATTGTGGCAAATAGATGTAACACAAAAGTTGTCACTTTAAGCATTTTTAAATATACAATTCAGTGGCATCAATCACATTCATAGTGTTGTACAACCACCACTATTATCTATTTCTAAAACTTTTTATCACCTCCAGTAGAAAATTGCTATTCTTCTTTTAATGCTACTGTCAGGCCACTAATACGGAAAACAAAACAAAACAAAAACTGTGACTAATAACTAGCAAGAGAGAAGGTGAGCTGGGAGCATACTTCCATTGCTGTTCAGTAAAGGATAAATGACGATGATTATAATTGTTTTACCCAGGCTACTCAGGCTCCTTGTTGGAGAGAGAGAAAGCTGGGTAGGGTGGAAAAAGAGATGTCTGGCAAGATCAGCCTTGTAGTGAGAAGGTCCTTCCCTCATCATGAAACACTTGATTTTCAATGATTTGCTGACTCAAGTGTGGACCCTCATCTCTGAAATGGTTGGGTACCTCTTCACATCCCACCTGTTCTACGGAATGGACAGCCATCCAACCAAATCTAGGTCTACAAACTCCCAGCCTCTCCTTCACCTGCTCCCCAAATGGTACATAACCTCAAAAAATAGAACAGAACTATTTTGCTATAACTTGGCATTAAGCCTTAATAATTTACAGAAACAGCAGTAATTTTTTTCTCCTGAAACTTGTAACATATAAATATATGTATATACATATACATGCATACACACATAGACACATATGCCATAACTAAACCTCTAGTTTAAAAAGGAGACATATGCTACTTAAAGATAAAAACACATAAAGATGGCTAACATTTTATTAGTTTGAACTAATACGAGTTGGTTCCTATTAAACACAGCATTCTCAGCTTTATTTTGACATAATGTCATTCTTACTCTGGGCTATAACCCTGTTTATATATTACATGTCTTTGTTACATGTAAGAAGGAATTTAAATTTACAATGCTGGCAGGAGAAATGGATATATTAACTCTAAAATATAAGCTCTTATTCAACATACTTAAAAGTACTTAAAACGCTACTGATAGTAAGCTGCCACAAGGCAATGTGTGATCTAAATGACTCTTTGAGCAAAAATATTTAAAGGAGGCTCTGATGCCTATCACAAAAGCACACTGCTGCTCACAGTGAAACAGAAGATAGGTATCACAGCCCTCTGAGAAGCATCCAAGTACAAGCAGTAGGTGTGTCCTATCTTAAAGTGCTCTGATTTACAAAGTCAGAAGAAACATTTTGATTCAAAATACAAGTCTCTATATTGTAGAGCAAGACAAAAATACTCTGCAACACACCTAGGCTGAAAATACCAGAAATGTAATTCCTAGGTGATCTCCTTTACAGCAGGCACATCACATAGCTGACAGGGTAGGCAGGGTCTGGGCCAGCCTCAACACCGCTCTCTGCTTCAGAGCTGCGCAGCTGGATTCTGTTTTCCTGGCATGCTAGGCCTATGTTCTCAATCTACTCACTTGCTGAGGTCACACCCTGCCAGCCTTCCCTTAGCCGTTCTGCTCCCTCTGCCCAGCACCAGATGTCCTCCTGACCCCTGCACTCTATCCCTAATTTTGCAAAGAACTGACTTGACTCGTCTTACAGCCCCAGTGCATCCTCAGCACCTTCCCATTTTGCATCCAGCAATTCTATTAGTTGGACATGGCCATGTACTTCCCCCAGCAAGCCCTCAAACACTCACCCCTCTCCAATAGCATCAGGCCCTTATACTCCATCTCTTTTGACTGTCCCTAGTCCAGACAGAGAGACATACAGCTCTTTTGGGGTCACTTCCTGGGCTGCTGGGGGAGGCTACTGGACTTCCTGGATGGGGGCTCACAGTGCTTAGCTCCATGGGGAAACTTTGCCCACAAAATCGTTTCTTATTTTTTCCCCTTTCTTCTTCGCTTCCACCCACCCCTTCCCTCACCCCCTCGCAGTAACTCTAAACTGTTTACTGTTTTTGAACACCTTCATTCCTGCAGGGCTTCAACAGCAGTGTGGCCAAGTCAGTGGAGGGGCTGCTAAAGCTGTCTTCGTGTTTGTCTGTGCCACTGGGGAAGGGGTGTAGGATGACCTTAAGTCTCCAGGCTCCCTACCAGCCAGCCTGGCCAGGCTGCTCCTAATGAATAACAAATGGGCCTTCATGATGCATTTGCTCAGGACAAGCTGCCATTACAAGCCATTTTGTTTTTTTAGCATGTGGTAATGAATCATCTTGCTTGGCTGGATGTCATCTTCGAGAAGGTCACCAAAGGTATGTGTGCCTTTGCCCGAGACTCTCCTCCCACCCACCCACATCCCCAACACCACCCCTTCTTTAAAGGAACAAAGTGTTTGACACCCTTGTTTGGACCTATGGAGCCAGAATATCTAGGTCTCGGCTTGTGGCCTTGCTAGTCCGCTATAAACACTCCCCGTTTTGTAAGATGGAAGATCTTTAGTACAGACAGAAGACAAACCAGGGGGATGACACTGTGCTTTCACAATTGATTTTCAGGAGGAAAGTGCCCTCTGTCCTAAATTAAAAACTCAGATCTCAATTCAGAGAGTAGAAAAGGATTTTTTTTTTCCAAGGCTCCTACTATTCATCTTCATTTCACAGATATTTAAAGCATGTATTATGTTGCTATGGACAATTAGCCTTTTATCCAATTTTACTTGAGAGTTTAACTCTCCCACCCGAAGGTTTTAATTATACCCTCAGCCCCATACTTAGGCCTCGGTTCCTGCAGCTGGAAATCTGCCCCAGTGATGTTATAACCTTGTTAATGTAACAAAAGAGGAGTTTACTTAAAACTGGACTGACTATGGATTTAAGCCAAATTTACTTGAAAGAGGAAAGAGTCTGTCAAAAATCCTATAGTAAACACGGCAAAGCAGTTCTTTCATAGCCTTCCCTTAATTCATAGCGACAAGCAATTTACATGTAAGTGGATTCATATGCTCTACCAAGAGGCCACCTCTCCAAGCTGGGGCGGTGTGCACCCCCCGCCTCATCCTCCTCCCTTTTTTCTTTTCTGTCCTCCCTTTTAGTGTTTTTTTCTCTTTTCTTTTTTGGTATGTAGAGTAGGCCATTCTCCTTGGTGAAACAGCATAAATCCACAATGTTTTGATCGTCCCAAAGCATAATTAGGGCCCTCTAAACATTTACCAAGCCAGTCGCTCTGAATAAAGCCAGCTGAATTTTCAGAAAGCCACTCTCAGACCTGACTGTTGTCCCGTCAACGACGCACTTTATTTTCTGCCGAAGCCTGCTTAAAAAGCTCGAAAAACTCCCCTGCTAATGAGGTAAGAGTTGTGAGCTTTAAGTAGGAATTGCTGATCAAATACCAGAGCCCACGTTTTTCTCTGTTGCCAAAATCCTGAGGGCTTCTTACGTTCTGTTAATTAGATTACCTTTTTTCGTCCACACACTAACAAAAAGCATACATGAGACTAAGCACAATATGACAGCAAGGAAGGGACTGAAGAGAGAGCCTTCTGAGAAGACATGAAAGAAAAATATCACTCTTAATATCTCTGGATAAACGGGGGGAAAAGAGACTACACAGGTAGTCTCAGTCTGCAAGGGGGGAAATCCCTGACATTTTAGAAGCAAAAACCAAAAAATTAATTTCCCCCAAACAGGAAGGTAGGGGTTTGCTGTAGCTATGCTATTTTCAACTGTGCTCGTTGACAAAACCCATCCATAGCAAACAACTGGCCAGCACTCAAGTTTCTTTCATGCATTTTGAAAGTTTAATTAGTTCTAACTAGATCAAAAGTTGCTTTTCCCCCTTTTGGCATGTATCTGTATCATTTCTGTGCTATTTGGAAACTGCTACACATCAAAGGCAGATCCATCATTCTTGAGGAACCTCCACTCCTCGGAAGAGATTCAGATCTACCTTGTCTTCCTTACTACGGATCTCATGGAAGCCAGGGCAGCTGGTTGCACCCCAAGATATGTACATAGCTCATTGTCACTCCTCCTGAAGAGCACCTGGTACCAAGTAGCAGAAATGCTCCTTAGAATGCCCCTAGACAACCCCAAAGCAACCATAACATGTGGAAACATGGCAAATCCTCCAAAACAGAGAACCTGTGAAAAATATTCTAAGATGGAGAAAGTCCAGAACTTAGCATCATTTAAGCCTTTAACAGCCCATGATATAGGGACCTGTTTTAATTACTCTAAAGTTATCCTAAGTTTTTTTTTTCCATTTCTCTCTCTCTCTTTTATCCTTTATGCTATTCATTCTAAGGTCTTTTGTTCAAAACTTTGAACTGGATTAGCAAATTACTAGGCAAATCGACTACCTACCCAAAGCCTTCTAGTTAGGAGAGCTTAGAGGTTATAAAAGCGCCAGGCCTTGTTGGTAGAAGGCCAAGGTTGGCATCTCAGCCCTCCCCCACATTAGCTGTGTGCCTTGGGAAAATTTATCTAGCCTCTCTGAGCCTCAGTTTCCTTCCCTGTAACTTGGGGAGAATATTCTCTCTTTCATCAGGTTGTTCCAAAGAATTAGTAAGATGTAAAACACTGAGCCCTGTACTGTGTTTTATAGGCCGAATATGCCTATAGGCCATGCTCAGCCAGTGTTAAACATCACTCTAATCAAAGTAACCACTTCTACTTCTAGAGGATAGAGTTGCAGTGTTCCCTGGTATGGTCTTTTAACTACAAAGGTGAGGTTGTTTTAAGCTCCAATTTTTGATTACATACTATGTGCCAAGAACTGAGCTAGAAGCCATTTAAGCAAAACACACACACACACACACACACACACACACACACACATATATTTTATATATTATATATTATATTAATATATATTATATTATGTTAATATATTATATAATATAATATATTAATATATATAATATATAATATATTATATATATTACATAATTATATTATATAATATATAATATATTATATATATGTGTGTGTATATAAATATATATAATATATATATATATTAGAAAATTCTATTTGTTAGGTTTTCTGTTAGAGCAGGCAAGTACATTCTTAGCTGATATCTACCCTGATTTCTCTTTGGCCTAGAAGAAGCTACAGAGAAAAGAGGGTTTCTGGACACTCTGCAGATTTACTTGGACCTATTTAAGAAATAATTAGAGGTCAACTTGAGATGTCGAATTCTGCTGTCCAAACCTGTCATACTTCCCTTTCTAGCAGACCCACCACATGCTGCAGGATCACACAACACAATTACTGAATTATGGTTTTATCATTGTCTGCAATATTTTGACTTCCCTTGGGTTCCAAAATATTATGTTTTAAAATCTCCATACTTGCCCTTGGTTGGGTTCCAAAAAGAAAAGACATTAGTGGAGAGCCTGTGCCTTCCTAAGAAGCACTGACAAGAGTACATCTTGAAGTGAGCACATTAATGGGTGTCCTTTAAACCCTCCACTTCCCATTTTCCCATTAGAGCCTCCTTAATTTGGCACCCCAGGATTCACTTAAATTACCTTCTTAGCTGGGATTAGGGGAGCAAAAGGAGACCACAGGGCCCTGACCCTGACAGTTCAAACTGTCAGCGCCAGGAGACTGACACTTTTCTCCTCGCCAATCCCGCACTGTATGGCATGGTCTCAATTTTGGAGAAATCTGAATGCTCATACACTTAGCCAATCCTCAAGTGATTCAGATAGACTCAGTACTGAATAAGTGAGGCACTTATGTATCTTGAATATCTCTGCTTGCTCGATGCCAGGGCCTCAATATTTTGATAAAGCGATGACAGGAAAAACACAGAGAACAAAAAGCAAAGGCAAAGAAAATACTATAAGTACATGGAAAAACTATGAGCTGCTAGAATTTATTTTGTGTGTTAGAGAGGGAGTATAGTTCCCTAATGCAATTTTCAAAATGTAGATTTTAGAGGCCAGATTGGTTTTCCTTCCTTTTTCAAGGAAACCGAAGCAGAGTTGGGCTCAGAAAATTCAAATTCAAGGGCCAATTTCTAAAAGCCACTTTGAATGGTTTTGCTCTAGAATGTGCCAAAAAAGTACACCGAAAAGAACTCTGAAAATCTTCTCTGTCTGTAGCAGCACTGTCAAATAGAAATATAACACAAACCAGATTTTCTAATAGCCACATCATAAAAGTAAAAAGAAACAGGTGAAATTAATATTAATATTTTTATTCAACCCAAAGTATTAAACATGTAATTAATATATAAATTATTACTGAGATGCTTTATATTCTTTTTTCACACTAAGTTTTTGAAATCGTGTGTGTTTTACACTCATAGCACATCTCAATTGTACTAGCCGTATCTCAAAAGCTCAATAGCCACATATGGCTCACGGCTACAGTACTGGATAGCACTAGTCTACAGTACCTATCCTCTCTGTAACATACACACACACACACACACACACACACACTCAGAGTTAATAGCATAAAGGTTGTCATTATAGCAGGATGATATGTAGCTCTTTTTCACCCCTTCTACCCACCCCATATACTCAGTAGAGTACAGAAGACATAAATCAGCAGCAGGTATATATATACATGTATGTATATATGTGTGTGTGTGTCTGTGTCTGTGTGTGTGTATATATGTATATTATATATATAATAGCTTAATCCAGATAAAGTTTTTGTTACTCACCATTTTTGACTCTAAAATGGCAATTTCATATGGTTCAAATAAATATTTTAACCCAAAGATTTCAAGAGAGGAGTTACCATGAGATTCAGAACTAGGCATATAGTAGATCTTCCAAAAAGTTACTGACATGAGTGGCTGCTAATTGCAAAGATAACAACCACTGTATTTTACATCCATGTGCAGCAATTCATTAGCTATTAACAAACTTGGTTCCTTCTTTTTAAGCCAACACACAGTTTCTATAAGTCTAACCAAAAGATAATATTTTATCAAAAAGCAAGGCACTGGCCAATGATAGGTGTTCCTGGCCACCGTGTACAGCTTAAGGTCTATGGCTGCAAATGCCTGAAAAGATATAACTTAAATGCCTCAGAAGCCCCTCAAACTCAGTCTTTGCCAAACTGTCACCATCATCACAACCACAGTCATCATCATCAGCAGTACCACCACCACAGCCATCATCATTGGGTCATCATCACCATTATCATCACATCATCATTACTGTCATTATAACCATCATCACAACCATCATCATCATTATCACCATCACCGCCATACTCATTGTTGTCCATCACCACTACCAACACCATTATCACCATCATTACCATATCTCCTGTTTAGTAAGTCCTTACTTAGTTTCTTTTACCCACTTCTTCATCTGTTGAACTATTGAATCTTTAAGACCTAGTTTAAATACCGAATTTAAGCCACCCCTGCAACCATGTCACAGGCCAAATGAATTTCTCTCTCATTTCTTGGGAACTACTGAAAAAGCCCTTTGTATATATCTAGGTTATAACATAATGACCCAATTATATAATCTTCTCTACCTACTTTCAGCTCCTACCACTAGGCCTGGTACTTACTACAAGACTCAAAATAAATATAAATTGATTGAATTCAAATGAGTGGGTTTCACTTCAAGCACCAGTGCCTTTCACTTGGTAATACATTCCTTCGATGCTGAGCTAAAAAATGATTTTGAGGCTGTGATCTGATATTTCCAATCATTTTATATATATTCTCCTTTCAAACAGGCTGTACATAAACATAGGCACGGACTATAACTCGTATGTCTTTGCAGATTTCGGAGCACTCTGCAGAGACCCACTTTAATAAATATTCACATACCATACAATTCACCTACAATTCACCATTGAACTACAGTTCAATGAGTTTTTGTATATTCACAGAATTGTGAAAACATCACCACAATCAAATTTTAGGAAATTTTTTTCACCCCAAACAGAACCCTACGCCCATTACCAGTCACCTCTCTCACTCTCCTTACACCAGCCCTAGGCAACCACTAATCCATTTTCTGTCTCTATAGATTTGCCTATTTGTCATATAAATTAGATCATACAATGTGGCCTTTTTGACTGGCTTCTTTCACTTAGCATGATGTTTTCAAGGTTCTCTCACATTGCAGCATCTATCAATACTTCATTGCTTTTTATGATCAAGTAATAGTGCATTGTATGGATGTACCATCTTTTGTCTATCCATTCAACATCAATTCATCCATTTGAGTTGTTTTCACTTTTTGGCTATTATACATAATGCTTCTGTGACCCTTCACGTACAAGTTTCTGTGTGACCATATGTTTTCATTTCTTTTGGGTATATATCTAGAAGTTGAATTGCTGCGTCATATGGTAACTTTGTTTAACATTTTGAGGAACTGCCAAACTGTTTTCCAACGTGGCTGCACCATTTTACAGTCCTACTGGCAAATGTATGAGGTTTCCAGTTTCTCCACATCCTCACCAACACCTGTAATTGCCTGTCTTTTTTCTGATAACCATCCCAGTGGATGTAAAGTGGTATCATTGTGATTTTGATTTACATTTCCCTAAAGACTAATAACTTTAAGCATCTTTTCATATGCTTACTGGTCATTTGTATATCTTCTGTACAGAAATGTCTATTCAAATCCCTTGCCCATTATAAAATTAGGTTATTTGAGTTTTTATTGTTTAGTTATAAGAGTTCTTATAACTCTTATAGAGGATACATATCCCTTACAAGCCACATTATGAAATATGACTTGCAAATATTTTCTCCCATATTGTAGTTTGTCTCTTCTTGATAGTATCCTTTGTAGCACAGAAGTTTTTAATTTTGATGAAGTCCAATTTATCACATTTTTCTTTAGTTATTTGTGCTTTTGGTGCCATATCTAAAGCAGCTTTATATAACCCAAGTTCACCAAGATTTATGCTGATGCTTTATCGTAGGAGTGTTACAGTTTTAACTCTTACATTTAGGTCTATGATCCATTTGAGTTCATCTTTGTGCATGGTGTGAAAGAGCCCTGTACATAGCTTAGAGTTTTAAGAAATCATCCATTAAGTTTTTTGTGTATTTCACAGCCACATTACCAATAATGTCTTCCTTAATGGCAACAATATTTGAGTATGCTTTCTCTTGAGTATTTTAGAGAGAGATTTAGCATTCAAGATTTCCAGAGAAATTAATACAGGAAGAACCTGGGAAAGCTTCAAAGCTTGTTCATCATCAAGTCACTGTTAATGTTGGTAAAATTCCCCCAAAATTGATTTTACATTGTCTTGGATATCTTTTATAATATAAAAGATGGTTATATAATTTTATATAATGTAAAAATGGTTATACAATGATATAATTGTCTTGAATGATTTGTATATTCTGAATATTGAAAATTCATTAGGAATTTATTTTATTTTATTTTTGCTTATTGGTGTTATTTATCCATCCTTCCTCTCTCCCTTCCCTTCCTTCCTGTTTTCTTTCTCAACACTCTCTCTTCCTTCCTTCCTAAGTCTCTTCCTTTCCTTCCTTCCCAACTGCCTTTTTCCCTTATTTACTTCCAAATTTCCTTTCCTAATTCTCCTCTCAAATCAAGTGTAAGCTGACTGAAAACCTCCTCTATGTCTTGATCATCTTGGCAGGGCTTTCCCACCCACCACACCCACCTCCTACACACAGTGCCTAGCACAGGGCCTGGCACGTGGTAGGTGTTCAGTAAGTGTTTTAGGGTTTAACTCAAATAGTTAAGCCCTTTCCTGAGTTCTGAATCTAAGTTGTAAGGGTTCTAGTCATCCATAGTGACTGTACATACACAGTGCCATCTATATTCAGTTTGGATGGTGGAGGGAGGGGAAGCATTTATTTTACAATAACTAGAGAATAATAAGCATTGCTTCATGTAGATGAAAAAAACAAGAGAAAAAATAGTAACAAAGTGCAATCACATCTATGCGAAATGTATGCATGAGAAAAGAGACTAAAGGAAAACAGAAATAAAATGTCCAGTCTTTTTCTTGAGTAAACTCGTTCTTCTTTTTGCTAGTCAATATTTCTCATAATATGTATACGTAATTTCTATTTTTTATAAAAGGTAAAACTATTTCAAAATAAATATCATTTACTCTTGATTTTCAGATATGAAAAGAGATGTAATGTCACTGCTATTGGTCACTTTAAAATGTCAAATAAGAGAAAGCACTTTTATAACTGAAGTTTTATACAAATTTTTATTTTGTATAAGAATTATACTTATCTTGAATGATATAATATTATTCTTATCTTGGATAATCATAAAACAATGATTCAACCTTATTCAGCCCATTATACTGTTAAAATATCTAGCACTACTAGAATTCCCAATCATCTAGCATAGATAATTTTCCATATTCATTTGGCCCTACCATGATGATAGCATACCTCCTCCTCCTCCTCTCTCCTGCTTTCCTGACCACGTGTACATTTCTACATATTAAAGAAGAATTTCCTGGTCCCTTAATCTTTAAGTGAAGTAAGCTCTACACTTCCAGGACTTATTAGAAAGCACCTAAGTGGGATGAGTGGGGTGTGTGGACCATGGCACTGTGCACAAACACAAGTGCACAGTCAATTCCTGCATCTACAACAGGCAGGCTTTTCTCTAGATATGGAGTGAGCGCGCCATCATATAATCCATGTCTAACAAGTGGGAAAATCCACTGGATTCCTGTAAACTGTTTGTTGGCTGGATTTAGAAACCCTGGAGCCTGTAGTTAGTTATCATTTCTGTTCTGGTGCCATTGAGGCCGAAGTGAATGGTGCCAAGAGAGTTTCAGGAGACAAGGGCGTAATTCAGACAGCTTACAAGAAAAAGAACAAAGACATCTCTGGTAGCAGAAGCTGGCTCTCCCTCCCTCCCAGCTGATTTGGCGAAGACCCTGTTCTGTGGACTTCCACATCAGAGGCTGAAGCCCTCCTAGCCCTCTGCTGGCTGCTGCTCAGTAAAAACACCATACCATTCCATAATTTTGATCATTATTACTTCCTCAGTTAATGAAACTTAAAGCATGTTTTCAGAGATGCTAAGGGGCAGAGGCCCGTTTTGGCTGAGGTCAGCCTTGGCAGGAGTCAACTCTTCTTTTCCTAAGGTTTTATATTCTTTTTTAAAATCGTATTCTTTCAAGTATTGAAATAAGAAAACATTAGATTATGCAATGGAAAGTGGCTCATGGTTGCTGCCACAGATTTTCATGTATATACTTTTAGTTGTATTAAAAAGCTTAACTCCAAGCTGGAGTTTTAAATAATATTTTCCAGGCTCAATATCTCCCCGAAAAATTCCAAGCCAGTTCTGGGAGCGTCTTTCATTGTATATCTTATTTTTTTCTAAATCCTTTCTTATTATAAACATATAAATTATTCCTAATACCTTCATGAGGGAAAGGTAATGCCAAAAATTTTATATCAGTTACAGTTGACCAACGTAAATGTAAACAATGTTACTATGCATTTTGGAGATAGCCTCTCTAATGGCAGCTTGGGAAAAATGACTTGGGTTAGTAGCCAGCTTTCAGTGGCTACATGTTAAGAAGAATGTGAAAATGGAGGAAAAAGGGGGTCTCTAGCCCTGCTTGGTGGGGAACCTATTTGTCTTAAGGCAAAGATAAGGTTAGGAGTCAAGGATGTTGTGGTAGAAGATTATCTATTATTGCCTACTTATGGAGATGACATTTTGGAACCTCCTCTCCTCCCCTCCCCCCATACAAATGACAGCTCTCAGCAGAACCTTCCAGAACTGTTCTGAACTTTTAGCAAGACTCCATCTGTTTAATCATCACATTCTTTTTATTCACCATTTGGATATTTTTTTGATTATGGGTTCCATATGAAACCATTCTTCTGTCCCCCCTTCTTTACCTCCCCAAATTCTTCCACCACTCAGGTCATAGTCTCAGTTGAAATGACCCTGCCTCCTGAAAGCATCCCTCAACCCCATGACTCCTTCCCATCTGGAAAGCCCCATGACACCCAGGTCTTTGGTCTTTCCTTCCCAGAGCACTTACCACCCTGTATTATAATTACCAGCTTATCCCACCAATTTCCTTATTAGAGTGTGAGCTCCACTAGGCAGGGACCATGTCATTAGGGCCAGATGCAGCACCCTCCCAGAGAAGATGCCCAGTAACTATTTGTGGAATGCACAGAGAAAGAATGCACAATATCCAAAGGAGATGAATCTTCAAAACCCGTCACAAGAAGAGAAGGGGGAACCGACACTTTCACACAGAGGCGAGAAGATTCTGCAGCATAGAGTGTATTGACAAGAGGAGAGGACAGGAGAACTGTCCTGAACGCTCAAGGGTTGTGAAAAAACGAATACTTCAGTGACCGCAAAAAGCAAATATAAAAGAACCAAAGAACCAGGGGGTGAAATGATAAAGTTGTTATAGTATAAGAAAGAGTACACTTTTTTTTTTTTTTTTTTTGAGACAGCGTCTCACTCTGTCGCCCAGGCTGGAGTGCAGTGGTATGATCTCAGCTCACTGCAACCTCTGCCTCCTGGGTTCAAGCAATTCTCCTGCCTCAGCCTCCCGAGTAGCTGGGACCACAGATGCCCATCACCACGCCTGGCTAATTTTTGAATTTTTAGTAGAGATGGGGTTTCATCATGGTGGCCAGGTTGGTCTCAAACTCCTGACCTCAAGTGATCCTCCCGCCTCAGCCTCCCAAAGTGCTGGGATTACAGGCATGAGCCACCATACCCGGCAGGGTAGACTTTTCAAGAGACAGAGTTCTCTGAAGAAGGAATGAGTTCCCTCAATGTTAAGTAGATTTATTAAGACTTGTTAAGTAGCAAGTCTTAGCAATCCATGCTAAGTGTTTTACATGTATCAACTCATTTAATGCTCAGAAGAATCCCACAGGGGAGGGAATGTGATTTACACACTTGGCCAAGGTCACAGAGCCAGTAGAGCAGGTGTAGGGCCAAGATTCAAATCCAAGTCATCTGATCCCCTGAAGCCTGGACACTTACCCTTGTGCTAATGCAACCCTTATCACCCCAGGGGTCAAGCAGATACTAAGAGAACCATTCCCAGGGGGCTAAGGAGCCTAAGGAGTTAAGGAACACCAACAGATGAGATTACAGAGCAGAAACACTGTTTCCATGACAACATTTAATTGTCACCACTTGGTCTTCCTTGGCTCAAAGCCAACTCTCAACAGAACTGTGATGGACACAAAGTCTGTTTTGGTGCGGGACTATGGCCTTCACATTTCTCACCCCATTTCAGATACCTTCTCTCCCTAGCTTCCATTGCAGCCAGGGCTAGAATGCTGCTCAAGTTCCTGACCCAGCTGTTACAGCGTTTTGAATTAATCCTCTCTAGAGCAAACAGATTTGAAAGTCAATTCAAGTCCAACACAAAAATCTAGCTCAACCCAATGATATCCCACGGTTACCTAATTGAGGGATATTTGGATATGGAAGCCACCCCACTGACCCCACAAATCACCAAAGTGGTGTCAAGTTTGGATGTACAATAGACATTCAAATAATCAATACTGGAGTAAGCTCCCAGAAAGCTGGGACTGAGCCATGACTGGATCAACATCTAGTGCAGTGGGAGGTCCTCAGTTATTGCTCAATAAATGAGAGTTGAATTAATTAATGCTCCAGAGCAAGCAACCATGAAGAAGTGAATTTTTTCCCAATAAAACAGGTGGTTTTGGGGGTAAGCCAATGTGATGCTGATGTGATCCTTAAGAAAAGCAGTGCAAGAAGCTGAGTGGCTTATGTTCAGACCTCACCAGAGATTCAGGTGTTTAATTTCCCTACAAAGAAGGCTTAATCTCAGTTTCATTCTCT
The DNA here is from genome assembly GCF_006542625.1 of Nomascus leucogenys. NCBI lineage: Eukaryota > Metazoa > Chordata > Mammalia > Primates > Hylobatidae > Nomascus > Nomascus leucogenys. Next base: position 95,847,181 of record NC_044384.1, on the reverse strand, counting down.
GCAGAAAAACTACCATTAATCAGGATCCAAGAACCCTTAGGTGTAGATAATGTGACCAATGATCAGTTCAAGTTCACACTCTGAAAGTTGTTTCTTCAAAATCCGGAAGAAGCACCATTCGGCCAAGAAGTTGAGAAGAGACAGGAATTTATATGCAGAAATGTCAATAATCATAAAGAGATAACAAAACTCTAACCAAGATGAGAATTATGTCAGCCCTGGGACATCAAGACTTAAGCAAAATCTTCAAAGAATAGAGCCAAAATCAATTAAGGAATGTGTCAGTGGTGTAATCCTTCTGATTTCCCCATATAATACCACCAAATGGTCCATTTTGCTGTTTTACAGCAATGTTTTTTAAAAAATTAAAATCTAAGCCTTTCATATTTGGGTGCCAGAGGGTTTCAACTCTAGGGGGAAAGGTCTTCATTAGAATTCTCCTCTACTTTAAAGAGTTTATAATTTGGTGTCAAGATGTTTTTCTGAAAAAATAATATTTATACTGAAATATTTATGGATAAAATGACATAATATCTTAGTTTTGCTTCAAAATAATCTAGGGATGAGGCAAGGAAGTGGGGAATAGAAAGGAAACAGACTGGCAATGAGCTGATAATCGCTGAAATTGGGTGGGGGTTCACTTTACTTTAGTATATAATTGACATTTTAAAAATTAACAGTAATTTACCCAAGCTCATTGGCCCAACAGGGAAGAGATGGTGTTCCTAGGAATACTCCACTCCATTCCACAGAGGCATCTCCTGCCTTTGGAGGAAGAGAAACCACTACTAATCAACACCAGACTCATGGTCATACCTCATTTGAGGGCTTGTGTGTTTCTCTCCACATATCTGCATGGATGCCAGGCTTCCATGCAGGCTTCTCAAGGCACTTTCTAAAAAAATAGGATTTACTAGGGGATTGTTAATTAACCAAAATTACTTAAAAGTCTCTTCTCCAAATATAGGCATTTGAGAAATTCAGCTTTGCAAATAGGCAGCTAACTTAACTTCAATAGAAAAGCCTTCTCAACAAATGAAAGCCTGCAAAGGAAAGCTTCGTAGCTATTTAGGAAATAGTTCTCCAGAAATTTGAGAGGCAATGCCCAGACATGACAGTAGACTATAAAAGGTTCATATTGGAATCAGTTGCATAGAACTGAAAAGGTTTATGTCCCCAGTGAAAAGAAAATGGCTCTGAGTGATGGCCAAGTCTCCAGGCTACCCCACCAAAGGCTGAACAGTGGAAAACGCTCCTCTCTAAGCTTTCTGAATCTACCTGGTCTGGGCCCCTCTGCCTCCAGAGGTGCTGGGCATGAGCCAGTGTTAAAACTCTACTAGTGCCACTAATACACCGGCTCAAGGTCCATATTTCAGGAAAGAGCTGGACCACAGGTCCAAGGTGAGAAACAACAGACAGGCACAGGCTAGGACTAGACCAACTGTTCTCAAACAGGGGTGATTTCGCCCTCTAGAAAACTTCTGGTGGTAATGTCTGGAGTCATTTCTGATTGTCACAACTGGGGGAGGGAAATTGACACTGTCATCTAAAGAGCAGAGGCCAGGAATGCTACTAAACACAGGACAGGCCCCACGAGGAAGAATTATCCAGCTCAATCTCAACAGGGCTGCCCCAAGAAACCCTGGACTAGAGAAACATTTGCCAAAATAATTCCCCTGCAGCTCTCCTGCATGGAACCATGAAAGTGTTGAGGGGAGCCAGTGCAGAGTGGGCAGGAAGAAAGGAAAAAGAGGGTCATCCTTCTAGTGTGCCCACATCCAAATGTATTCTCCTCACAAAAGCCAGAGGCAGGGTGGTGCCATTGTCAAAGACATGGCCAAACCACAGGACAATCCTGAGAGGTTCAAATCCCACCTTTGCCGTATGACCTAGGACTAGTTACTTAACCTCTCTGAGCCTCTGTTGCCTGAAATGTAAAATAGAGATGATAACAGTACTTAATCTTGGAAGGTTGTTGGGAAGATTAAATGAGTTGATATATATAAAGATCTTTACACTGTAGTTATTTGTTATTATTTTCAAAACACAATCCAGTCATGTCATTTCCATTCAATGGGTTTCTGCTTTTCTTAGGATAAACATCAATAATCTGACCATGGCCCCAAGGCCCTGGGTGGTCTGGCCTCTACCCACCTCTCCAGCCTCAACCAATCTAGTTTTCCCCTTTGATCTCTATGCTCCAGTCACACAGGCCTCCACTGAGCAAACAGAAGGCAAGTCAGTCCTTCTGCCACAGGGCCTTTGCACAGGCAGATCCCCTCTTACGGAACAAACTCCCCTTGACCCCACCCACCATCCCCACCCCTTCACCTAATGTAGCTCCCAGACACATCTCAGTGTGCCTTCAGGAAGCATGGGTCCAGGGACCTCTCCTCTTTCATACACTTACCCAGCTGTCATTCTGCATTCTGATGTCTCATCCTTTGACTGGACATTAGACTGTTAACCAGGTACTCAATAAATAAATATTTGTTTATTCTCAAGAAATAACTGACTTCCCAGCATGATTTGTTTTATGAATGAGTCAGTGACTAAACAAATGACTGAATCCATGAGAAGGAGTGCTTAGCTTGCCTGACCTCAGTCTACTGTGTTGCATTAGAGCAGTTGCAACAAAAAGCTGCAATTGCCTTCAGCTTCCTGGAAACCAAAACTGCTCTGAGCTTGCCTCAAAGAATGCTACCCATACCTTGGAGGCAGTTGACTTGTACTTGGCCAGGGACTCCTAGAATGCTCTTTGCTTCTGTCTCAAGAAACTCAGTCAAACCAACTTTCCCTAGGCTGAGGAATAAGGCGGGGAGGCTTTTCTTTGTACATGGAAGGAGTAAGGGGCTGTTTTCACTTGACCCAAAACTGAGACTGGCTCTGGCAATTCCAGCCCCACATCTTTCTAAGGTAGGAGCAGCAGCAGTCATTCATGTTGAAGGGTCATTTGAAAGCCATTCTTCTTTACAAAACCACAGAACGGTGGTTTTGTTTTAGTGCTTTGACTTTAGTATCAATCAGCTTATTTTCCTGGAATTACTTAATATGAGAAATGTAAACATTTTCTAGCAACATATTCTAACACTTGTTAGAATGATTTGTTAGAATGATTTAACAATCATTTGTTAAATCATTCTAACAAATCTTACGTATCTGACCGCGGCACCATGGCCTTCCCCACTGTACTGGTCTGAGTCCTGAAGACAACAGAATTCACCACAGATGATTCCAATGAGGAGACTTCCATGGAGAGGCTACAGAAGTAGGGGTGGGCAGGGTTAATGAAAGAAATGAGACCTTGAGGCATCCAGACGCTGGCAACACTGGACAGCCGTTACCATGCATCAGGCTGAAGGAGCAAAGGGAGAAATGAATCAATCCCAGCGACACTGGGAGCCATGAATGGGCACTGCTGAGAGGGAGCTATAGTCCTGGAGAGAAGCTGCTATGGCGAGAGATGTGGCCCCAAAGCAAGAAGGGAAGAGGGAGAAAATTCTCTAGATTTTTTTCTCTTCCACCTCTCCCATCACCTGAAGTGCCTCTTACTGGCCCCAGACCCTCCCCAGAGTCAGCCAGCAAGGGAACCCCAGTGATGCCGCTCACAGCAGTCAGCTTCCAGGAAAAATGACCAGGAGAGGGGAAGCAAAGAATAACCACTAGGCCTACCCCATCCCACACTGCCTTATAATAAAGCATTAGTTGACAGGAGCCTTGAAAATACAATGAAGGGAACATTTTCCAAGAAAACTTCCAGAGGCAGAGCCAGGAAGAGAAAGAAGCTCCAAGCTCAGGGCTCAGTGAAGTGAACACAAAAACACCAATTTCAAAATAGAGTGGAAAGACAGCAATTGAACTGTTATCATAACTGCATGCTGGCACTGGCTGCAGTGCATTCTGCAAATGTCTTCAAGTCAGTGAAGCATCAGGGGTGAGGTAATAACAGACTCTCAGAGTTGGCCTTAGCTTCCTGCAGGTTCGAATTAAGATCCCAGGGAATTGGCTTAACCAAAAGATCAAGTCAAACACTGCATTTCAATTTTCACAATCTGTTGGTTCCCAAATTCCGTGACTGGAAAACAAAAGACTCGTCCCACTTGACTGGCAGCTTGGCTTTGAGCTATAGTTCTCGATCGCTTTCCTCCTGGGAACTGAGTGGTCCCCCTTAACACACCTCATTCCCCAGGCAAAATTGCCAGAGCCAGACCCTCTTTTTCTGCCCCTAAACTCATTCACACACACACACACACACACACTCTCTCTCTCTCACCCCTCTTCCCACATGTTTGGTCTACTTTGGTCTGCCTCCTGCCCAAAAGTCAAAATTAGAATCTAGCAAGAGAACCATTATGCTGAGAAAATGCAGAAAGCATTTAGAACCCCTGTGCTTTGCAAGGCACCAGAACAGGGATACGAAAGGGGGAAAAAAGACAAAGAGGAGAGAGAAAGATGGGGAAAAGTGAAGAGAAGAAGGAAGAGAGGAAGGAAAAGAAGAAACAGGAGATGGAGTGGAAGAGAAGAGAGAGTGGGTAAGAAAGGGGGAAAGAAAAAAGAGGCAGCCAGCAAGAAGCAAAGTATAATTTTCATCAACATTCACTCATTCATTTGACAAACATTTATTGAATGTTTAGGAGGGACCAAGAACATTCAAAGCCCACCTCCGTGCTATTCCTCCCTTAAAATCCTCTAAGTCTTCATTGACTTGGATCCTTTTGTAATAGCTCCTTCCAATGAGGACATAGATCTTGATGTTTACCTCTTCATCCTTAGGGTTGAGACTTCACTTGCTAATATCCGGACTGGATTTTACCAAGGCAAAGAAAATGTTACAGGGAGGCAGAGAAACCCTGTGAACTGGGATTTGCCCAAGACCTGCCCTTCATGGTTGAGGCAGGCATCTGGCATCCAGGCAGCAGTTTGTTTCCCTTGGATGCCCACAGGCCCTGCACTGTGTTCTCGCTTCACCAGTGTTCTCATTTCTCTTCTATCCTTTCTGGTCTAAATGAACATTGTAAGAAGTGCTTCCCTAGAAACAGATCTGGCTACCCAGAGGGATGTTGTGAAGAAGGAACAAATGGAAAGGAGACACAAAAGTGGAAAGAGAGTAAAAGGGGCTGTTATAATTGTGCATCAATTTACAGGACCAGCCTAACCCTTGAGGACTGTCCAATTTCACACTCTCAATTTATAGTTGGGCACACTGTGGACCAGAAAGAACCACAGGTTAAAGAATGATGGAATTCTGGAGCTAGACAGGATTATGTCGTCTGCCGAGCAGCAGGCATTGATGGAACAGGTCTTTTGGATCCCAGCCAGGGTTTACATCTCACAGGGAGCTCCATCCCCTGAGGATTTGAATCTGAGAACTGTGTCAATCCCACTGGGGAGCTACATAGTGAGCTGGTCTTTAATGCCCAGAAAGCAAGCTAGAATCAAGAGGTCAAAGTCATCTATACAGAACGGGAAGTCCCCAGGCCTCTACAACCTCTATGCCTGATCATTGTGCTGAATGGGAAAATACATCCTGTGTGAGTTCCATGTGAAAATAAGTCAAGTTAAATCAGAGATGAGACCCTACAAAGCTCTTCTCCCTTCCCTAGTTTAAGAAACACCAGTCTAAAAAATGAGGCTAGTTACAGGTTTCTCAACCTCAGTACCACTGGTATTTTGGGCCAGAAAATTCTTTGTTGTTGGGGCTGCCTTATGTGTCATACAATGTTTAGCAGCTTCCTGGCCTCTACCTACTGGATGCCAGTGGCACCTCCCCTCCAGTTGGGATGACCAAAAATGTCTCCAGACCTTGCCAAATGTTCCCCTGAGAGGTGAAACCACCCGCAGTTGAGAGCCACGGCCTCAGAGAATCATTGAATATTAATGAAATCATCTGAGTCCACAGGCCTGTTCACAGATGGAAAGACCAGGTCAGGTGTGCCTGGGCTCAACCAACTACAACTGGCAGAGTCAGGCTATGAACTAGAGTGCTCAGGGTTCTCCTCACTGCACCAATAATTCTTTTTCTTTTCTTTCTTTCTTTTCTCTTTTTTTTAATTCTTTTTTTTAATTCTTTTTTTTCTGAGACAGGGTCTCACTCTCACTCAGGCAGGAGTGCAGTGATGCAATCACAGTTCACTGCAGCCTCAACCTCCCAGGCTCAAGAGATCCTCCCATCTCAGCCTCCCAAGTAGCTGGGACCACAGGTACACAACACCATGCCTGGCTAACTTTTTGTATTTTTTGTAGAGACAGGGTTTTGCCATATTGCCCAAGCTGGTCTCGAACTCCTGAGCTCAAGTGATCCACCAGCCTCAGCCTCCCAAAGTGCTGAGATTACATAAATAACTCCTCCTTCAGGATTTGATGTGTGATTCCTCTGTACTCTCGGCTCCTCAGTGTTTCTTTGTGTGATGTGGTTGCCCTGTCCCTTGCATCAAGGGGTTAAATCTGGCAACGCCCCCTACAGTATTAGATCAGGTACTGGTCAGAATTCTTTCAATATGTTGTTGCTCTTGGATTGGAAGAAAGGGCCAAGACTGCCTCCTCTGACTTGCCATGTTTTAGGAGGTTGGAAGGCCTGAATATTTCTTTTCCCTTTTCTTAATGGGTGACCTTCCCTAGCCCCTATGCGGCTGCTGTGAGGATAGAGATAACATGAAGTATGGTGCTTGGAATTATTTAAACTCTATGATTCACAAGCATTTAGATTATTTAACTGCTGATTATGATTATTTAAGCTGAAAGACTATACTTCTCTAGCTCAGAAAATGTTTGTATTTCCATTAAAAACCACCAGGCTGAAGGCCCTTTTGACTGACATTTTTCACTATTAAAACTATACATACAGTGCATGTTTTTGGCCAGAAGACAGTGTGTCCCTTATTTTGTTTTAAGATAAGAAAGCCAACTTCAAAGGCCTTCTCCAACTAGCTCTCCTCAGGCCCCCTTCCTCCCACCATCTCCCCATCCTGCTGTCCTCCTGCCCCAAAAAAGGGAAGAAGCGCCTATCTGCCCACTGCTTTCTACTATTTAATTAAAACTGGTGCCACCATTCCCACAATTTAAATTCTTACACTGATATCTCAAGTTCTTCACTGGGAGACAGTGCACTCAATGGCTAAGACTGTGAACTATAGTGTCAAACAGACTTGTATTTGAGTTCTACATATATGAGCCTCAGTGTCTCCATCCACAGAATGGGGGCAATAATACTCCCCGCCTCACAGGAGGTGACAGCACTATCTGGGTGAAGTACTTAGTCCATGGAATCAGTACTTAATAAGTGTTCACTGGTAATATTAATCCCATCACCCAACGTCTGCATGCACTGAATAGTGTATATGCCTGGGCTAATTTAATTCTCTGAAGACATTTTAATCCAAGATAGTACATTCCTCAAGGCAGGGACAGTGAAGGACTCTTGATTCTACCTGACATGCAATTTAACTCACTTTAATTATTTCTCTATAATGAGCTATGAAACACATCCCTGCTTGGCTCATATATTTAATAACCTAAGAGTTTTATGAAAAATAAATGCCTAAAAATTCAGGGAAAATTCTATTGTGGATGTATTAGAGCAGTGTCCTAAACCATGCAGTAACTTTCTTTTTCTTTCCCTTTTCTTTTTTTTCTTTTAATTTTTTTTTTTTTATTGGCAGAGTTTCTGCATTCAAATTAAGTTCCTCAAGGGAAGGAATGAAAAAGATCCCAGCATTTCCTAAGTTTCATCTATGTGACGGCATTTATTTAGTGGAATTACATACAGGAGGGTCTTGGAGATTGCCTTTGCCTTTCACTTGGGATGAAAATTTCCTCTGCAGCATGCAGAACAGGTGAGAGTGTTCCTGCTGCTATAGAGTTCTTTTGCACTGAAAGAAAAATCTTCCTCCTCTCAAATTTTGCCTACCAACTCTAGCACAGTCATCTGAGGCAGCAGGAATCAAGTCCAGTTTTCTTCTTACAGTCACTTCCTTAACAGTTAAAAGAAGCGTCTGTCTTCTTGGCCTTCTCTGGACCTAATACCCCTTAAAGGTCAGCTATCCCCAGCACGAAGAGATTTTCAGGTGTACCTCAACTTGTTCACTCACTACATGCCTCCTCACAGTCTATCAACCGTGGTACCCAGAAATGAACTCAGATATGCACTAAACATACATGCATACACATAAATGTCCGTTAGCACTAGACTAGAGGTGTAATTGCAAAGTTGTTTTTTACTGCTAAGTGACATAACATACCAGTTGACCTATTTTTCTTCACACTTTATTCATGTTGTCAGAGACTGCCAATTGCCCCCCATATCCATTCTTTCCTTTCCTTCCTTGGAACTGGATTCCCAGAATGCAGCTAAAGGCTATATTTCCCTGCTTGGTCTTGAAGCTAAGTATGACCATGTGGCTTAAAACCCTGGCTAGTGGGCCCCTTCCCCCACACTTGTCCTCAAATCTAGTAAAATATAAGCTCCACCAACAGGAGGATTTTTGTTCATAGAGTCCTTTCTGTTCACTAAGAACAGGGCTTAGATAAGTGCCTAGAGCTTAGAACAGTGCTTGCACATAGCAGATGCTCAGCAAATATTGAATAAACTGTGAAATGACTCAGATGTCAACGAATGGAATGTGTAACTTAAAGGACAGGGAGGTTTCTTTCTCGTGCCTCCTTTCTGCTGGTTGGAATAGGGATTGGATAGCTGGAACTGAAGCAAAAGTCTCACACTAAGAGGTGCAAGCAAATGCTAAAAATGGCAAAATGTCAAGACAGAAGGAACGTGAGTCCCTAGTGATTATAAAGCTACTTGTATGAGCTTCTGGAATGTGGGGTTTTCTGATTCTTGCATTTGAAGCTAACTAGAACATTCCTCTATTCTAAAGTTATTTTCTTTATAGTTAAGTTTTACTTACCCACTATAAGTTTTATGTTCAGCATAATTTTTTTGTTGTTTTGTTTTGTTTTTGCTATAGACTATAAGCCATCAACTTCAGAGTTAAAAGAAGGAAACAGAAATCTGGAGTGCTAAGCAACCATGCATTTATGACACTGCCTGCAGCGAAAACCAAAATTGGTTTCGAATGAGTCATTTTTTGTGACATTTATTCCTTTCCTCTCTGCTACCTGTCCTGAATCACTACAGGTAACTCAGAAAGCTGCAATAGGCTTCATCAGTGTTCTAGCTGATTTAAATACCTGTTGGAACTGAGCAGGTAGTAAACAGAAACGGATGACAAACAGGACCTTCTAGGACACATTACCATAGTATTTAATATTTTTAAAATTAGACATGTTAAAGTTTTTCTCAATAAACTACTGGTTATAGAAAGAATAGTATTATAGCAAAAAGAAAAAAAAGAAAAAAGAAAAAAAGAAATTCTTGAGAAGGCCAAGTTGTAAATTAAAGACAGGATTAGAGTATGCTAACTGTAATGAATGTACCTAACATATTAATATATGTATAGCCCTTTGTGGGTTAAAAATCACTTTCTCATGAATTTATAATCGCAGTCAATCCCCATAATATCTCTGTAGGTGAGCACAACCCTCTTGTTTATTGAGTTTATCAATTTTAAGTAACAATTGGCTTCAAAACTCTTCTCCCAGACTCCATTTATCCTGTCCAAATTGCTAGGCACTTAGGATTCCTTCCTAAAGAAATGTGATTTGTCTTTTCTCATGTTGGCATGAAGTAAAAAATAAATTGATTTTATCATTTCTGTACCCTTGCTCTCCTTTGAAGGGTACTTACCTAATGAGTGGCTCTCTCAGAAAGGATCTTAGATCAAAGAGGCCAACAGGATAATGCCCTCGAATAAGCTGCTGTCTTACCTCACTGTAAATGTCCTAAAATAATCCAGTGTATACAAAGACTTGTGAGGCTATCTTGAGAAGATGTCTAAAACCCAACAATACCCAGTAAATTAAGATGAATTGCACCATATTGTCAGATGAGTTAAAAACATAAGGGCCTGCTGAAAATCTTGTATAAGCATAGGAAATCACCACAAAAAGTCTAAAATAAACATTTCAAAATATGTGACTATTAAGCAGCTATCAAAACCCTTATTCAACTTAGCATTTTATACTAAATGAAAAATATCAGTTAGGATGCCTGTCTACCTATTGAACTACTATAGTAGTTTAAATCATCGAAGCAAATGCACACAGATTTTTAAGTACTGTATCTCATGGCCCTCAATTTCTTTTAGCCACAGATTTCAACTCCACCTGCCATAAATTAAATAACTAGGCTTTTGTTACTGGAATGTAAGCTTATTAACTGGCATTAATGAAATCAAACATAAAATGATGTTCTTAATATGCTTTTAATAAAATCCCTTTTAAATAGGAGTAAATGTAACAAAATTGAACCATTATGAAATGTTTTAGCAAGAAGTTTTGGATATATTTTAAGTAAAAGAATAATCTTATACACAAGGAAAGATGAATATTATGTACTATGAAAATATATGGTTGGTAACTGTTAGTTTCTTCCAGCAGAGGAATAATAACTGGCAGTTAGAATATCAACCAATAAAGACCAGACTGAAGAAGGGTATTGCTGTGGTTTGAATATTTGTCCCCTCCAAAACGCCTATTGAAATCTGATCCCAGGTGGGGCCTAATGGGAAAACGGTGTTTGGGTTGTGGAGTGAATCCCTTGAATAGATTAATGCCCTCTCCCTTGGGGGTGAGTTCTCACTCTGCTAGTTTCCCTGAAAGAGCTGATTGTTAAAAAGAGCATAGCTCTTTCCCTCATCTCCACCTTGCTTCCTCTCTCCCCATGTGATCTCTGCACATACAGCTTTCCTTTCCCTTCTGCCATAAGTGGAAGCAGCCTGAGGCCCTCATGAGAAGCAGATGCTGGCACCAAGCTCCTTGTACAGCCTGCAGAACCAGGAGCCAAACGAACAATTTTTCTTTATAAATTACCTAGCTTCAGTATTCCTTTATAGCAATACTAAACAGACTAAGCCAGGAATGTTGAGGGAAATAATCATACACATGTATACAGTTGGACTTCTGTATACATAGGTTCCACATTTGTAGATTCAATCAATCACGGATCAGAAATATTTTGGGAAAAAATGCATCTGCACTGAACATGTACAGGCTTTTTTTCTTGCTATTATTTCCTAAACAATACAAGTGTAACAACTATTTTCATAGCATCTACATTGTATTAGGTATAAGTAGGCAGGAGATGATTTAAAGTATACAGGAGGATGTGTGTGGGTTATATGCAAATACTATGCCATTTTATACCAGGGACTTCAGCATCTGTGGATTTTGGTATCTAAAGGAGGTCCTAGAACCAATCACCCACAGATACCAAGGGATGACTATAGAATCAAGGCTTTCCTTTTGAATCAAGTTGGCCTCAGTTCCTAAAAGTGTTCCCAGATTACAGGAAAGTACACCACACTTTCCATGTCCCTCCTTGCCCCAAATAACAAAGAGGGTCCTTACCTTTGGAAATGACTTTCTAAGTGGGATTCCAAACCTCTTTGGTTACATAAGAAACTACTTTATCTATTTACCTATTCATTTATTTGCTTATTTATTTGTTTATTCATTTCCTTCACTCATTTTACTAAAATGCAAGCTCAACAAGGTCAAGTTTGTTCATCTAAAACAGTACCTAGTACATAGTAGATCATCAGTGAATATTTATACATTTTTTAGCTAATTCATCCTTTCATTTTTCAAATACTTTTTGAGTGCCTACCGTGTGACAGATTCACAATATCCAATATTAAAAGAAAATTCCACTGTAAATAAAATAAAATCACATCGTGAGAAATCTTTACATTGGAAGAATCAGGCAGTATTTACTCACTCTAAATCCAGTCGGCATTTAAAATAAGGGAAGCCAAAGAACAATGGTAGGAGAAAATGCAGGTCAGTGTGGCACATGTCCCAAAATGATATAACACAAAACAGAACTTTGGGTAAAAATTAAACAGCCTAAGAGTGGATGTAAGTATAAAAAGATAGTACCAGAGGTCATTGTGATGATGAAACAGTTCTGCATCTTGACTGTGGTGGTGGTGACACAAATCAACACATGTAATAAAAGTGGATATAATTAAACATACACACACACACACACACACACACACACAAGTGCATGTAAAACTGGAGAAATTGGAATAATGTTAAGGCCGGGCACAGTGGCTCACACCTGTAAGCCCAGCACTTTGGGAGGCCGAGGCGGGTGGATCACGAGGTCAGGAGATCGAGACCATCCTGGCTAATAAGGTGAAAGCCCGTCTCTACTAAAAATACAAAAATTAGGCGGGTGTGGTGGCAGGCGCCTATAGTCCCAGCAGCTCGGGAGGCGGAGGCAGGAGAATGGTGTGAACCCAGGAGGCAGAGCTTGCAGTGAGCCAAGATTGCACTACTGCACTCCAGCCTGGGCAATAGAGCGAGACTCCGTCTCAAAACAACAACAACAAAACAAAACTGGAAAAATTGAAATAATGTTAATAGATATGTAAAACTGGAGAAATTTGAAGAAGGCTGGTAGATTGTACCAATATCAATTTCCTCATGTGATATTGTACTTCAGTTATGCAAGATGTTACCAAATAGGGAAATGGTTGAAGGATATGAGAACCCTCTTTGTAATATTTCTTGCAACAGCCTGACAATCCACAGGTATTTACAAATATGTTAATAAAATAAAATTAAACAGCAGAATGCTTATCAAAACACTGGAACTGAGACAGATGCCCAATAATGATGTAAACCTATATGACAGTATATTGAATAATTAAAAATAATACAATCCTATGTTTGCAACATAGAAGGTTGTTCACTTCACAAAAGAAGAGGGACTTGCAAAATATGCAAGTACAGTCCAATTTTCTTTACAAAATAAGGAGCATTTGCAAAGGTATACACCAAAATGCCATCAGTGTCTCTCTCTCCATGTTAGGATCATGAGTAATTTTTTCATAGTTTCTTTATACTGCCTCTTTTTTCCCTTAAAATGAACAATATCACCTAACAAACGTCTAAACAAATATCTGTCTTTGGATGGGGTTCAGGTAAATTCTGTATAGCTCTGGAACAAAAACCAAGACAAATGGAAAGACATTTCAGGGCAATATAATGACAAATGAGCCACCTGTAAGAGCCATGGAACATGAACCACCACCTTATGAGCCCATGGCCTGCCATGGGAATGGTATTCACCAGGGCCTGGTGAATTCCTTATGAGTAATCCTGTGAATGGGAGACTGGCTTCTGCAGGCTGGGAGGTTGGACCCAGTTGCTTTCCAATTCTAAAACTCTGTGCCATTTGGTTTGCAATGAATTTAACAGATACCAGCTCTCATTTCAAAAGCCCACTTTAGGTTTCAAAGCACTTTCACATGTGCTGGTTTATATTAATTTTAGTTGGCTGCTTCTAAAAAAATCTTATCCCTACAAGAGTTCTGTAGAGTAAGCAGGGCAGGTATTATCGCCTCCATTTTACTGAAGAGAAAACTGAGGCAACCAGAGAGTGATGTTCAATGTTATGGGGTGAGACAGAAATTAGTTATGAAATCACAGTTTCTTTCTCTTGACTCACGGCCCCACCCCTCTTCCCTCTAACACCACACAGCCTCTCCCTTCCCACCAGGGTTCGGAAACTGGGTAGACCTGACCTAAAGATGCCTGTCTAAAGATGATGGGTGCCGGTTGAATGAAAAACCAACAATGCTTGGCACAGATGATAACAACTCACCAACAATGATAATACCCATCTGACTGTTCCCACAAACTTACGTGGACTCAATCAATGTCAAGTAACCAGTGTGTCAATCCAGCTTAAACACTGTGACTGAACAAACCAGTGGCGAACTTGCAACAGCCCAAGAGGCTGGTGCCTCTAGTTGAAGATCTCAGTCGATATACTTGCCCTGTACCTAAGTCCTCCCATAGTCCCAGGGCAGAGCCCACAGGTTGGGCTTCTAGGCCAGTTAAATAGTGAATAGGGCCCATATCAGGCTTAATGAAGCAGGGCTTTGTTACTTTCACCAAAGGAATTAACACAGGAATTTTGTATTTATTTTGCAGTGGCAGCAGATTAAGCACTTCAGCAATAATGTGGCAATTCACCAAAAGAGGTCTTAGTTAGGTGCTATCTGAAACCATGAAGTTAAGTGGGAAAACATACACATGGAAAAAGTTTATATGTTTTAGAAAAATAAATCCAAATTTTAGATAAATGATACTCTTCACAAAGTATACTAAACAAAGGACATATTTTCATTGGCTGATAGTGCCATTTGCATACATATATCATTTTCTGTGTGCCAAACTCTCTGCTGAGAACCCCTCCTCACAACCACCCCCATTCAAGTCATTACAGGAGGAAACTAGAAGGTTAGTGAGGTTAAGGGCATTTCTCCCAAGTCACAGCCACCAGGTGGAAGCAACAGGATTCCACCCTGGGTCTGATGACTCACAAACCAGCATACTTCACCATTACTTGTTCTTTCAAAATGTTGAAAGTATATGCTCCTTTATAAACAGGAAGTAATTAAAATTTCTTTATAATAGCATAATAAATCACTTCAGGAGATGGAGAGTTAACTTGAGAACAGCTGGAAAACAAGCAGAAAAACTAGGCTGGACTTGACACATAACACATAGGGAGGAAGATGAGAGACAGGTGAACAGAAAAGAATACAGGCTGATTGAATCAATGGACCCATATTGCTAATGCACTAATACTAGTATTGGCTACTGTTAATAGATTATTTTTATTCTATACTACATTTATTATAGAAAGTAAAATGCAAAAAACATCATATGATAAATTTTTCAAGGGTAAAACAAACTTATAAGTTGAATTTCAGTATTTTTAATCTCCATTCAAAAATCAAATCTAGGGCCGGGCGCGGTGGCTCACGCTTGTAATCCCAGCACTTTGGGAGGCCGAGGCAGGCGGATCACGAGGTCAGGAGATCGAGACCACGGTGAAACCCCGTCTCTACTAAAAATACAAAAAATTAGCCAGGCGTGGTGGCGGGTGCCTGTAGTCCCAGCTACTCGGAGAGGCTGAGGCAGGAGAATGGCGTGAACCCGGGAGGCGGAGCTTGCAGTGAGCCAAGATCGCGCCACTGCACTCCAGCCTGGGCGACAGAGCGAGACTCCGTCTCAAAAAAAAAAAAAAAAAAAAAAAAAAAATCAAATCTAAAATGAAGGTGGAAGCATATGTAATTCCAAAATCTTTCTCTTTTCTTATATAAATCATAACATTCCATCTTGTTTTCTAGGAAATGAAGTTTTATTGGTCAATATCAGCAAGATGGAAACTTTCTCAAATAAACCACTTTATGAACTTTGTATATAGATATTATAAAAATACATAACTTTTGATTCTAACATGAATACATTCATAAATGGACTTTCCACTTTGAATATTGCTGTTTCTTTAATTATTTAATACTACACTATATTTTTGGTCTTTCTCAGCTAAGTGTTTACACATATATCGACAGTTATAATTTTTCTGGGTGTCATTTAAATTCATACACGTATTCCACAACTAATTACATAAGTTAATCTTTTAAACAACAGTAAATATTGGCAAACACCAAGATTTTATGTATTCTGTGCTTATAAACATGTATCCTTTTAACAGTGTTAATAAATTATTGATGGTGATAATATCAGAGATACTTAAAATACTTTCCTTCTTAGCTACATAAAATTCAGTCTCCAGTATTCAATCTAGTCACTCACTCAACAAACCATCGCTCAAATCTATCACATTCAAGACACTGTTGTGGGCAACAAACAATCATTGGGCACCTCCCATGTGCCCAGCACTGCTCTCGTCTGCGTGATGACTACAGTGTCTCAAACAGACAAAAGTTCTAGTCTTAATGAGTTCACATAAACTCCTCAAGAAAATTAGATAGCAGAAACGGAGCTTGAGGTAGAAAACTGGTTTTGTCATGGCCAGATGGCCTTAAGCAAATTATGAATCTCTCTGAGTCTCAGCTCCCTCACCTCTGAACTGAGTATAATAATACCTGTTTTTATTATATTATCTTTTACTAGAAAAAACACTAGTTTATATGTGAAAAAAACCCTACTTATTCTTTGGTCTTGGAGAAACTGAGGTAGTTGATGAGGAATAAATGTTTTGTCCTCATTATTAAATCCTTCAAAATATTTCATTCCAATATTTTCCATGATCTAAGCTTTCTGAGTTTAATGCTAACCATGTGTAAGGCTTGCTGGGTCACAATAAGGTCACTTCCATACCTAGCCACCTATTTCAAAGTCTGTGTTACAGGTTTAAGATGCCGTAATTATATATGTTTCCCCTTATTGTGGAAGAAGTTAGATTTAAATGATAACTTAGAGATTATTTCATTTAAAAACATAAAGACGCTCCTTCTTGACTAGTTCTTTACAAACAGACCAATTGCAATTGATATTTATTAAAATCTCTCAGTAATTTTCTTTCCTATGTTCTTCCATGATGATGCTCTTTCATTGTGAGAATGAAGTAAGAGCGAGGTGTAGGTGGGTGTGTCACAGGACCACAGGAACAACCATTTCCCAACACTCAGCCCCACGTCATTGATTAAATCAAAGGAAGCAACTGGTTCCAATCCAATCTCCCTGATTTAGCTTCCCAAGCCCCCACCTAGGTGGGGTGTGGCAGGGTGTGGGATTTCCAACCTATTTTTATAAGCCCAGCAAATCAAAGTTTGACTTTCTGAACAAAGAGGTGCCAACCTTGAGACTCTGTAAGAGTCAACACAAACCAGGCATTGTACACAAGTGAAAAGAATATAATTAGCAAAGTTACAGTCACAATTAGGAAATACCTCCTCAGAAAAGTTTCCACTTAACTCTGAGCAGCGCTCAAATTACCATTGTGCTTAACGGGGCCTCCATCTCTTGGCTGGCTCAGACCTTTCCAACAAATCTATGAATCCCAGCACCATCCACAAAACACAGACACCCAAAATCTAGTGCTGGATCTATATTTTTTTCAATAACAGGTGTGAGAAATGTGCAAATTGAGACACCGAAGTTACAATTAAAAAATAAGAAACATACTTTCAGAAATGACCAGGCAAGTGTGAGCTAAATTATTCTTTCTCTGAGCTCTTTCTTCATCTTCTCTAGCCCTTCCCCTTTCCCACTCTCAAGAGAGGCTAGAAGAGAGAGGCTACAAAAGCAACAATGGGTACTCACTTCATCTCCAGGATCTCCTCCAGCTGTTTCCTCCTCTCGATCCGGAGGTTGGCCAAGTGTGCTTCTTTTTCGGCCAGGGACTGCTGTGTGGAGGCGAGACGTGCTTTGGTGGCATCCAGTTCCTGTCTGGTCTTCTCCAGTGCATTCATCAGTTCCTCTATCTGAAAGGCACATGGAGCTCTGTGTGTTATTTCTCCTTCACTCAAGCACAAGACATCCCTTGCTAGCCTGTGTTCCAACAACAAACACAAAGGAATCATAGGGATCCTTGAACTGGGCCGCTGTGTCTTGGAGCCCTTTCTTTCTTTGTCATTGAAACTATGAGGATGCAAATGCCTAAGAATGATATAATGGACTCTGGGGAGTTGTGGGGAAAGACTGGGAGGGGGTTGAGGGATAAAAGACTACACATTGGGTTCAATGTATACTGCTTGGGTGATGGTTGCACCAAAATCTCACAAATCACCACTAAAGAGCTTACTCATGTAACCAAATATCACCTGTTCCCCCAAAACCTATGGAAATAAAAATTCAAAACAAAACAGAACAAAAACCCTGAAAAAATGTTTCGAACACAAGGAATGTCCAAATTTCTCCAAGGTCCTTGTTCAATTGGATTGCCCAATAACCTCTATAAAAACTACTTAATGTGTTCACTAGAATTGGGGGTGAGTGGCTTGACCCAATTTCAACCTCTGTTTGGCAAAAGTCTCAGATACTTTCTCACCATTGAAGGAAGGCAACACTCAAATGCATTTTGCCCAGCACAATATACTTTTGTGTGTAGGCCCCAGAGTACTTTGAAAGAAAGTTAATCTATGTGTTTCAGATTCAGTCACATTTTAACCTATCAAAGCCGTGTTTGGTAAAAGCTATTCGATGTCCAGGGAGCCTCAGGAGTCCCTCTCACCTCACCTCCCAGCCTTACATTCAGGAAGCAATGTTTGGCCAAAGGTAAACAGAATTCCAGCCACAAAAGGTTCAGGTTTGGTTTGCCCCTGAAGTTTGAGAGGGTTCTAAACTTGAAATAAATGACATGTAACTTTTATAGGGTGCTAATACACCATAGAAATAAGCCAGACTATCAAATATCCAGGGTTTTCAGCCAGGTCCCAAAAAAATGAGACCTGGGAGCCCTGAGGCAAAGCCTTATCCTCCCCAAACCTTTGGGGACTCTTAAAAGCCAACACACAACAAAGAAGGCTGGTGTTTATGGTTCCGTTCCAAAGACTTCCATGGGGCAAGCTGGTGAAATGCCATCCCTTGCACAGATGCAAGCTGTGTCCACCCTGCTGATCCAAAATCATGAATCCAGGAAGTTTCTAGATTCCAGAGCTGATGTTTGGCTTTCTAAAACACCCCTTCCAGCTGAACTTGGCAGAATAGGCTCATCCATCACTAAAGTCAACAGAACGCCCTTCAAAATGTGTCAATGACATGTTAAGTTCCAATTCATAAAGACTTTCTACACAATTTCTGCAGTTTTACATGGAATTTATTCAGAATAAGCATTATAGTTCACATCCAAGGTAAATTATATGCTTTTAAGATTCAGAAAACCCTTCATTTTGCCCTGATAAAAAAAGGAAACTTAATGATCATGTAATTTAAATCAAAGCCAAAACCAAAAAGAGTTTAAAAAGCAAGCAATACAAAGAATAACCTATGAAAGTGACAAAACCACCCCATGTAACTGTAGAGTAAATTGCATTATTCTTTAACTTTACATACCTATATAGTTTAAAAAATATTAATAAACTTTTTAGTTTCTCATGTAAGTTCACAGAACATCAAAAATATGACTAGAAGCCCAAAGCAATATGTGATGAAGTTAAAGCAGAGTTTTAAGTTTTCCTCCCTTTTTCTATTTTTGATACAGTCAATAGCACTGATCCCCAAAAAATCAGAATTATGATCATTCCATATGCCAATTCAGATAGTCTGCCTGACCGTCCATATGAGATGGTCTGCATCCTCATAATTCCTTTTCTGTCATAAATCATTCTTCATTTCAAACATAATATTGATTTCAGAGGAGTGGGAGGTCTCCATTATTCTCATTTGTTCAATCTCTCTCTCATTCATCGAAGCTGATCTATCTGCAATCTATAGACACAGAGCTACTCGGCTGGGTTTCCAAGTCTTAGATCACCTGCCACTGGACCGCTTAGGGCAAACACTAGCTAGTTCTACATTAACCCAACTTTAAATGACACTTTAGCTTAATGATTTCAGGCTGCTCCGGCCATTTCAGCAAGAAGCACATAAAGAAACTGGGCACCTGGGAGACACAATACAGAGTTGTAACTGACGGCGATGCCACTGGCCTCCAACATCAGTAACTGCTAGTATCAGATGAGACGAAACTGCTCCTCTCAACACCTTGGAAGCAGAGTTTTAAAATAAGTTCCCAGGCCAAGCTCCTCACTCTTCCTAATTTGTGTGGCCCTGGACAGTGAGTATTGCACACCGAGGACCATGTGGGGCACTGGCCTCAGAATACATCCTTCTAGTCTTAGCATGACCACTGTTTCTCTGTGTAACTTTTTGCAAACAATCACTGTACCCTTGGAATCTCAATTTCCTAGATGATGGCCATGGGTTCTTCCTGTGTTTAAATTCTAGAGACCTGAAAGCTGTTTCCTTTGCTGCCAAAACGAGGGCCTTAGAAAGCAAAAAATATCTCCCCTGCTGTGGTGATCATTAGGGTGGTTTCACAATATCCTAGTTCTCTTCCTTACAGGCACATGGTAGGACCCCATATCCCCTCACCCTTTGAATTGGCTGTGGCTTTGGCCAATTAAAACCACTGTCATTTCCAAGTAGAAACATTTAAGTGGTAGCGTTCAACTCCAGCGTTACCCTTTCCCTGCCATGGTGACCATGAAAGCAAGTTTCAGAAGAAATCATCTTCAGCCTGAGTCCCTGAGTGACCACAATGAAGCCCAGGGCAAACCCACATCACATAGGCAAAATACAAACCTTTGTTGTGCTTTGCCACTGAGATTGGGCGTGGTTACTCCCAGCATAACCTGGCCTATCTTCACTGGTGGACCGTCTGATTCTATTTTTTTTTTTTTTTTTTTTTGAGACAGAGTCTCACTCTGTCACCAGGCTAAAGTGCAGTGGCGTGATCTTGGCTCACTGCAATCTCTGCCTCCCAGGTTCAAGTGATTCTCCTGCCTCAGCCTCCCGAGTAGCTGGGATTATAGGCGCATGCCACCACTCCCAGCTAATTTTTGTATTTTTAGTAGAGACAAGGTTTCACCATGTTGGCCAGGATGGTCTGAGTCTCCTGACCTCATGATCCACCTGCCTTGGCCTCCCAAAGTGCTGGGATTACAGGCATGAGCCAACTGTCTGATTCTTATCAAGTGCCCTATGCCTGCCTCCATCTCCCTACCACAGTCATCTCTCAACCAGAGGAAAGTGCTTGTTATTCTGGCTGTCCCATGGTATTTCTGCTCTTGCAGACCACAAGGAACTCCCTTCTTGCCAAATGTCTTTTCTTAATGTGTGGCTTGCACAGCTAAACACGCCCCCAAGTCTCTGTCCCTTCTTTGAAATAACATTTTAACTGATTGACTGTATATATGTAGTTTGTGTCTTCATCACCAGATTAGAACCATGGCATTATTACGGTGTGAGTGAGATGAGCTCCTTCATCTTTCTCAGCTTCCATTTCCTCATCCATATTTACCTCAACAGGTAAGTAGAGAACCCTATTGCTTGCCTATCAGATGATTGTGGGCACATTAAGTGAGATGATGTAGCCTATAAGGCATTTATTCTTCTTCTTCTGATATCAAGAAATTAATTTTTTTCTGATAATAAGAGTAAAGTGTGGCCAGGCACGGTGGCTCACACCTATAATCCCAACACTTTGGGAGGCCAGGGCCAGTGGACCATTTGATCACAAATGGTGACCCCAGGAGTTTGAGACCAGGCTGGGCAACATGGCAAAACTGCATCCCTACAAAAAGTACAAAAGAAATGTAGCCAGGCGTGGTGACACGCACCTATAGTCCCAGCTACCCTGGGGGGCTGAGGAAAGGGGATCACCTGAGCCTGGGAAGCCAAAACTGTAATGAGCCGTGATTATGCCACTGCACTCCAGGCTGGGTGACAGAATGAGACCTTGTCTCAAAGAAAAAAAAAAGAATAAAGTATATTCATTGTAAAAAATATGAAAAATCCAGGTATGAAAATGTTTTAGCTTTCTTCTGAAGATTAAATACTAACATCATTTTTAGTTAAGATCCTCCCAAATCCCACCTCCTAGAAGTAAACATTCTAAACACTGTTATAATTTCTCTCTATATTTGTGTATATATAATTGAGATGCTACATATAAATATATACATAATTTTGTATATAATTGATATATGATGAGAATTTTCTTTTGTAATTAAATTGTCTTTTGGAAACACAGTTTTAATGTGTGAGCAGTGCTCTATCCACTCCTCATCTTCCTGAAACTGATGCTTCTCTTAGTGTTATGGTCTCAATGTTTATGTACCCCCACAATTCATATGTTGAAACCTTAACCCCCAAGATGATGGCATTAAGGAGTGAGGCCTTTGGGAATTGATTAGGTCATGGGGGCAGAGGCCTCCTATGTGGGATTAGTGACCTTATGAAAGAAGCCCAAGAGAGTCTGTATGTCCCCTTTCACCATGTAGGGACACGGCAAGACGTCAGCAGTTTGCAACCCAGGAGAGGGCCCTCACCAGAATCTGCCCGTGCTGGCACCTTGGTCTTAGACTTCCCAGCCTCCAGAATGTGAGAAATACATTTCTGTTATGTATAAACCACCTACTCTATGGTATTTTGTTAGAGCAGCCCAAATGGACTAAGACACTTAGGAACCCATTCCTCTGTCTATTTTGCAAATTACTCATCTTCCTGCAGCCCTTAACTGGGTCTTTCTCCTTGTGACTCCGTCCTAGAGGCATTTCTACCATCCACATAGAAATACAGGCGATGCATTGAGGTCTGTCTCCACAGTTCTCACCTCTATGTAGATGCCTCTCCAAACTTTATCTCCTTTTTCCTCACTTGACTTCTTTCACATGTACCTAACCACCTGTTGATCACTTCCGTCTGGATATCCTAATATTACTTTAAATTGAGGATGAACAAAAGCCAACTCTTGATCCATGTACACCTGCCTAAACCAAACTCCTATCACCTGTCCTAACCCTCCCAACTTGCCACTCCCTAACACATCCACCATTTTGGTCCAAGGCCCTGACCTTTTCTCAGTCATTCCTGTTTAAGACCTCAGAGCCACATTGATCTTCTCCTTCCTCTTTTATTTTCCATTAATCACCAACTCCTAGAGCTCTATTTTGGAAATATTTCTTGGATCCATCATTCCCTTCTATCATTACTTTTGACACATGTATAACAAGGTAGAACGTAATTATGCATGCATACATATATGTATGTATATGTGGGCTTTCACATGTGTGTGCATATGCTCATGTGTGTATCCCTAGCCTCTGACTCTACTCTTACCCCTAAGTGAGGACATGGCTTTGCCTGATCATCTGTAACAACAGTACTTCTAGTATTATATGAAGCAATGATTGGAGAGCTTTTAGTGCTGAGCCTGGCAAATATGAAAACACTTAGTATATTCTTAACACAAGAGGCGGAGCAGCATAGTGGCTTAGAAACATAATTCAGGAGCTAGACTGCCACTTACTAGATGTATAAATTCACTCTAAGTGAATTATAACTTTTTTCCCCAGGTGGAAAAATTGATTTCCTGTAAGAAAAATAAAATAGTATTTACATTTAATAAATATTCAATAAGCACTATTACAAAATTATAGAAATAAACTGGCCTGTTTACCTTCATGAAAGAACCTAGACAAAACGTTCTAGGTTTCTCAACTTAAACTCAGAGGCAAAATTTGCTTTAAACATGTATTAAGTATTACCATTGCTATGCAAAAATTAGGTTATAGTAATTTTTACTCAAATTATATTAAAATGCCCAGAATAAGAATTATTTGGGGACAATATAATAATAGAATTGACTTTTTTAAAAACGTTAGCTTTAGGGGCTACATATGCATGTTTGTTACATAGGTACATTGCATGTGGGAATTGGGCTTCTACGTGTACCCATCACCCAAATATTGAACATTATACCCAAAAGGTACTTCTTCAAACTTCATCCCCCTTCTTCCCTCCCCCCTTTATAAAAAAAGAAGGAAACCATGTCCTTTGCAGCAACATGGATGGAGCTGGAGGCCATTATCCTACATGAACTAACTCAGAAGGAGAAAATCAAGTATCATATGTTCTCACATGTACGTGGCAGCTGAACAATGAATTACAAAATTCTGAGCCTCAAGTACCCCTTGTGAAGTGGAGCTAATAACATAACTTAGCTCAAAGGGTTTTTATGATGATTAAATGGGTTCACATGGGCAATGCTCTCAGCACAATGCCTAGTACTCAGTAGTGCCACAGAAGTGTCAACTCTTTCTAATACAGTGCCTAGTAAGTATTCAGCCTATCTATGTCTGCGTATTGCTCCATTCACCAATGCTCAACCACACATACACATGCACATATACCCCTGGACTACCCTACATTCACTCCTCTGCTTACCAAAACTGCCCATTCTTTAAGGCCCTGTCTATACGTGACCTCCTTCACAGCTTGCAGTGATCAAAAGCTGGAGCTCTAGAAGCAGTCAGATATGAGTCAAGTTTGGGTTCCACCTATAAGATCTTTGACCTTAGGCCAATCTTAACCCAATGTTTCCTAAACTTGGTTTAAGACTGGTTAGGTTGCTGCATGTTAGAATCCCTTGGGAAGCTTTTAAGAATGTTGATGCCGTGGTCACACTGCTCCTAATTAAATCAAGATATTTGAGGGTGGGAGCCAGGCATCTGTATTTTATTACAGATCCAGGTGATTCCAAAATGCAGCCAAGTCTCGGAACCCTAGACATTACTGACCTCTCTAAGCCTACAGATCCTCCCCTTTAAAGTGGAGAGGAGGCAGAAGCAGCCACACAGGATTGACATAAGCGTAAAGTGAAATAACACATGGAAAGTACCCTGCCTAATACCCTGGAAGGCACCAGCACATGGCCATTCCTAGCCTCACTACTTTCACCCAACCCAAGTGCCTTCAGTTTTCATTGCCTGCACCCATTCTGCACAATATGTATGCTTAGTTGCTATAATACAACTGGATTGTAATCCCTGGAGGGCAGAGACTGTGTCTCCATCTTCTTTGCAAGCCCCTTCAGCACCTGACATAGCACCAGTATCCACACTCAATAAATACCTATGCAATGGGAGGAAGGGAAGCACAAAGATGTGATTCTGAAACACCCTCCTTTGACCCACTTAGTGCAATGATGGATGAAGTGTAAGTCCAAACTTGATACTTTCCTACCCCATAAATCAGTTGTCCCTTCACCATCCTCAACAAATGCCCTTCAAGTTCTTGCTCTCTGTTTTGCTTCAAGCACTTTCTCTTTGCTATGGGGATGAGGGGGCTCAGCTACTTGGCTCCTGAAAGGATGGAGGCCCTATGTTCGCTGCCACCCCAGCAGCCACCTGGAGAACCCAGGAACCTGTGAGTTTCACAGAGACACAATAAAGATGTCTCAGGTTCTGCGCTGGTATAGAAGCATGTGGCTTTTAGTCCTGCTATGCATTCCACATGCTCTGTCCTGGGACCTGGGAGATACACACTCCTTTCCTTCATTCCACCACCTCACTAGGCATCTCCCACATGCCAGGCACTCTGCTGGACACTAGCCACAGGTCTGTCTTCAGAAGGGTTTCCATAGGGAAGCTGGGAATCAACAAATTATTTAATCACAATAGTGATTTTAAAGAAAAGTACTAGGTAGTGCAAAAGAGTAAAACAGCAGCCCATCCTGCACTAGGCACTGTAGCTGGCCTCCCTAAGGCAGGCAAGTGGAGTAGCCTGGGGAAGCGCAGGTGGTGGCCCAGCTGGAGGAGGCCCTGTGGTCCCATTCTTTAGAAAAATGCTAGTTGGAGAATCACAGTAATTAAGAGACAATAAAAGCTTTTGACAGTCCAGCAAGAAAGCAACCCATTTGTCTCTATTTAACACAGCATGTACTTCTTTTAGAAGTACATCTATTAGTAATTAACCAGACAATAATATTTCCTGGGGAAAAAAAGTTTTAGAAAAGGTGTTTAATTGCTAAAACGTCATTTTCAGTGAAAACAGGATTCACAGCCACCTCAGAAGTCTTCTAGAATATTCCAGATGTTTCACTTAAAATACTTTCCTAAAAGGTCCTCAAATGTGGCAAGACTGGAATTCTGATTTTATATCTAAGATTACATTTTTAAAATACATTGGCTTGGTGTTACATATCTAGAACATAATAATTAAAGGTTTCATCAAGCTAGATGTTGATTTGGCCTCATCAATTACAAAAAAAGAAAAAACCCCTGAATAATTGTGTGCTATTTCTGATTGTATTAGTCATTCTATGTTGCAGATCATTAAAACTCTCTTTTAAAATAGTTGTCACCAGGAAATATTCAACTGTATTTACTGTATTTGAATAATTCATAACTGTTCACTTTCAGAATAATGAAGTCATCACCTGGCCTTCTAAAAAGCCCAGTGTTTACGCATCGCTCTGGAGAAATCGTCGGATCTTTTAAAGTGAACAGCGGAGCCTTAAAACAATAAAATAAAAAACCCATTTAAGACCTTAAATCATTAACATGTGTCGACTTAAACTTACACATACATTTGTGTTGTTTAACTAAATATTTGAAAACCAGCCTCTCTCTCAGTTATCTGCCAGGACCCCACTCTGGGTTCCATGCGTCTCTTCCTGACACGTGGCAGCTTCCCGTGCTTTTCAAGAGGCTTGCTTGGCAAGAGCTGATACTCAAATATTTTGATAAAGCTATTTTTTTCCCTTAAATTATATGTCAGCATGGAGTTGGTGTGTATTTTGTGTTAATGATTTGGAATTTTTAAAGCCATATTTCAAAAACAGACAGGCTCTTCTGAGTTAGGCTCCACCATCCATCCTGGTTTCCTGTCTTCATTCCATCCTGAGTGCAAGAGGATGGCAGTTTTCAGTTTGCACCAGAACACAGAACCAATGAAATCCCCATATCCCAGGTTGCAGTAAATCCGGAATGTGAATTGGTCCTGTGGGAATAGCTGGACTTGGCCCAGCTCAACTCTGGGCACAGAAGGTCACCCTGAGATCAGAAGGTGAAGATAAACGCTTAAACCCCCTCCTCAGCAGCAGCAACTCCTCCGACAGTGATGCTGGAGGCTGAAGGATCTGTTAAAACAAGGACTACTAATCTTATTTTTCCAATTACCCTTATCTGACATTTCTATCTCTTCCTCCTTCCCACCTCCCCACTGCTGCCTTAGAGTGACACCTTTTGGAAAAGGTTGAAACTGAAAATCCCCAGACTGCTTTCAGCCTGGATCTGACCATCACTAAGACTGTGTTTGTGATTTGTTTTCTCCTCATTGAAGTTTAAGCATCAAGGGGCTTTGCTTACATTGGTTGCCTCTGATCCTTCTCCTGCAAACAAATGCCCACATCAAGAACATTTGTTTGGGCTCAAACTCTTTGATTTTGACAGCATTTCACCTTCTCCCTTTCCTCTTCTCTTCTCAGGCTTATTAACAAAACTTCACACCATAATAAAAGACGGATAGAGAAGAAATGTGCAAAAATACATACATCTGACTTAACAGAGTCTGTTAAATGAGAAAGTGTCAGAGTATAAATGAATGACACTTTCTCCAAAATGCCCTTGAGCACTCTTCATTCCAGATGGGATTGGGCTCAGTGGAAGTTCCTCAAGAAAAAGGCTGTGGGGGTGTGCTTCTGGGTATGTGGTGTAGGGGTATATCTCGAGCAACTGGGAGGCTTTATTATACGTGTGTCACAGTTCTGCAGCATGGCAAAGAGATGGCCTTCTCTCTAACAGCCTGGGACATTCTTGAGAAGGAGTACAGGGATAGTAAAGGATGTGGACCCTGAAGTCAGAAAGCCTGGGTCCCCATCAGGCCCCAGCTACATGCTGACGGTGTGATTTTAGGAAAGGAGCTTGACCTCTATGTACGTCAGTTTCCTCTTCTGCAAAATGTGAATAATTGCACCTTCCGGAGACCTTGTGAGGAATATGGGCACTACAACAGCAACATGCTTGGCACATAGTAAGCATGCAACCACCCGAGATTGTCATCAACAGTGGTATTAGCTTAAACACTAGTACTTCATTTTCAGCCTATTAAGAGGATGCATAAGCAAGACAAAGGGTTGGATTTCCATTTTTTTTTTACATTTTCCAAAAGATGCATCACATTTTTCATCTTCAATGGAAAGGTGAAAATTTTCACCATGAAACCTGCTTTGTAACAAACCAAATTAATCATACACAAAATGTGCATTGTTCATATTTTAATCTTACTTAGGCTAAATTCCAAACATAAAGATGAAGGAACTGGGGAAGCAAATAGAGAAGCATTGCCCAATAGAACTTCCTGCAATGCTGGCAATGTTGTAACTTTTTCTGCCCAATACGTATGCCACTAACTACATGTGGCACTTCCAATGTGTCTGGTGCAAACCAGGAAATGAATTCTTGAGTTAATTTAACATTAATTAAAATTTAAATGTAAACAGTCACAGGTCTATTGGCTACTGCATTAGAAAGAGCAATATCAGAACATCCCATTTTCACAACTTTGTTGTCCGATGGTGATGTTCAGACATTATTTCGGTCTTTGTGGAACGTTTACCTTTTTTGGTCATGGGAAACAAACATTTCAATTCTTTCAAATTCAGTATAACTAATGAATTACTATTTGATCTGGTGATTCTACTTTCTGGATTTATTCTAAGGATATATACTAAGGGATTTTTCCCAGAGGAATTTGCTCTAAGGATATAATAAGCATATTCATCACAATGTTATTTATAAAAATCAGAATAAAAGTTTGTATGTGTATGGATATATTTACATATATATACACGATACATACATATACAAACATATATACGTATACATATCTTCAAAAAAATTAGTTACAAAAATGGAATACATGTGTGTGAGTGTGTGTGTGTGTGAGAGAGTGTGTGTGGTTTAAAAGTGTTACAAAGAAATTAAATAATAAATTATGGGCATCCAATTGTTGAGATGTTGGTCAGATATTAAACACCAAGCAAAAAGATTTAACGTAAAGGAAAGATGCTCATGAAATCTTAAGTGAGGAAAGCAGGTGGTAAATAGTAGATACAATACAATCTCAACTATGTTTGGGATTTTTTTGTATATTCCTAGGAGAAAAGACTAGAGGGAAATGTATCAAAATATTCATGATGGGTTTGTTTCTAGGTTTAGGGATTTCATATACTCTATTATATATTTCGTTGTACTTATTGATAAAAATATGTATTACAAATGTTTACAAAAAGAGTAATTAAACCAATTTCAACTAAGAAAGATCTGCCTAGGAAATATTTCTGATCCCACGGAAAAAGCAGTTGCAGGTAAACCATAGCCTCTAAAGGAGAGGTATGAAGCAGGCCTCCAGAAAAAGATGGGGCCCTCTGGCGGCAGTTAAAATGGCAGCTAACTTTAGCCAAAATGACCGTAAGACGGGCTACTCTTTAAGGCAGGGGTACTTTGGTTCTGAGAGTCCCTTAGATTATACTGGTTATAATCCGGGTTCACTAGGGAGAGCCCAAGTGTTGGTGACCCTAGAGCTGTCAACAATAATTCCTGCCGCCTCCACCCTGCCCCACAATGCACTTTACTCATTTCACTTTGTTCTCTAATAAAGTTCCTATGGGTTTTGGAAGTCCAATGTGTTCATTTTCTTTCTTGTTTTGTTTGGTGCTTTGTTTAGTATTGTCTGATTTTGTTATCATTTTGTTTCTTCAGCACTCAAAATGAGCTGTGAGGCCCTAGAAAATCAAAACCATTTGTCCAGGCTACTTGGCCACCTCCATTAGCAGCGTCTGTTCATTCCCATTCAACAAATCAGGGTGGTGTTCTCAAACAAACCCACTTTCTTATAACGCAAGGATCAGTGCTGGGACAATTCCAAGGAAGGAGAAGAAAATGGGTTTCCTTTACTTTGAGTTCCCCTACTGACTTGGCTCTGGAAGAGATACCTATTGATGATGACAAATTTCTATCAGCTCAAATCAAGCCTGACTCCAAGCCTGATACCTCAGGATCCTTGCATCACAAGATCTACCTTGAGCAACAGGGAGTGGCTTCCCTGTATGTCACCTTGCTCTTTTAAGCACATAGAGTCCAATGCACCCTTGCATCCTCCACCTGGCACAGCCTCTTCTCAAACAAACAGTAGATAGTCAACAGATGTGGGCGGGAGGTTGGAAGGGAGAAAAGAAGAAAAGGAGCCATATTGTAGAAAGGTAATCATTACTGGTGATTTATATAATATCCTATTTGATTCTCACATATTCCCAAAGAAGCAGACCATTTAAATAATGGATAACTTAAGCTCAGAAAGGGTAAAGGATTTTCAGGTGGTTTACTTTTTACCAGGATGTGAGACTGATTGTTGAATACAAATATAGAGGGGACTCTACTGAGAGGTTCTGGGAGGAAACCCTGGACCACAAGACCCTCAAGAGCAAGAAAATCCCTGGCTCATTTTCTATCACATAGTCAGCACCCAGAAATGCATGGATGAACATAAATTCGTGATGGATCTTGGGTCTCTTTTGTTTCACTGGAGTAGAATAGTCATTATCTGTTTTGATCCCAGCATGGTTCCAAAATGCCTTAGTTGACTTTTGTATTCTCTTTCAGTTTTCCATTATTGCACAATAAATTATCATAAACTTGGCTGCTCATAGTTCTACAGGTCAGAAGTTTAGGCAAGGTGTGACTGGGTTCTCCACTCAGAGTCTCATAAGGTTGCTATCAAGATATTGGCAGGCTGCTTTCTCATCTGGAACTCAGGGTCCTCTTCCAAGCTCATGGAGTTGAAAGATTATTCAATTCCTTGCAGATGTGGGTCTGAGGTCACCTTGTCATGTCCAGCTCATAGAAGCCACCTGTATTCTTTGCCACACAGTCCCCTCAAGTCTTTAAAGCCAGCAAATGGAGAATCTCCCTCACATCAAATCCATCTCATGCTTTAACTCTCCTTCTTCAGTAAAAGCCCATCCCATTTAAGGGCTCACCTTAAGGATTAATTAAGTCAGGCCCACCAAAGATAATGTCCCTTTCTTAAAGTCAACTGTGCCAAATAACACATTTAATCATGTGGGTGACATCCCATCACATCCACAGTCACTATCCATAAGGTCGATGAGGCCATTCCCATCCTCTGAAGGAAGAATCCCTCCACAAAATATCATAGCTTTGAAGACTTCAGCAGATAATTTTCATGTTGTAAATGCCGTCTAGTCCCAAGGATGACTACACACTAGGTGAAGCAGCATTCGAATCAATGACTTGATACCGACTGAATCAGGATATGAAATTGACTTTCTTAAGAGTCATGTGATAAAATGTCATAATTGTGTTCCCTTTTTATAAAACAAACCATCACACACAAACACAGACACGTGCATTTTAAGTGTCATGTTCAGCAGTAGCTACCAGTGCATCTTACGCTAACCCATAGATACCACCTCAGGTACTGGTTTCCTTATTATTATAATCCAGGTAAGTAAAAAAATCACAGTAAAGCTTCATCATCCTCCAACTAAATATATCCTCCAGGCTGCTGGCTTGGTTAGCTCCTCAGTGGGAGGAAAGCAAAAACCAGACACAACGTGCCAGAATGAAGTCTTCCACTTCAATTTCTCCTCTATTTAAAACATTTTATAGGGGCTTTATGTTGACCCTATTGCTTCAGGAGGAGGAAATCCTCCCAAATGTGTCCCTAGGGCACAGCATCCCCCACAGTGACTTGGCTCCCTCCTCTCAGCGATTACTGCGACATGGAAAAAATTCTTAATTGGTTAACCTTGGGAAAAATCACTTCATACAGGGAAGACTCAGAACAAAGACGCCCACCCAAACAGTCAGTTCTCCCCACGTACAAAGCAGCTGGTGAGGAGTATGAGAGGCACCACATGAGCAAGGCTGACCGACAGAACTTAGCTGCATTTTAAAGCTAAATAGAGGGTTCCTATGCTTTCCTTCCATCTCCAAATGGAATAAGTATTCACACAATCACAACAGCAGATCCACTAAACCTTGCCTCTCTTCCAGTCATCAGCGTTCTGCTCAGCATCCTCCTCGTACCCCAGGGAAGGAGACTGCTTTCTGGCCATCCAGCTGAACTAATGAGAGTGGGGTTTTGACACTGGGCTCCCAGGGCCAGTTACTCTGCTTCTCACCTGGCTCCACACCAGAGATTATCCCCTAGCCCCTGCAAGCGGCTGTGTGTTGGTCCCTAGGGAGCCTGGCGGAGAGTGGGTGGATGGCAAAGGTCAAATTCAGCCCACTCCTATAAAAACAACCGAAGTACACATCCTGCTGTGCATAATTTTCATGCTTAAAAACAGCAACTTTTGTCTTTCTGGATTATCTTGATTCATGGAAACATTCACTGTTCATCTGGGCAGAAACGAAACATACTCACATCTTAATGTGTGACACTTTCACAACTGGGATGAAAACCTATCTGCCAGATTGTACCATTTACATTCACCTATTAAATTCCAAGCTTCACCAAATACCTGTATCACACTTTGGAAATAGACATCTATGTTTTCCCCAAAAGACACATTTTCTACGATGTATGTCTTTAAACTATATTTTCAAAATAAATGATTTTTCCCTAGTAGCTCTTCTCTGATTAAAAAAAATTCACCATTTTCATTACCAATATGAGATTCTAGTCTAGTCTCCTATAAAGTGATTAAACATAACTCTGCATCAAATGTAACTCTGGTATCAAATAGTCTTAAGACAAATAAGAGTGAAAACATTGGATTCCTTGCTTTTTAAATGCCAAATGTTCACTCAAGGATCTGATTGCTTCAGCTGGGACTTTTTCTTTCTTGTACAGCTTCTGAAATATTTAAATTGCTTTGTTTAAAAATATTTCTTCTTATCTTTCCTCTCATTTCTTCAAGAATATATAGCTATAATAAAACCATGATACCCAGAGTTCAAGAGGAAAAACAGCCTCAATATTTAAAATAAGTAATAATTATACATATATTGAAATGAATACCCCATTTTGATGAGTCACATTCAGAAACCTTAAAGGCGCCTCTATCTGGGCAATAGTTCCTTTTGGACTAAAAACGATTAGGCTGTGTAATTTTGTGCTGAATCCCTTCAGATAACTGTGTGCGCACAGCCAGGCCACTTTCTCACTGGCGTGGAGGCCAGGGCTGTCAGGCCCACTCCTCTGGTTAATGTCAGTAGCACTATGTATAAAAGGTGACTCCAGTGTGTACAAATGTTGATCTTTAGAGAAGTCATGCCTAGACTCACACACACATCCACTCTTTCGCCCACTAGGTCAACAGCAGGAACAGAGGGCAGCCCAGGAAGGGACTTGCCAAGAGCAGAGGTTTATTTGTTAGGTTACATAGCCCTCGGGGACTTTCTTGCCTGAGATTAATCCATAATCCTGTTTCGTGTTTAAAAATTCACGTTCTAAAAGCCTTGCCTATGAGACATTTTCAGAGGTGATGGAGAAATTTTCTCATGTACAGCAACAAATTAAGTGCCAGTGCAAGTGAGCACTGACAAGAAAGGAACTGTGTGGAATAGGTGGCACAACATTTTTGCCCTCATCCAAAATCATTTCTTTAAAGTTCCAAAATGGATACAGATCATATTTTAATGGCCAGAGTACCTGTAGGTAAAAATAGAATAAATACACACACACACAAGTTGAAACCATCTATGGCTTTTCTGATTGCTGTACCAGTAAAGCAAAATCAAGATGCCCCTGATCGAAAATACAGCAGAAGTTCTGGAGAAATATAATATTCGCTGATGTGACTTCCAAACTAAATTTCATCTGAATACCAAATAGTAAGAAAGCCTTCATCTTAGCTTTGAACAATCCTATTTTTATTACATCAAAATTGTTTCTTCCCTTGCCAACCTCATTCTACCCCTTTTTGCTACAAACTTAATGTCCAGAAAGCTTTCTTTTACAACTCTAGCAGACCCAACCAAGAAAAGCAGGAATTCCTAATGCTGCAGAAACCATCATGAACATGTTCTCATCTGGATGAGTCTAATAAAGTATAACTCACTCCACTCTTCAGTGAAGAAAGAAAGTGTCTGGGGGGGAACACATTTCTGAACAAGATGGCCATGTGAACTCCTCAACACCCTAGACCACCGAGGTGTGGACAGAGCCAGCGGCCTCGTGACATCTTCTCCTTCAATTTAGAGAGAAAGAAAAGCATGACAGTCAATAATCCACATTGCCATTTCAATGTGTGACTCAGCCCGTGTTCACAGTCATTCCTGCTAAGGTTTAACTTACAGTGTTTGGCAACAGAGCTGACCTTTTAAAAGCCAAAGGTGAGCGTGGGAAGAGCATTTTCTCCCCGGATGCAACTTCTCTAGTCTAACAAAAGCAGCTCCAGTTTCCAAATATGAACAAAAAAGGAAACAAATCACCAAGCTTGTTGCCTATGTCTTGATGTGTTGCACATTCTTCTTTTTGAGACAGAGTCTCACTCTGTTGCCCAAGCTGCAGTGCAGTGGCTCAATCTCGGCTCACTGCAACCTCTGCCTCCTGGGTTCAAGCAATTCTCCTGCCTCAGCCTCCTGAGTAGCTAGGACTACAGGCATGCACCACCACGCCCAGCTAATTTTTGTATTTTTAGTAGAGATGGGGTTTCACCATGTTAGCCAGGTTGGTCTCGAACTCCTGACCTCAAGCAATCCACCCTCCTCAGCCTCCCAAAGTGCTGGGATTACAGGCGTGAGCCGCCACACACGTTCTTCTTTTTACTTTTTTTGTGGACCCCACAGTTTGGAGTAGTGGTGGTGGTGGTGGTGGTGGTGGTGTGTGCGTGCAGCATCCCTCCTGCCCCCTCCCTCCATAGGCCCTAGCACACGCTCTTCCACTTAACAATAACTCCGAGGGTAAGTCACCATTTGTATAGGTGGAGGAAGCCAAAACCCTACAACAGAGCAGACTAAGGAATTTTCACACCTATAAGCATTGACTTCCAAAATCAAAATATAATTTTGAAAGAGGCAGTATAGTATCTATTGCCTTGCATATAAAACCCCAACTCCTTCCTGCAGCTGACAAGGGCCCTGCATTGTCAAGACACCTACTCAACTACATCCCACGCAACCCTGGCCCTTGTAGAATCTGTTCTTTCTTACCATGCCTTGTTTCTAGCCCCCTCCTCCTGAACTCTTCAAATAGCAGGCATCTTCTCAAGTGTCAGGTCTTGGCATAAATGTCACCACCTCCCCAAGGCCCTTCTGAGTCCCTTTAGATAAAGGAGCTGCCTGCCTCCCACCTGTCCCTGGTATTCTTCATCTCAGCTCCAAGTTGGTTTTCCTCATAGCATGTGTCACAATTTTAAATGACTTTACTTAAGAATTTCCTTCTATATACCTTCTCATTTCCTTCAGAAGGCTTTTTGCTCCACGTCTAACTTACTCCTCCTGTATTTGTGATACCCATCCTGAGGCCTGGCACACGGCTGACACTTAGTAAGTACTCACCTGACTCATAACTAGAATGAGCAAAAACGATACCTGATGTTTATGCCAGTGGTTGTCAAAGTAGTGGCAGGGGGGCCAGGTGTGTTGGCTCACGCCTATAATCCCAGCACTTTGGGAGGCCAAGGCGGGTGGATCACGAGGTCAGGAGATCGAGACCATCCTGGCTAACACAGTGAAACCCCGTCTCTACTAAAAATACGAAAAATTAGCCGGGCGTGGTGGTGGGCGCCTGTAGTCCCAGCTACGCGGGAGGCTGAGGCAGGAGAATGGTGTGAACCCGGGAGGAGGAGCTTGCAGTGAGCCGAGATCGCACCACTGCACTCCAGCCTGGGTGACAGAGCGAGACTCTGTCTCAAAAAAAAAAAAAAAAGTAGTGGCACGGGGTTCCCCAATCAGCAGCAGCAGCAGCATCACCTGGAAATGCATTTGAATGTATGTTCTCAGCATCCTCCCATCCCCTGTTTCTACCTATTGAATCAGAAACTGAGGATGCAGCCCAACAATATGTGTTTTAACAACCCTTCTGATTGATTCTGATTCTGATGCTTGTTCAAGTTAGAGAACTACTGCTTCACACAATATTGCCCACTTTCCAAAGGGCATTCAAACACAGATGTTGTAGGCCTGCCTCTAATCGGGAAAGGAAGAGTGAGCAAGATTTTGCAGGAGACTTATCTTTACAGGCAAAGAGGCTGTGAACATTCAGCCTGGAAAAGACCCCATGTTGATGAGTGTTTCTGTGTTTGGGGGAGGCTCTGCGAAAGGACCAATTTATGCAAAGGATTCCCTGGCTCATTTCTATTCAATCAGAGGGTGATCAGGCTGAGTATGATGACGCCACAGCCATAACACTGGCATGGGAATCCTGCCTTTTCTGTAGTGATGGCCCAGATGATAGGGGTGCTTGCCTCGCAGTCTTCATCTTGAGGGTAAGGTTTCCTGAAAACAGATACTGCCTTGTCATGTATGCACCCTGGCCTTCACCCAACACTTAGCACACAGTGGTGAATCAGAAAGTGTCTGCAAAAGAACCAGTAGCTGAAGTAGTGGTGATGTCACCTGTATTGCTGGGAGAAAACATGCAAGAGGGCTTTGCTTGCTGGATTTATCAGGGGGCTAGTAGCTTTTATATGGGAAAGTGGTTCAAAAACATGCTGGGTAGAGAAAGAATGCAGGACTTAGAGTTAAGAAAGATCCCAGTTCAAATCCCGGCCACTTGCTCCTGTGTGTCTTTGGCCAAGGTAGCTGGCCTTGCTGAGCCTCTGATTCCTTAACTGTAAATGGAGATATCACGCCCTGCCGCATAGGGCTCCTGTGAGGATTACGTGAGATTGCAAGATAAAGTGTCTAGAATAGCATCAGGTACGTACTCAGTGCTCAAGATGCTGTAATGATCCATATTAGCATTATTGCTTAATTGTTTGACTGGAGAAAGTGAATCAGAGGTCTTTGTCTCTGATGTAATGTGTATTCTGTAATTTGATGTAACAGAGTTACAGAAGGGCATTCCTGCCCACCCCATAGTTTTCAGTGTGATGGGAGAGATCCGTCAGTATAAAACATGAGGAAACACAGGTGCTGAGTTCGGACTGATGAAGGCTCAGATCCCTTCTCTGCCACTTACCAGCTGTGTGACCTTGAGCAAGCCACTTACACTCTCTGGGCTTCTGCATTTGTAGATTGGAGATAATAACACACTTCACTCAGGGTCATAGCGAGGACTGGAGATTAAAATATCCATGAAACACTCAGCCCTGTGCCTAGCCCTTAGTAAGCACTTGATAAACGATAAGTATTATTTACTAAAACCAACAATAGGCAGGGCAGAATTCCACCTCTGCTACAGAAGAGGCAGATAGGGAGGAGCAGAGTGTTAGAGGCAAAAACAAAGAGGGGACGATACATTGGGAGAAGCAACACACAGGGAGAGGAGGCTTCCCAGAAGTGATAGCGTTTAAATGACAGGGGTCACCAACTCAAAGGCTGGTAGGGCGAGGCAGTTATTGTCAAGGCCTGATGCTGGCCAGGAAGGGAAATGCCCTTTAGCTGCTGCTAATTTCCACCATGTAAACATGCAGGTTCTACATGGCTAGATCCCCTGATTTATCAAAAGAGGCAAACGTATCTTAATTTTCCTGAAAAAATCTTATTTTTTAAGTAGTACTTCAATCAAAGAGAAAAATATCCTGCCTGAATTGAACAACACACATGATAGGCCACATCTGGATCATGAATGATCAGTTTTGAGGCCTTATTTTAAAGGATGACTAGAGTTTTGTCAAGCAGGGATGGTGGAAAGAACATTCTAGCAAGGAAACAGTATGGGCTGGGACAGGGAGGCAGGAAAGGCCAGGAAACGTTCAGAAAGCAGAATTCTGCTCCAGGGGACTGAAAGTGAACAGAAGAGGAAAGGAAGAGTCAGGGAGCAATGCTCAGAGGGAGAAGCCTTCCAGGGAGAGATGTGGGCTGGGCTGGCAGGTAAGTCCGAGAATGGTGACATGGAGAAGGAAGGAGTTAGAAATGATAGAAGAGCAGCCAGCTGGCCAGTCACTCTCTTCCCCTCTTTGGGACTCAGTTTTCCTTGCTATAAACTGAGCTCATGAATTAGATAAGATTTAAGCCCTCTTCCAGCCCCATCCATAACACTCAGGGGGGGTCACCACAACTCCTACACATAGGGTTGCCATATGCAGCTCCTGTGCTCTAGGTTCTGGGGGATGCTGTTCTAGCTTACCATCAAGGAAGAAAAGGGTCACGTGCCTGCCCCAAGGACCACCTTTTCCAGCCACAGGGGACAAGCTAACTTAAGTAATGCAGAGAAAACTGTGGGCCATAAGCATAGAGTCAATCCCAACATGAAGTAGTCCCTCAAATAATAACACATTCACCTTCACTGAATACCCATTTTGAGCCAGACTCTGACCCACTTACTGGACAGAACAATGTCTAAGATCCCACTATTACTTCCATGTTACAGATCAGGCACAGGATGGTTAAATAGGTCTACAGCCAAAAAGCCTGAAAATGGTAGGACCAGCAGTCAAACAGGAAGTCAGTCTAATGCCAGCCCCTTCCATCTCAGCCCCTCTGCCAAGCTGCCTTCCTCTAGATCCTTTCATATCCGTGTTTCGGTGCTGCACTTCTTTCACAATGGCGTCTGAAATTACGTGTTGGTATAACTCAACTGGGAACATTCCTTGGCCACATCAGGACAGACTAAAAACCAGAGTTCCCTCTCCTACTCCAGAGGGTGGCCAAAAGTTTGAGTCCTGGGGAGTTCTGTACTTCTCTTTTTTTTTTTTTTTTTTTTTTTTTGAGACGGAGTCTCGCTCTGTCGCCCAGGCTGGAGTGCAGTGGCGCAATCTCAGCTCACTGCAAGCTCCGCCTCCCGGGTTCACGCCATTCTCCTGCCTCAGCCTCTCCGAGTAGCTGGGACTACAGGCGCCCGCCACTACGCCCGGCTAATTTTTTTGTATTTTTAGTAGAGACGGGGTTTCACCGTGGTCTCGATCTCCTGACCTCGTGATCCGCCCGCCTCGGCCTCCCAAAGTGCTGGGATTACAAGCGTGAGCCACCGCGCCCGGCCTGTACTTCTCTTGATACAGAGGAGAGATAAATGGTCTTTGTTCCCAAGAACCTGGGATCTTGCTCCAAGGAGTCAAATTGCCAGAATGAGTTTGAATAAGCGGGGAGTAGCTGGGCTTGGAGAGATGTGGATTTCTGCCTGTGGTGGCTGTGTAGATCTCACAGACAGAAAGGGTTTGAAGTGCATTCCATCCCAAGAAGCTCCCCAGAGCAGGGAGACAAGAAGCAGAGGACTGAAACCTAAGGGTAAAGGTTCAGGCAGCCATGGGAGGGAGCGTGTCAGCAACTATCTTTGGCACTGACCCTGAGCATCCCAGAGGCAGCCACCCTGGGACGAAGACCACAGGCCTTCCCTCAAGCACTCTGGGCAAATTAAGAGAACCCTGAGGGACAGAGAGGGACCCTCATAAAGTCTGAGATTTAATTTTCTACCAAACATGACAGATGAGGTGAGGGGTTGTGAATTAACATTTAATTTGACTTAGAAAACACAAAATATTAGGTTTTTGCATCCAAATATTATGGGATAAATTTGGCCAATGATAGTTATTTACGTGGAAAAATATTTATATTGAGAAGGCCTCATTTGTTTGAGGAATTTTGTCCATGTGAATACAAAAAGCCTTCCCTCTCTCACACACATATACATTATGTATTCAGGTTGTTTTTTTTTTTCTCTAAATATTCTATGTTTAAGTTGAATCAATGGCTAGTCTATAAGATAAAGGTAAAACTCTGTTTTAAGAAAACAATGGGCTGGCCACAGTGGCTCACACCTGTAATCTCAGCACTTTGGGAGGCAGATGGGGGCAGATCGCTTGAAGCCAAGAGTTGGAGACCAGCCTGGCCAACATGTTGAAACCCGGTCTCTGCTAAAAAATACAAAAAAAATTAGCTGGCATGGTGGTGCACGCCTGTAATCCCTGTTACTCCAGAGGGTGAGGCATAAAAATCCCTTGAACCTGGGAGGTGGAGGTTGTAGTGAGCCAAGATCACACCACTGCATTCTAGCCCGGGTGACAGAGCAAGACTCTGTCTCAACAAAAAAACAACAAACAAACAAACAAACAAAAAAAGAAAGCAAGAAAAACAAAACATTAATGTGTGTATATATATATATGTAGACATATAAATATGTGTTTCTAACTCTGCTGGAAATGAGAGATAAACCAAATATTCCAGGGGTTTCCCTAAGACTCAACATCAATACCCCAAAATTAATTAACTAATGAGTATTAATACTAATTAACAATTGCATGGCATTAATTTTGTGCCAGGCATGGATATAAATCTTGTGAGTGTGAACAATTGTCTGTAATACCATTTATTTCTCACAACACCCTGTTGAGTTATCATTATCATTTTACAGATGATGAAACTGAGACACAAAGAGGTTAAGCAACTTGCCCACAGTCACACAGCTAGTGAGTGGCGCAGCTGGGATTTGAACCCAGGCTGTCAAGCTCTACAGTCTGATAACCACTAGAATATTTTGCTTTGTAACATCTGTTGTAAGGATTGAAGGTAAAAATGTATCACGTTTCAAGCTTTCTAGAAATTCTTTCACTAATTCAACACACTTATTGTGGCACTATGCCAGGGATAAGGGATGCAATCCCTGCACTCATGGTGCTCACAGTCTAGCAAAGAACTTCTCTTCTTCCCCTTTCCCTCCCTCCCTGCGCTCTGTCCCTCTCTTTGTCCCAAGGAAATTATCCACATGAACAGACTTTATTTCACAACTTCATCTAAAAACTCACATGCACATACCCTGATGATGTAACTTAACAGGTCTAACAAAACCCCAAATTTACAAATTTAAAAAAGAAAATCACCAACCCAAGGAGAGGAGGACATGGCCCAATGGGAAATAAACCCAAATTGCTAAGACACATACAGCACTAAAATCTAGAAGGCTTGAAAGACAACGTTTGCCACTATTGAGAGATTTCTTGTGCTTTCAAAGACCACAAGCAGAGAGTGGTTGATAAACATCCTGTCTAAACGTAATATTGGAGGCCTGTCTCAAGGTAATATTCTAGTAAGGGAAAGAGCATTGACTTCATCGTAAGCGGCTAGTCTGCCGCTGATGGCAGACTAAGACTGGAATGTGCAGATAATTATCTTTAAGGCCAGTCAACGGCTATATGTCTCCTCTAATATCACCTTTAAGATCAAGCCAAGACATTCCAGTCTGAATCAAGGTTTATTTATGAAAGGATTTAACACTTTTAGATCCCATATTGCTTGGAGGACCACCAATCTGCATTCCCAAATATCCAATTTCTTCAATTTCACAGAGCATGAATGAGATTTCAGGTTCTCATATGTTAGAGGGAAAAATTTAAGACACTAAAATTCCTTTTCTTCAATGAGGTGAATTTCTTTGCTAACGCCTCCACAAAATAAAATCACCACTAGGGACTGAAAGTAGCAAATATCATAAGTCATAATGCCACATTCATGTAGATATAACCAAATTTTCAGGTATTTCCAGCTGAATGGACTCCCTTGTTCCACTCAAACTTGAAAGGTCAAAGGAGCAATTTGATTGTGGGTGCTCTACACAGACCACAGACAGGAGAAGGAATGGCCCTTCTACCAGGAAGGACACAACACTTAAAGGGGCATGCAGACCACTGAAATTCAAATGAACCCCCATACATTGGAGTGATCTACCAAAGGGAACCAGTTAATCAGGAAGGCTGTACGAGGTTCCTCACTGGTGGTGGTAGGGATTGATCAGACATCCGTTTTAAAGAACCAGTATAAACATTGGCTTAAACTAGACCAGAACCAGCATAGTATAGAGTGTGGAGAGAGAGGTGGTGGTACCTACATACAGGTGAGGAGAGAGAGAAGAAATCTCAGAAGAGATATCCCAGAGCTGGTATTTCAGCCCTACAATGCTACTTGATGGTTGCCAGTGCGAGTGAGAAAGATAATGATGACCATGAAGGTTGCCAACAGATATTAAATCAACCCATCATTTTATAGGGAACATAGTAGCATTCATTTGATAACATCAGCACACTGAAATAGTTTAAAAATGACGCAAGAAAAAATGAAAAGTGACTTCAGTTGAAGAACAGTCAAATGCCTTGTCTTATTACCCTACTGTGTATATGTGTGTGCATGTGTAAGTGTATATTTACTTTTATATGAAAATCCAACCCTCTTGGTGGTCATATTTATCACTCTAAACTAATAAAGATCCATTCTAATTTTCTAAGACATAATTAAATGTACATATACACATATTTGTACACATAGTAGAGAAGGCCGTTTGGAAAGAAATATATCAGGGAATTAACAGTGGTTTTCCTTGATTATGAATCATGGGCTTTTTTTTCTATTTCTCATTACTCAAACCCAAAATAGCTTTACTGATACTTTGACCCCAATTATTAAAATAATGCATATTTATGTCTTGTTAATATTAAACATACAGGAAAGTATGAGAGAGAAAGAAAAGCAAAACAAAATAACAAGCACAAACCTAGGACCCAGAGGAACACTGACAGCCATTTCTATAGACTTCCAAACTTTTTCCATCAGTGCCTCTTAACAAGTCAATCGTGCTACACATACTGTTTTATGGCTTTCTTTTTTTATTGTATTTATTTATTTAGAGATGGGGTCTTGCTCTATTGCCCAGGCTGGAGTATAGTGGTGTGATCATAGCTCACTGCAGCCTTGAACTCCTGGGCTCAAGCAATCCCCCCACTTCAGCCTCCTGAGTAGCTAAGACTATGGGTGCATACCACCATGCCTGGCTATTTTTCTTTTTTCAGAGACAGGTCTTGCTATGTTGTCCAGTCTGATCCTTCCTTTCAGCTCCACAAAATAACATGGATGTTTTCTCTATCAATAAATATTGATCTAGTTCATTTTTTCATGGTCACAGTGTAATCTATAAGAATCACCTCCTGGGGGTCTTGTGGTTATTTCCAAATTTTTTAATTTATAACTAAGAGTGGATAAATCATATCTAAATATTTTCTTTGCCAACGATCTGGCGATTACTTAAGAGAAATTCCCAGAAAGGTACTTGCTGGTTCGAAGGACATGTACATCTTTGTGTTTTAGTGCACATACCTATAAATTGGTCTCCTGAAAAGCCACACAAATTCAGAAACAGAGGTATATTTTAATTTCTTCTTTTTGCTTTTCTGTATTTTTTGTAACTTACTTTTTTGCTGACATTATACTTAAAATTGCTTCTATAAAAGGAAAAAAAATATTTTATGGAAAAAGAAAAGGGACAATTGGAAGATGACTTTTTCCAATGGAGAATTTTGATCTATGGGACAGGACTTTCCCGGAAAGAAGATGAGGACACAAGACTTGACACTACTGTCCATTAAACTCACCACCTCACCTCCCTTGCTCATGCCCATCATCCAGACTTTTCACACACGGTCATCTACAGGAGGAAATGCAGTGATGAGCAAGCCTCAGTATTCACTCTTTACATGGTTCTAGCTAACACTGCATCAATAAAAGACCATTCTGTACCCTTTTTCTAGTAGTATCTCCCTTGAAGGTAGAGATTCAAAAGAATCCACCTTAGATTGAAGCAGGAATTTCCAATTTCCTTCCCTTATTCTTAAACTAATAAAATATTCTTGCCCCTTTATGACAAATTTTTTTTTTTAAAGATAACACAGCCCAGCTGAATCAGGAGTGGGGAACAAGGAGACTGGATACTCATCTTGAGAAAAGTCTCCAAAAATGATCAGTTGAAGTTAGTATTTTCATGAAGTTTGTTAACTCTGATGCAAAGATGTCTCTGAAATCTGTAGATACACACAGAAATTAGTCAACAACTGAGGTTTTTTCTGTATGGGCTAGTTTCCCACCAACCAGAGCCACAGGCTCCCAAACCCCTTCTGTTCTTAGTCTCACTCTCTCTAATGTCAAACCTGGCCAAACTAGGGGCTGGAGACTGGGTCTCTTATCTTTAAATATTACATTATTCTTAACACTCTCTATTGGCTAAAAATGAAACAGAAGTTCAGAAAACTCACAGGCCATGAATCTGCTTACTTCAGAGGTCACCTTTAAGATTTAAGAATACTGCCAGCTTTTCACTTTAATATGGTACCCACTCCTACCGAAATCCTCCTTCTGTTGATACACACACAACTTGATTCTTACCACTTCTAGAAAGCCATCGCCCTACTACTCATCCTCTCCTTAGATGCAAGGTCTGAGAACTCACGAACTTTCCTGATGCAAGCGACCTACTGGCTAAGCTTCACCTCAGGCCAGAAGAAACAACTGGCCCATGCATTGCACCATTTTCCAACCAGCAGATGTAAACACATGTAAATCTAGGCCCACAAAGGAAGCAGCTACTTCTTAAGTTGATTTTGATGATCTCTTGAACTTTATCCCACAAAACTAACCCACCATTGCAAGATGGAAGGAGAGGAGCTAGAGGTGTGCTTTCTTTCTGGACATTCTTCCTTCTAAGCACTAACCACACCTGCAGTCCTCTATTTGGGAACATAGGTCATTATTTTAATGCATATAAAAAGCAAACAATTAAGATAGAACCAAAGATTTTTAAAATAATCGAATTTTGAAGCATCTTGCCTTTCAGATCCAATCTTTTATAAAAACTATGCCGTTGTCACATATTTCATACACGCTTTTCAATTTGATCCACTCTATCGTTGAAATGCTCATATTCATAGTGTCCTGAGTAAGTCTCAGGAGGGACATTTGTCAGGACATTAGTAATTTCCATATTTGTCTCAACTTTACCAAGTATATAAACCCTATGCTGTT
This sequence comes from Nomascus leucogenys, assembly GCF_006542625.1. Lineage (NCBI taxonomy): Eukaryota > Metazoa > Chordata > Mammalia > Primates > Hylobatidae > Nomascus > Nomascus leucogenys. The sequence continues at coordinate 95,802,881 of NC_044384.1, read as the reverse complement.
TAACATTATTTCAGCACTTTTTAAAGCAAAAATAAAATAAAGTGATTTTAAAATTCATATAATTATATGATCATTGCACCAACAAAGATTATGACGCTTATGTTGGCTTACAGAAGACATTTCCATAGAAGAGACAGAAAGGGTCATTTTAGCTGATTAAAAAAAAAAAAAAGTCTGAATGCAGTACAACAAAGGGCTGTTATGGAGGTATGTAGCATATAAAATCAAACTCACAAGAACCAAGAATCACTTATATTAATTTATAATATGCCTTGGTTTCAGAAAGAAATGGCTGTGTTTTTAATATTTTAGGCCTCTTGATAAAATTCTGCCACATGACAGCTATACATTTGGTTATGAGAAAAGTGAGTTTGGATTCATGAAAGACACATGACATTTGAGCTAATGGGGATGTACAATAACATCCCACGGATCGTTATGGATGTCAATACACCTGACAAGTAACAGCTTTCCTACCTTCTGACCGGCTGAAGGATTGGAAGCAAGATAACCACCCTCACTAGTAGTACATGTGTACAGAAAGACAATAGGCTCATTTAAGGTCATCGAGGGGAGCTGACTTAATTTGGGGAGGTGCCTATCCAGAGGCTTGGTGATCACTTCCTAATTTATTGCTGTATTGTAGAGAGCAAGAATTCTGGATAAGTAAGGTCCTAAAATGTAAGAAGTTACAGATGACTCCAAAATTTCTTTGAATCTTTAAAAAACGATGACAGATTATGAGACAAAAAAAATCACTTAAGTCCTTCCTAGTAATAAATATCTTCAAAATAGAACATGCATATTCATAGTATTTGTAATAAGGCCATCCCAACTCACACACAGCTGCTGAGCCAAAGTCCCAGAGCATGAACTCGGCTGTGAGGTCAAGCCAGGCCATTCTGAGAGGAGTGCTAAGTCCTTCAACCACCGCAGACCCATTCAGCTCACTGTGGCAACAGCGTGGTGAGAATATTTCAGTCCCAGTGGCCTGGAAGAATGAGTGTACTTCACAAAGCACCCAATTTATTCCCATAAAATGCCTGGCATGCCAATTGACTTTAGGCTCATTTTACACAAAAATCTAGGTTTTTGGAAAGATTTACTCTTGGGTTTCCAAATGTTTATTGCCTCACTGACAGATTTTTAGACTGGTGCTTGTAACAGGTGATTTTTCACACCATGAGGAATCCAAAATGCAATTCCAGGACACTAGGCAAAAACTATCACTAAGATTCCAGTTGGTGTCAAATCACATAGAACCTAGAATATGCAAGCAGAGAAGTAAAAATAGTTCTTTGTTAATAATCGCATGTGAGCTGGTATGGTATCATCAAAAGTTACACCGACTACACCTCCCACTCTCCCTCACTCTGTAAGGTCCATGCCTACTGGTATGTTCTCTGCTCAGCAAATACACTGAGCATGTTCCCACTGCCGGTAGCTTGCATTTGCTGTTCCTGCCACCTAGAGTTCACCCATTCCGGTGCTTGTAGGTTGGCTCCTGACTGTTATTCAGCTTCAGGAGTAGCCCTGCTGCCTCTCCAAGCCACACTGTATATAATATGGCCTGGCTGACCTCCTTCATAACATATATTACAATCTCCAACTCTCTTGTTCATTTCAAAAACATGTATTTCTTGTTAATGAGGGCAAGACTTGGTCTTTCTTGCCTTTCTGTTCCTAGTACCTGGAACAGTATTTAGGACAGGGGTGGGCACTAAATAAATATATGCTAAATAAATGAGTAAAAGGTTTAATTAATCAAAAGTACTAGAAGTTTTTTTGCACTAAAGTGCAAAGCCATGAGGTATGATTTGTATTGTATTGTAAGTATTCCATTATTATAAAAACAAGATATATTTGAGACAAGCCATATGAAAATTAGGTCATAATCTGAAGAATGCAGAGGGTTCCATTAACTCACTAGTTCCCAAAATTCCATCATGAAGATCCCCTGTTGTAGTTTTTCTTCCATGATGCCAATGGTTTGAAATAAAATGCTTTTCAAACCCACTTGCTTCTAGTGAATCAGTTTGTATACCCTTATACACTTTCTAACAAGATTTTTGCAAGAAAAAATAAATGGCAGGGGTAAAAACTTGTTAATGAATGTTCATAGCAACATTCCTTATAATGGCCAAAAGCAGAAACAACCCAGATGTCATCAACCAATGAACAGATAAATAAAATATGGTATATCCATATAGCCATGCAATGGAACATTATTCCTAACAATAAATGAAATACTAATACACGCTGCCACATGGATGAGCCTTGACAACATTGTGCTAAGAAGAAGAAGCCAGATACAAAAGGCCATATGCTATATGATTCCCTTTATATGAAATATTATGAATAGGCAAATCTATAAACTATATAATTCCATTTATATGAAATGTATGAATAGGAAAATCCATAAAGACAGAAAACAGATTAGTGGTTACTGGAAGCTGGAGTTTGAGGAAGGGCAGGGGGAGTGTGGAATAACTGGTTATAGGTACAGAGTTTCCTTTTGAGGTAACAAAAATGTTCTAAAATTGATTGCACAACTCTGTGAATATGCTAAAAATCACTGAATGGTACACTTTAAATGGTGAATTGCATGGTATGTGAATTATATCTCAATAAGGCTGCTACATATTTTTCTAAATGCTATGTGGATACCAGTTATATCTTTGAGAATGGAGCTAGATGATTAATTCTCATCCAGACCAAAAGTCTACAAATAAACACACTATCTGCTAATTGAGAGTTGCCTTGATTAAGAAAATGCCAGCTGCTCTAATAGAGAAACTCTGAAATCTCGGTGGCTTATTATAAGTTTATTTCTAGCTTAAATTTTTTCTGTCTAGTGGTTTCACTATCCTTTAGCCTGGACCTCAAAGTCCCAGTAGATCTTCTGTATCTAGATATCATATAGAGATAAGACAATAGATCACACCAAAGCTATTTATATGCCAGGTCTGAAAATGGAAAAGGATAAGTTACTTCCATTGACCAAAGCTTGGTCTTGTGGCCATTTCTAGCTACAATGTGATCTGGAAATGTAATGTATATCTAGGAGTAAGAGGAATCAGGCTTTGTTGAAGGTATAGCAGAGACTTACTCCCTCAGGGTTTACTGTCTTAAAAAATAAGAAGGTGGGGGCAGGGTGATCTATTACCATCTGTTTTGTCTCACTCTTCCTCCAAATATCTTCCTTCTTAACAAGTAATTGGTGCCAGTCAGGGAATAAATTGGTAAAACTACCTTACAGAGAAATTTGGCAATATGTAATAAAGTTAAAGATGTGTGAAAATTATGGCCCAAGGTGCTAGATTAGAAAAACATAACCATGAGTCTTTTCAGCTTTTCATTCCTTAAATCTGGGCTGGTCTTGGGACTTGCTTAGACCAATAGAATGTGGTGGAAATGATGCACTGTGTGCATTTCAGAGTCAAAGCCTTAAAAGGCCTTGAAGCTTCTTCTTGAGACACTGTCTCAAGAATGCTGTGCTGCGAGGAAGCTAATCCACCCTATCATAGGATAAGAAGCCATATGGAGATCTGAAGTGCCCTAGCTACAGGCAGCACCAACAGCCAGATATGTAAGTGGGGCCACATCCGACCATTCACTCATTCTAGACATCACCTGACTGGAACTAGATGAAGAAGACTAGCTAAAGAATCATGCCAAAAAACAGCATTGTGTAAATCATTATTTTAAGCCAGTGAGTTTGGGGTGTTCTGTTATGCAGCAATAGATTCCTGATATAAACAAGAATTTTATCTTCAAATATACACTAAAGATAAATTCTCATATGTTTTCTCAAAGAGAAATGCTCAAGAATGTCCACCACAGCATTGTTTGCAAAAGGAAAAATACATAAATAACTAATATGGCAACCATTACCAAAAAATGGATATTTAAAGTATGATGTAGGTAGGATAGAGTGGTTCACACCTGTAATCCTAACACTTTGGGTGGCCAAAGTGGGAGGATTGCTTGAGGCCAGGAGTTCAAGACCAGCCTGGTCAACATAACAAGACTTTCTCTCTACAAAATGTTTCAAAATTAGCAGGGCACAGTGGCATATGCATGTAGTCCTAGCTACTTGGAAGACTGAAGTGAGAGGATGGCTTCAGCCCAGGAGTTTGAGGCTGTCATGAGCTATGACCATGCCACTGCACTCCAATCTAGGCAACATAGTAAGACTGTCTCTAAAAAAATCATTTAAAAAAGTATGATGCCAATGAAGCGCTATGCAGCAATGAAAATAAAACAGAGCTACAGGTATCAATTGGATAAACTTTAAAAACTTACTATTAAGAAATTAAAATGAATTGCCCAGTGAAACACATTTATTCAATCAACAAATATTTATTGAACACTTTGTAGGTACCTGGAATAAACCCCCACAACCTCACAACTTTATCTTCAATGAACATGTATTCTAGTGGTAGGAGACAGCCAAAAAAGAAAAAAATAAGTAAAATGTGTAATAACTGAGACAGTGAAGAGTGCTAAAGAGAATAATAAAGCAGAAGAAGGAGATGACCGACTTGCAATTTAGGAAGGCCCTAAGGCACAGCCATGTAAATAAGACTTCAGGGGGTAGTAAAACAGCCAGTGGCTATCAGGGGAAGGTCATTTTAGGCAAAGGGAATTGCAGGTGCAAAAGCCCCAAGTTGGAAGGGTCTCCTGTGTGTTCAAGGAATAAGGAGGAGGCCACTGAGTAATTGGCCTAATAAGTAAAGTTAATGAATAAAGAAGAAAGTATGAAGCCATTTATGTTGCACTTAAGAATGCAGAAAATAATAGCACATATTATCTGTGAATTCATAACATCTAGTAAAATTACAAAAATAGTCTACATTGTTTAGGAATACACACATATGTCAAATAAGTATAAAAATTAGTACGGCCGGATGCACATTACATTTGGGAGAGGATTCTCTTTGATAAAAATGGAGATACATGGAATCAGGATGGAGTAAAATATTTTCTCTCTTTAAAAATGTCAAGCAAATACGAAAAAATTATTTATTAAGTAAAATTTAATTTGTATTGAGTGTTGGGTAAATGGATTTTATTATACTATTTTCTGTATTTTCCAGTATGTTTGAAATATTTCATAATTGGTTTTAAAAAGGCACTAAACTAATAAATATTTCATCAACAATCAGCAACTGTTGTTTAAATGAGAAGATCTAGTTACACATACACACATGCACACTAACACACACACACACCACAAGTAAGAAGGATATTTGCTAACTGCCCAAAAACTCAACAGGCATCAGGGGGATGGGCTTCACTGAAAAGGACATCATCTCTCCCTGGAGGTAACAGTCAACACATTTCATGCATAATATTATATAAGATTTAGTCCATATCTTGTCATCTTAATTCTATTTTAATAATGGCATACATCAACATGAATTCTACTTGAACCCTTTAGTGCTTCTTTATCTGCTTCTAATACAATTTCAAAGAAGCATTTGAATGTAAAATTCATTCTAAATAATAGAGCACATGATTCTGCAAAACTGAAGGGAAGTGGGGAGGTTAATAATGATAACAATGACAATAATTGTATGGCATTCATTGGATGCTCAGTATTTGTCAGTCACTTTTCCAAATTCCTATCTTGTATTAGCTCATTGTTTTTTCCTACCAGCCCTATGAGGTTATCCCATTTGACCACTGAAGAACGGAGGGGCAGAGTGAGTGATACGCCCAAGGTCACACAGCTAGAAAGTGATGACACTGGCTTCAAACCTAGGGGGCTAAGTTTGATGGCAGAGACTGAATCATAACCAGTCAGTTCTGGCGGGAATGCAGAAACCTCTGAGCACAGCCTAAAACTTCTCTCACAATTTGCTGCTTACGTACTAAAGTAAAAACTGACTGTGAATGTGTTTGTGCAATTAGGCAATAAATTATTAACTACATGGTTCATATTTGCTTTAATCAATGGGATTAGAGGCTTCAATTGAATCAATGTGAACCTTAATTACCCACCAACATGAATTTGAAATCTGGCTGACTCTGGTAAATAAAAATATATCAATAAAACTGCACCCAAAATAGTTATGACCCTTTAAACTCTTATAAACACTATCATCCTTATGGTCTTGGTGTTTGGGGAAGAGGGGGCAGGCCCCGATCTAGCTCTGAGAATTGCCTCCTGATTCTCACTGAACTCCTCATTCATTTCTTTGAAGGCTGTATTCCCACACATATCAGGCCTACAGAGTTTTATCAGGCAAGGTTTGGAGATTGCTTCTCTACTGGGAATTCTCAATATGACAGTTCAAAATTCTGTCATTACAAACTGAACAATCAACCCGAATACGGTTTTTAACAAATGAGATGCTGAGACAATGAATACAATGCAGTGGCTTCTAAGATCATTAAAGCCAAAGTTGGAAAATGCAAATTATTTTATTTTATTTTGAGCCACAAAAATGAAAAAGAACTAGCATATCACTTTTCTACTAGTTTTGTATTAATAGATTTAAATATGAATGTAGTCCATATATGGACAGTGTTAATTCTTATAACTGAAAAATCATGTTTTCTAGGAATTATGTGCAATTGGGAACATGAAAAAAGTACTTAATGGGACATCTTAAAAACAAATTCATTGTTGGTTAATCAATTCTTTCAGATAATTTCTACTGTTAACATAACTAATGTTTCCTAATTTAAGTGAAGCTTTGTTAAATGATATCAGACTCTCTCTACCTCTTTGCTCTTGCTAAATTCTAACGATTGTATAATATCAACCCAGAGATACTGCTTTGCCCACACATTAGCTCATACAGAGAAATGTATTCATTCAGAAGTCTTCCCAAACATACCTCCTCTAGTCACTTAGTCTTCAAACTAAATGAGTGGACTAGAACTTTCTAGCAACTGTCTCAGAATACTTCTGACCCACATAGTTTCAAATCAGTTACTTTAAGTACATTAAAGCTTAATTTAAACTATTTTTATTACTGGAAGCAAGGTAAAGTCAATGCTCCCAGAGTGACGTTTCTAACAAAACCAACTCAAACTTTGCTTCACTAAAATATAGCCACCCAGGGGAAAAACATCATAAAGATAGTAATTATGGTGAGATAATCAAAGGCCTCTACACTGAAAAAAAAAACTGTCCTAAAAATGTCACTTGTGGGTTTTGAGGCTTTGGAGCCTTGCAAGGGGCTTACTTTAAACAGAAATCCAGCGGAAGCAACACACTTTTGGTCTCTCTGTGTCTCCCCTCCCCTTTCTCTCACTCTTGGGAAGAAGAAAAGATGCCAGTAGAAAAACATCAAACAGCTCTTCTCCCCCTACCCCCTTCTTTCTTTGTCTTAATTTCTACAGTTGCTTCAAAACATCCCCATTTTACTTAGAATCTTTTTCCTCTCAGATGTTCCTGGCTTGTAATTACAATCAAACAAAGATCCTACATAACTGTCCTCATGACCTTCCAGGTCCCCCACGGGGAAATTCCCAGCTGAAACTGCATCTGTCTCTTGCTCTTTAAAGAAACCAGCAGTATGAATTAACTATAAAAGTTGACTCAATTTGAATGGACAGCTCTCAAAAAAAGGAAACACAATAAGCACATGAACAAGATGCCCAACATCACCAGATATTGGGGAGATGCAAATAAAACCACAGTGAGATGGCTATTGTCAAAAAGTATTGGTGAGGATGTGGGGGAATTGGAGTCCTGTGCATTGCCAGTGAAAAAGCAAAATGGTGTAGCTACTGTGGAAAACAGTATGGCAGCTCCTCAAAAAATTGGGAATGGAATTACCATACAGTCCATCAATTCCACTCTGGGTAGATGTCCAAAAGAATTAAAAGCAGGGACTTGAACAGATACATATATACCACTGTTCATAGCAGCATTATTCACAATAGCCAGGAAGCAGAAACAACCCAAGTGTCTATTGAAGATGAATGAATAAACAAAATGTGATATATACATGCAATGGAAAATATTCCATTATTCATCCTTAAAAAGGAAAAAAAATTCTGACACATGCTACACACGGATGAACCCTGAAGACATCGAGTTAAGTGAAATAAACCAGACATAAAAAGAAAGATACGGTATGACTTGGCTCATTTGAGGTACTTAGAGTAGTTATATTCATAAAGCCAGAAAATAGAACACAGGTTGCCAGGGACCAGGGATATGAGGTTATTGGTGAGTTACTGTTTAACAGATATAGAGTTTCAGTTCTGGAGATGGATGGCAGTGATAGTTACACAACACTTTGAATGTATTTAAAGCCACTGGTAAAATGGTAAATTTTATGTTATATATATTTTGCCACAATAAAAAAAAAAAGTTGACTCAGAAGATATAATAGCAAACAAGGAATTATTTTCAATTTATTTATAAAAGCTATTGCTTTTATAAACAGCAATAGCTTTTATAAATCTGTCTCTTCAATTGCAGCTCCAGGATAGGCTATAAATATAGGGATTCTGGGTTGTAGAGGCTCTCCTCTTAGTGACCTCAGATCAGAGTCTAGATTGCGGTAGACAGAATCACAACAATTCATGCCTTTAAATTTTCTACTGCTTTAGGGAGAAGGCTCTAGCTTAAGACAAATGGATCTCATTTCTTCTGTGCACCAGCTCTGACAGACATCACTAATCGATTACAGCACTGCCTTGCACTGAGTCCCCTGGGACCTCATAATCTTTCCCAACATAGGGTTAAGGCAGCCACCAATTAATCAGAGCTGTCTCCCAAAATGAAATCTATTTGCTGTAGTGATCCAGATGGCAATCTATTTATTTTAAGCCAAACTAAAATGTTACATATTAAAAACCTTATTATTAAGCTAGGGACACCAGATTATAGATGTAAGGGGACAGATTTGCCCTACTCTCTGTTCATGCCTTTTCAACTATTTGGGATTCTGACACATACCATAGAAAAGCACCTTGGATCAAACAACACAAAAAATCAGAGAGATAGAGATTCTGGTACATATAATATACTAGTAGAATTAAAGCTGTCCTTAGGAAAGGCCTCACTGTCTTCTAGAGCAGGGGTTGGCAAACTTTTTCTGCCAAGGGCCAGACAGTAAAATTTTGGCCTTTGTGGGCCATATGGCCCCTGTTGCAACTCCTCAATTCTTTCCTATGAAAACAGCTACAGACAAATGAATGGGCATGGCTGCATTCCAATGAAACTATGCACAAAAACAGGTGGCGAGAGGGATTCAGGTTTGGCCCACAGACCATAGTTGGCCAACCAGTGTTCTAGATATTCTATCTTCAGTCCAGATCTCTGTAGGGGCCTTTTTACTCTTTCTTTTCATCTACCTTTAGATTTTTAAAACCATTTCTAGCCCCATCTGAGCATCACCTTCCTCTCTCCACAAAAATCCTGTGGACCTAGATATAGCTGAATGAAGACCCACACAGAAGGCAGAGCTCCAAGCAGAAGGTGGAGTGAGGCAGAAAGAAAGAATCCAAGAGCACAGAAATGTTGTGGGGAGAGGGAGCAGGGGGTGGAATGTAGAGTTAGAACTAAAAGCAAAGAACTAAGGCTTTCTCCCAGTGGGAGCCTGAAAGATGGATCAGCAGAGTAGGGGAGTCACTCCTCAATTTCTACCCACCCACAGAAGCCAGATCTTTTAAAATATAGGATTCAAATCCATTCAAAATGAACCCTGTGTGGATATGCTCTTGAATTCCATGTGTGAGCTTGATCTGACTAGTGGCCAGTTTGGTTATAGTATGCACTACCTTGCTAAGGACAGTACAGAGAATTATATCCTCACATCTCTCTGGAGACTGATGCAAAGTAGGTCCAAAGCTTAAACAAGGTTATTTAATCTGTTGCCACTTCCAACAAACTGCTCAAACACAATTATATACAGCAGGGTAAGCGTGGAACAGGTTGAGCCAGAAGAAACAAAGAGCAGGATATGTTTGTATAGAGAAAGGATCTATTTAGTGTTACCAGATCATAAAGCTGGAGGCAGATTCTGGTGCAAAATGGGGATGAGAGTTAAGCCAGGGCAAGACAATGGAGGGCCTTGAATGTCCCAATAAATACCTCAGAGTTATACCTTGCATTCAATGGCAGGGTTATTGAACATCTTAGGTAGGGCGGTTATGAGAAATTATAGAGAATAACTCAAAACAGAATCAGGGCTTGAGGCAGAGGGATCAGTCAGGAAGCCACTGCATAATCTAAGCAAGAGAAGATGAAGATCAGAACAAAGTCAGGGTATGAAAGGGATGAGCAGGAGGTTACAGATTCAAGAAATATTTAGAGGCTAAAATCAGTAGGACCCAGTGAGCAATTAGATGTGAGAACAGGGGTATGTTAGAGACAGAAAGGAACTAAGGGTGGCTCAGATTTCTGGCCTGGACAACTGGGCAGATGCCTGGGCCATGTCCCTGTGAAGCCAGACCAAGCCATATCACCAATATGATCTTCCAAATTACAGAGAGAACTACGTACCCAGCAAATAGGAAATCTGGAAAAAGTTCCAAGAAGAAAAGATTTAAAGACAAAACCAAGTTTGGAAATATCCTAGTAACAAGTACTGGAAATCATAATTACGGACACATAAATAAAAGGCCAGCAGAGACAAATGACCATATGATGCTACTATTAAAGCTGGCTTTACTGTACACGGTAGTATTTCTACTGTGTTTCAATGTTTTGTCTGTAAAATACACAAAGCTATAAAATGTATATCACATGTGTGTCTGCGTGTTTTACAACCAGGCCATGCCTCAGATGAACACCTTCTGTCCTGTAGTATTTCATTAGACACAGCACTTTTTTTTTTTTTTTTTTGAGACGGAGTCTCACTCTGTCACCAGGCTGGAGTACAGTGGCACAATCTTGGCTCACTGCAACCTCCACCTCCCGGGTTCAAGTGATTCTCCTCCCTCAGCCTCCTGAGTAGCTGGGATTACAGGTGCGCATCACCACGCCCGGCTAATTTTTGTATTTTTTAATAGTGACGGGGTTTCGCCATGTTGGTTAGGCTGGTGTTGAACTCCTGACCTCGTGATCCGCCCACCTCGGCCTCCCAAAGTGCTGGGTTTACAGGCGTGAGCCACCGCGCCCAGCCTAGACACAGCACTTTTAAACAATGGAGGGAATTTTAGTAAGTGCATATTTCAAATGACCCACCCAGAAAAGAGATTTGAGTGGGTGGGCACCCATTTACTATTTAGGTTTATGAATTATTGTTATTTCTACAACTTTTAAAATATTTTCACGTTGTCTTAAATAGTGTATACATCATTAAATAGATGTCAAATGATTATGGGAAAATGACATGGAATTGTTGAAGATTTGAAGCACTACCAGTCATGGGTAACTAAATTCAAAAAGACATGTAGGATAGAAAAAGACAAAAATGAACAGCAAAACGTCCAGAAGCTTGGAAAAATCTGTTCCCATGGAGTAAATTCAAGGTCTACACGCTGTGCCTAAATTCAAACCAAGACCTAGCATGCTGGCTTCTACATTCCACCTGCTGCCCTAACAGAGCTTCTTTTTTTTTTTTTTTAAAAAAAAAAAAAAAAAAAAAAAAAAACTACTAAAAGATCGAAGTCCTACACCTTGAAGGACACACAAAGATTTTATATCATTTATCAAGGATTGAAATAAATAATATTCAGAAACAGGCTCCTGGTCTTCCAGTTTCACCCTGTGAAATGTACCTGTGTTCCATGGACTATAGAAGAGTTGAACGCAAGTAAGATCCGGGTTTGAATCTTGGGTCTGTTACTAGCAAACTGCATTCCGTGGAATAAGGCATCCTCCTTTACCACCTTCTGTCTCTATTTCTGAACAATTAGGAGGTGAACTCGAGCATCATGGCCCCTTCCTGCCAGGTCCTCCAGCCAGGCAGCCCCTGGAGAGTCCTCCACAGCACTCCACAAGTTTTTCATTAATTTCCTATTTCAGGTCTCTGTGGCTGGAAGGCAAGTCTATGAAGATGGGGGTCATGTAATCTTGCTGACTTCAGAATACGCAATGCCTAATACAGTCCCTGGCACTCAGGAGGAGCTCAATAAATATTTTTAAAGTAACTGCCTTCAAGGAACTTCCAAAGGCTTTTTTTATTCATTTGTTTTTATATAGTTAGTTACTAGCAATGCCAGAAATAAAATTCAGATCCCTGATACTGCCCTGAGAGTGGAGGGCAAATCAGTTCTAAGTTGGACCCCTGTCCATTCTGTTTTTGCTATCAGATCATTTGGGGACTTGCCTCATTAGAAGCTTTCCCAGTAACTAGTTGCTTGCCCATCTGAAGGTCTATATTCCTAAACTGTTCCCCAGAGCCTCCTGTTTCTTCCAAAAGGAAACATAAACCCTATTTAGGTTTGTCTTAGATTTTACATTAACAACCATAAAGAGACTGATCATGAAATGGCACATACTAGGAAAGTTGAAAAGGTAAGCAGAGTCTCAGGGTAACTTCTCAAAATTAAGCCTTGTCCCACTCAATTCTTCTCCTTCCCTAAAATCCCTAGGGAATGATCCACCCCACAAAGTTGCACCATCCTTTTGTTTTTTGCTTTTTATGGCAGGGGGTGTTCGTACTTTTTACATTTTTATTTTCAATTTTTGTGGGCACGTAGATGTATATATTTATGGGGTATATGAGATATTTTGATATAGGCACACAATGTGCAATAATCACATCAGGGTAAATGAGGTATCTATCACCTCAAGCATTTATCCTTTCTTTGTATTACAAATAATTCTATTCTATTCTTTTAGTTATTTTAAAACATACAATAAATGATTGTTGACTCTAGTCACCCTGTCATGTTAGCAAATACTAGATCTTATTCATTCTATCTAACTATATTTTTGTACCCGTTAACCATCCCCATTCCCCGACCCCAACCCCAGTACCCTTCCCAGCCTCTGGTAGCCATCCTTCTACTCTCTATCTCCATGAGTTTCACTGTTTTAATTTTTTTTAGCTCCCACAAATAAGTGAGAACATGAGAAGTTGGTCTTTCTGTGCCTAGCTTATTTTACATCACATAACGACCTCTAGTTCCACCCATGTCGTTGCAAATGACAGGATCTCATTCTGTGTTATGGCTGAATGGTACTCCATTGTGTATATGTATCACATTTTCTTTATCCACTCATCTGTTGATAAACACTTAGGTTCCTTCCAAATCTTGGCTATTGTGAATAGTACTGCAATAAACATGGTAGTGTAGATATCTCTTTGATATATGGATTTCCTTTCTTTGGGGTATATACCTAGCAGTAAGACTGCTGCATTGTATGGTAGTTCCACTTTTAGGTTTTTAAGGAACCTCCAAACTGTTCTCCATAGTGGTTGTACCAATTTACATTCCTACCAACAGTGCATGAGTGTTCCCTTTTCTCCACATCCTTGTCAGCATTTGTTATTGCCTGTCTTTTGGATAAAAGCCATTTTAGCCAGGATAAGATGATATCTCCTTGTAGTTTTGATTTGCCTTTCTCTGATGATCAATAATGTTGAGTACTTTTTTCATATACCTGTTTGCTGTTTGTATGTCTTCTTTTGAAAAACGTCTATTCAGATCTTTTGCCCATTTTTTAATCGAATTATTCAATTTTTTTCTTATAGAGTTGTTAGAGCTCCTTATATATTCTGGTTATTAATCCCTTTTCAGATGGATAGTTTGCAAATATTTTCTCCCATTCTGTAGGCTGTCTCTTCACTTTGTTGATTGTTTCCCTTGTGTGTAGAAGCTTTTTAACTTGATGTAATCCCACTTGTCCATTTTTATTTAGATGCCTGTGCCTGTGGGGTATTACTCAAGAAATCTTTGCCCAGTCCAATGTCCTGGAGAGTTTCCCCAGTGTTTTCTTTTAGGAGAGTCAGTTTCAGAACTTAGATTTAAGTCTTTTCTACATTTTGATTTGATTTTTGTAAATGGCAGAGACAGTGGGCTAGTTTCATTCTTCTGCATATGGATGTCCAGTTTTCCCAGCACCATTTATTGAAGAGACTGTCCTTTCCCCAATGTATTGTTGTTGGCAACTTTGTTGAAAACGAGTTCACTGTAGATGTCTGGATCTATTTCCAGGTTCTCTATTCTGTTCTATTGGTCCATATATCTCTTTTTATGCCAAAACCATGCTGTTTTGGTTACTATCTACCATTGCTTTGTTCCTGCCATGGGGAGTTAACCTCTCTGGTGGGGAGTACTCCCCATCTCCTTGACCAAGATCCCTCTTCCTCAGCCAGTAGAGAGAGGCTCCCAGTTTGAACTTTCTCTCAATTTTTCTATCTACTGATTGCTGGGTCCCCTCCCCTAAGCCACAGAGATTGGGAAAATGGCTGTGACTTCTTCAGAGGAGGAGCTCCAGAAGAGGGTAAACAGAGAGCTCCCCCTAAAACTTCCTGCTCAGCACTGCCATCCTGATGTCCACTGTCTCTGAGTCTCCAAAAGAGGCTCCCTCACACTTGCAGAAGTAAGGGGCTCTGAGCCAGCCACATCCCTCACAGGTGCTGCCCTGCCCTCCTCAATTTCTCCAAGCAGCTTCCTCTTACCTGCTAGCCCTGGCTGCGTTCAAGTTTTGTATATTTTTTCTCTTGACTTTTGATCTTCCTTGCATGCCCACTTTTATTTCATTCCTGTTCCTCCAATGGGAAAAATTTGAAGCTTGCTTTCAAATAAGGAAAGAAAAAAGTGGACAAAGCTAAGTTATAATATATAGGGATAGGCAAATGGATAATAAAAATTACAAAGGAAGGTGATATAATTTGTATTTGTGTCCCCACCAAAATCACATGTCTGACTGTAATCCCCAATGTTGAAGGAAGGGCCTAGTGGGAGGTGACTGGATCATGGGAACGGACTTCCCCATTGCTGTTCTTGTGATAATGAGTTCTCAGGAGATCTGCTTGTTTAAAAGTGTGTAGCACCGTCCCCTTAGCTCTCTTCCTCCTGCTGCAGCCATATAAGAAGGCACGCCTGCATTCCCTTCCCCTTCTGCCATGATTGAAGATTTCTTGAGGCCTCCTCAGCCAGGCTTCCTGTACAGCCTGTGGAACCGTGAGGCAATTAAAATTCTTTTCTTTATAAATTATCCAGTCTTAGCTGGAAACCATGGCTCATGCCTATAATCCAGCACTTTGGAAGGCCGAGGCATGTAGATCACTTGAGGTCAGGAGTTCGAGACCAGCCTGGCCAACATGGTGAAACCCAATCTCAACAAAAAATATAAAAATTAGCCAGGCATAGTGGTGCACACCTGTAATCCCAGCCACTTGGGAGGCTGAGGCAGGAGAATTGCTTGACCCTGGGAGGCAGAGGATGCAATGAGCTGAGATGGCACCGCTGCACTCCAGCCTGGGAGACAGAGTGAGACTCTGTCTCAAAAAATAAATAAATAAATAAATAACCCAGTGTCAGGTAGTTTTTTATAGCAATGCAAGAACAGACTAATACAGAAAGTAAGGCAGAGATTACCACAAAAGTCAGGAGTGGTTATTCTTGAAATCAAAACAGCATGGTACTGGTACCAAAACAGATATATAGATCAATGGAACAGAACAGAGGCCTCAGAAATAACACTACACATCTACAACCATCTGATCTTTGACAAACCTGATAAAAACAAGCAATGGGGAAAGGATTCCCTATTTAATAAATGGCGTTGGGAAAATGGGCTAGCCATATGTAGAAAGCTGAAACTGGATCCCTTCCTTACACCTTATACAAAAATTAAGTCAAGATGGATTAAAGACTTACATGTTAGACCTAAAATCATAAAAACCCTAGAAGAAAACCTAGGCAATACTATTCAGGACATAGGCATGGGCAAAGACTTCATGACTAAAACACCAAAAGCAATGGCAACAAAAGCCAAAATTGACAAATGGGATCTAATTAAACTAAAGAGCTTTTGCACAGCAAAAGAAACTATCATCACAGTGAACAGGCAACCTACAGAATGGGAGAAAATTTTTGCAACCTACCCATCTGACAAAGGGTTAATATCCAGAATCTACAAAGAACTTAAACAAATTTACAAGAAAAAAAACAACCCCAACAAAAAGTGGGTGAAGGATGTGAACAGACACTTCTCAAAAGAAGACATTTATGCGGCCAACAAACATATTAAAAAATGCTTATCATTACTGGTCATTAGAGAAATGCAAATCAAAACCACAACGAGATACCATCTCATGCCAGCTAGAATGGCAATAATTAAAAAGTCAGGAAACAACAGATGCTGGAGAGGACGTGGAGAAACAGGAAGGCTTTTACACTTGGTGAGAGTGTAAATTAGTTCAACCATTGTGGAAGACAGTGTGGCAATTCCTCAAGGATCTAGAACCTGAAATAACATTTGACCCAGCAATCCCATTACTGGGTGTATACCGAAAGGATTATAAATCATTCTACTATAAAGACACTTGCACATGTATGTTTATTCCAGCACTGTTCACAATAGCAAGGACTTGGAACCAATCCAAATGCCCATCAATAATAGACTGGATAAAGAAAACATGGCACATATACACTATGGAATACTACGCAGCCATAAAAAAGGATGAGTTCATGTCCTTTGCAGGGACATGGATAAAGCTGGAAACCATCATTCTCAGCAAACTAACACAGTAACAGAAAACCAAACACCACATGTTCTCATTCATAAATGGGAATTGAACAATGAGAACACATAGACACAGGGAGGGGAACATCACACACTGGGGCCTGTCAGGGTATGGGGGCCTAGGGGAGGGATAGCATTAGGAAAAATACTTAATGTAGATGATGGGTTGATGGTTGCAGCAAACCAGCATGGTACATGTATACCTATGTAATAAATCTGCATGTTCTGCACATGTATCCCAGAACTTAAAGTATAATTAAAAAAAAAAAAAAGAAAGGAGGAAGTGGGGTGGTTTGAGCAAGACCTCTTGGAGTGTTTCTGGGGTAACTAAAAAGTTCTAGGTCCTTACATGAGTGTTGGCTCAAAGGTGTTCATCTTATAAAAATCATTTGCTGTGCATGTGCTTAAGCTGTTTTCTGCATTTGTACTGTACTTAAAATTTTTACTTCTTTTTTCAACTCTCATCATCTTGGACTCTATAACTTAACTATGGAATAACGATCAACTGGATATGTGTAGAATTTGTTCTGTAAATAGAGAAACTAACAAGTCTCTTCCCATGTTTTCATAAGTTCTCATTGCTGCAATAAATATTTCATATCCAACTTCCATTTGCTTGTCTCTATTCATGAATCAAAGCAGATCTGCTTGAAGACAGACAGTATGTCTAAGTAAGGAAAGTTAGGCTAGAGAAAAGCTTCCATGATGGATAACCTAGGGTCTAAAAGCCCTGAGTAGTCACTAAAAATATAATGCCTCCTTCCTTTTATGTCTGTTAAAGTATTTTAAAGAACTACTATGTACAGAGAAGAACTTTAAAGCAGATGAAGGCAATAATGATGTTATTATTATGACATCTATTGCTATTGCATGCCTGGGGCTAAGTATTTAATGCACTTCATCAAATTTAATCTTTATAACAACCCTAAGAGATGGATATCATGTTTTCTTAGTAATTCTGCCTGGTTCATACTGTTATTCCTCCAACAGGCTGTGCTCGTTCTCACCTCTGGACCTTTGTACATGCTGTTTCCTTACCCGAAATGCACTGGCCCCAAATATTTGCATGGCTGGCTTCTGCTCTGCCTTCAGATCTTAGCTTGAATACTGCACACTCCTCATTTCACAATCATCCTTCTTTTCCTTTCTGGTACTCCTTAAAATATATTCCCAATACATTCACCACTCATAAAAGCAAGTGTCCAAGGGTATTCTTTATTCCTTGACAGAATTATAGTAAAATCTTCCGAAAGTAACAGATGACTCTGATGACTGAGCCATCCTGGAATTTTTTTTCAGCTAATACTCAGCTAGAATGAGGCAAACTATCTTGAGATACATATCTTTTAACAAGGAGCCATGAAAAAAAGAAGGCAACTAATACATAGGTCTGGCCAGGAAAAATGGTCTTGTTAATTACTTTAAAGAATAAAGAAAGCACTGGGCGTGGTGGCTCACACTTGTAATTCCAACACTTTGGGAGGCCAAGGTGGGTGGATCACTTGAGGTCAGGAGTTTGAGACCAGCCTAGCCAACAAGGTGAAACCTTGCCTCTACTAAAACTACAAAAATTAACCAGGCATGGTGGTGAGTGCCTGTGATCCCACCTACTCAAGAGGCTGAGGCAGGAGAATAGCTTGAACCTGGGAGGTGGAGGCTGCCGTGAGTAGAGATCACGTCACTGCACTCCAGCTTGGGTGAAAGAGCAAGACTTTGTCTCAAAAAAAAAAAAAGAGAGAGAATAAAGAAAGTAACCATGCCCAATCTCAAATGCCAACCTTCAGGCTTAGAAGTGAGAAAGCCTACCCTCTGTGCAAAAATGAAACCAAAGAAAAGAATCTTAAATTCTCAATGAAACAGCTGCACATGGGTTTTGGTAAGTCACGTTTTAATTACAAAATTTAAGCAACAATAAAGATAGCAAACACAATTCTTCAGCCATGAGAAGGAAGAATAACGATACCTGTATGCACTTAAACCAACAGGGAAGTATACAGTGTTTCTAAAATTTATTTCATAGCTAAAATTTGTGTTTAGCTTGGTTTTGTGGCTGCCTTTGCAGCCTATATGTGCAGGGCTTTATAAATACTCTTCAGGGATCCTGCCTCCCCATAGCATCAATCAAATTAATCAAGTAGCCGTCAAAGTCCGTTTGGAGAGCTCTATGTGGCTCAAACCAACTGCAGGCAAACCGCGTGGCCACAGGAGCCGTGCCATTTCCTCCTCAGTCACCTCACTCCTGTGGCCTCTGGACTGGAGATGGTGTCCAGCCTCTCAATTTACGGGAAGCCCTTGCCCACCTCCAGTGCGTGGGTATGCAAGGCCATATTTAGCTCAACCTACGCATAGTTCACTTTACCCAACCAGGTGAAGCCAGACACCAAGTGAGCACAAAGAAGAAAGGGCTTTCTGTCTCAAGTATCTGTCTGTGTGAAGTCAGTGGCCACTTTGGTGCCTATGTGTCAAATTCTTCGGGTGTTTAATTTAGAGGTGGAAAATACAGCCATCTAACTCTAGCAAGCAAAATTAAGGAGGCCATGATGTTTCAAGGCAAGAAAATAAAACCATTTGAAAATGGATATACATATGTGTATATATATCTATACACACGCATAGATACCATATGTGCATGTGTGCTCAATGAGGGTACGGCTTGCTGCCAAACATTAAGAAAAGTTCTAAAAATTTATGATGCTGGGAAAAAGTATACAAAGACATAAATCTTGCATTTTTCTCCCAATCAGTGCTAAAGTATCAGAACAGGCATGCAAATCTTCAATGCAGTTTAACCCTAGGAATTTCGAGTTTAACAGAAAACCTAAAATTAGCAATGACCTCCACAAAACATATCAGAATATGACTGAATATTTGGTCAATGCTAAGTGTAGTAATGTTAATGATGACAAAAGTAATTGTGACTGTCATTTCCAGAGTACACTCCCATGTATAAAGAACTGTGACAATGACTTTACATTGAGAGGTCATTGATTCATACAAACTGATGAGGTAGCTAGTCTTCTTATCCCCATTTTAAAGATAAGAAAACTGAGGCATAGCAAGAGTAAGCAATCTCAAAATCACACAGCTGTGAAGTGCTAGAAGAAGGAATGGATTCCAGGCCTACGTAACTCTAGATTGAAGAATGAAAAGAGATGGCCACTGATATGCAGCCTCCCTTCTGAAATGGGGAATAGAAAAGAAACAACATCCAGATCTAGAGAAAGAAAAAAAATTTGGAAGAACTCAGGAAATTTCTGGATAATTTAGGCCTACAAGGAATCAACATCATCCACAATGTTTACATAATTTTGGCAATATGACGATTTTTTGTGATTACACATGACTTTGAATTTTCTGCAGTATAGAAGGAGCCATTTGAAAAGTTCAAAACCCAGTCAGTATATTATTTATATGATGCTTAAAAATTAGCTTGCTTCATTTCAAATAAAAAAATCATGTGGTCTGGGGGTAAAAAAGATAGGGTTACAAAACATGCCGGACTGTTCCAATCTTTGTGCACATCATCCCCAGTCTAAGCAGTGAACTTGGAGGCTGTGACCTACTCCAAAGGTGTAGCCTTTACTCCATGACATTTTGAGAAACAGCTTTGGAACCATCTTCAGAGTTAGGCACAGTACCCTGCCAGAAGCATAACTTTATAGCCACATGTTTTTTAGAACCAAGTCTGGAGAATAAGGCTGCTGATCAAAATAGGAAATGCTGGTTTTAGGTAAGAACACATGATTACAAAAGAGTAAGATCTCTTGCATGGCTTTCAAGGTGGCCAGAGGAGTTCCAGAGAGATTTTGAGTAATAGTCGCCATGCTGGGAAGTGAATACGAGTTCCACAGGGTGATAGCTGAAAAGGAAAACATTCATTTGAAATGTGAGTGCCAAAAACTAGACTATTGAAGATGGTGGCTGTGATGTAGTCCTAGTGCTTACACAGGTTTAGTGTTCCCTGCATGGAGCCCGGCACACAGCAGGTGACCACTGTGCATTTGCTGAATAGCTCAATTACTCCATCCATCTGTCAATTAGACAATGAACAAACTCTTGGCTAGTGAGAAAATTCCTTGCTCACATAATTGCTATTGGTCAAGATCTAAACACTCAGAAAAAGTATAGCTTCACTTAGAGAACCAAAATATGAAGAAAAAGTTGCTCTGAGAAACTGCCAGCTCATTTTGCCACCTTTCTGAAAATTTTTCCAGTCTGCAGGCCATGTGCCCCACATGTGTGCATACAGGGTGCCTGCCACATAAGGCCATTGCTCTGAGGGCAGGGTGGAAATTAGGTTTCCTCTGGCCCCTTTGTTACGCTGCCCTCCCTGCTCTCCAGACAGCCATTCCAAGCAGCTTCTAATGAGGAAGGTGCCCTCTGCAACTTCAAGGAGAAGTGAAAAACAGCTAGGGTAGATCAACAATAATGCACATCTTCAAACGCCAACAAGAATGACTCTTGCAGGAAATCTCTGCTCAAACAAACTTCATGACAAAATCTAGATGGTGCATTCTTTATTCATGCTTGGCCTATCTGATTATTCAGTTATTCATGTATCTCATTTTTATGAATAATTAATAGTAATTATTATCTTATTACCTATCAGGCACTGAAAAGACACAGGTCCTCACTTCGAAGGAGGTCTCCATTGAGTCTCAGGCAGAACACACACTCCTGCTCTCTCCCGAGCCCCCTGCATGGGCTGATTGGCGTTGGCACTCTTCTCTTCCCTCACAGATACAGCCTCAGTCCTTCTCTCCTGCATGCTGAGAAGCCACTACCAATCCTCAGAGCTGCTATGGAAGCTTATTTGCAACTCTGCTCACTTATAATAATTCATGTATTCAGTTAGTCAAAAAGTATTTATTGAATGTCTACCATGGGCCAACTCTGTTTTGGATACGTAAGATAGTCCTACATTCTAGGAAGAGGGATGATGGACAAAGTGCCTGTGTGCTCATGGGAAAGACAGATAAGGATACAAATAACTGTACATTATTATTTTAGGCTGTGATAAAAGTGATGAAGAAAGATAAAGACAGAAACATAAAGAAAGACAAGAACTATTAATTAGAAAGAGCATTCAGAGAAAGCCTGTCCGAGAAAACGACATGGCAGCAGAAACCTACATGAAATGAAGAAGTAACTCGCACACATACCTGAAGAAAGAATCTTCTAGCCAAGGGACCAGCTTGTTCCAAGGGCAGGGAGGGTTTGGAGACAGGAGTGCTGGAGCAGTCAGTGAGGGAAACAATGGGAGGACAACGGGGGGTCCCAAAGAGAGCCAGGGCCAATGGCACAGGGCGCTATAGGCTATGGTAAGTAAGGTCTTTACAGAGCCCTCACCAGTGTAAATGCTGAAAAACAACATGACATCATCAGCATGCTAGCAACATCATCATGGCATCAACCTGCATTTACTCTGTGCCGGATGCTGTTTTCTAAATGACCACACAACACTAGGAGGCAAGTACTACCATCACCCGAAACTTAACAACCTTGTTGCACAACACACAGCTAGTAAGTGACAGCATCAGGAGTCAACATAGAAGCCAATGATCTTAACCTGTGTGGTAAAAACATCCCTTAGAAAAGCAATTACAGGCCGGGCACAGTGGCTCACGCCTGTAATTCCAGTATTTTGGGAGACCAAGTGGGGCAGATCACTTGACGTCAGGAGTTTGAGACCAGCCTGGCCAACATGGTGAAACCTTGTCTCTACTAAAAATACAAAACTTAGACAGTTAGTAGATTAGCCAGGCTCAGGCCTCTAATCCCAGCTACTTGGGAGTCTGAGACAGGAGAATCACTTGAACCTGGAAGGCGGAGGTTGCAATGAGCCAAGATCGCACTACTGCACTCTAGCCTGGGTGAAAGAGTGAGACTCCGTCTCAAAAACAAAACAAAACAAAAAAAGCAATTACAGCCCAGCCTGGTAAAGAGATAAACAACATTCACACCTACTCAAAACCTGTAAAACAAGCTAATGATCTGTGAGTAGATGGCTGTGGCTTTGTGCAAGACTCCAGCTACCGGGTCACACATGGGTTCCTAAGGTACTGGGGTCAAACCTCTCAGAGGGGAAGATAAGGTGCAGGGAAGGCTGCACCAGATGATGGAAAAGCACCTCCGGCGGGGTCACTGACTGTTAGGCAGAGGAGGCTTGTGGAGAGTTCAGGTGACATTGTTCCATGAAATACAAGAGTAAAAAAAAGCACATGTTGTGTAATAAATGATTTTGAATGTAACTAAATTGATAATATAAATGTCATAAGCAGACATCTTGATTATTTTATCTATATCTCTGTAAGTTTCTATATTGAAACTTGAAAATTTCTCTTTGAGAAATAGTAGATGAGTTTGTATTCAGGGTGGCTTATGTTTGGGTACATGAGATTATATTTACTGACTCATAAATGATGGAAACAAGTGGTCATCAGAGCCAGGGATAGAGGCCTAGCTCTTAGCCTAGAAACACATGCAGGGAGCCCCAACAATGCTGAAGGAGCTGACTTGGGTGGAAAAACTCAAGCTGCCTTTACTTAGAAGGTTCATCTTTTAAACTTGTAGTGCTGCTTAGTCCAATCTACCAAAAAGCCCTATGCCCACATTTCCTAGTATGTCTTATGATTAGGTCTTCATGGTTCTGTCTGTCCATTAGACAGGGCATGAGACAGAAGCAAGAACCCAGCCTCGAAAAGCCAAGAGGTTCGTTCAGAGCCCAACGTGATGGCTGTGGAATGAATGAATAGATCAAAACTTTCATTTCAGAAGCATTTAAAATATAAAGCTATGTCCTTATTTTTATATGGGAAACAATAAGCTTTGAGAATTAAAAACATTACAGAAAAGAATGTCCTCGCCCAACTGCCATATATCTCTCAGACTTCATAGCTAACTATGATCTCATTCTAACTACTACCCTGGTCTCAACCACTGGACTCTAACGTACATGTGGTAATTCCTGTGAAGTGAAACTTTATTCTGGTGAACCAAGCAACAGTCAAGAACGACCTTAACCTCTCATTTCAACTAGGAGGAAATTAACCTTGCAAGATGAGTAAAAGGTAATGCCGTCATTAAGTCAGGTTAAGAGAGGTGCAGTTCATTCAGAAATCACAGGCCCATGTCTGAACAGACCCCAGCATCTAGGAGACGTACACTCAAGGTTATATTGTTTAACTGTTAACATTTTTGAATGTGCGGTTTTCTAATTTCTTGTAAGGATCCTTTCACAGCCAAAAAAGTACAACCAAAATAAAAACAAGTCTGCTGGTAATGACACAGGGACGCTCTGTGCTTCATTTTCAACCCATATAACTGACTCTGACAGCATAACATGAGCCTAGAGCACTATATTCCATATTGCCTTAGCAGAAAAAAAGGTAAAATTGCATCCAAGTGACAATTAACAATGGATACTTAAAAATTTCAATTTTATATTTTAAACCCGGAAAAATTTCCATACCTTCCCCCAAAACAATCATCAATTTTTTTAAAAAACATTTATCAGATTTGGATTTGGAGTACAGCATAATGTGAGCTTGTAATTAGAAATCAATGTGGATTCTGGGATCAAGAAATAATAGATGAAAATATTACTGTACCTTTCATAAACATTTTTCAATTTGCTTCATATCAGCTTTCTTAATGAGGTACAATTTTTTAAAAGTACATCAGAATTAGAATTTTCTTGGTCAATAATTATAACAGAGCTGTTTTTCAACCAAGTGGCAGGGGCAATCCAGGTGAATTTTGATTCAGCAAAGACAATATTATGCTTAATAAAGTATCACTGCAGAATTTGTCCAACCTCAAACTCTAATCCAAGAAGTAATTGCATATGTCAGTTATCATCAGTAAGAATTGCCTAAATCAGCATTTGCCCAAGTTCCATAAAATGCTAATACTTTGCAATGTTAATACACGCTCTAGTGGGAAAGAAAAGGGCTCCTTTTGTCAAGTGATTTAGAGAAATTCTGTATTGAAGAATATCAAACATTTCTTTTGACTGCAGGACTTCTCAGAGCCTTTAACATGTTAATATGCACAGTATTCTTAACCTAAAAGAATATGTATTATTTTCCAGAGGCATTTGACAAATGAAACCCCTTTTCCTTATAGTAGTCCATAGAACCATCACTATGATAAACATGTTTTGTGAAATGTGCATCTAGATAATATCAACCCTCTTTTAGTCAAATTAGTCTCTACTCTATTTTCCCACAGCTCACTATGACCTGAACAATTAGGAGAAAAATAGCCCCTGCTGACATAGTGGCTTATTAAAACAATAATCTACTTCACAAACAATTACATTTTAAAGCCACATAGTTCCTTCCCTTGAGAAATGTCTGTAAGCCAGGTGGCTCAATTCTGAGAAGTTCCTGCACTGTGTATCTTGTGTCCAGACTGTCAGAGTTCTAATCCATCTTGCACCAAAAAAGTAACAATTGGTGGATGTATTATTATAACTGATTGCTCTAAAGAAAACAAAATGTGTTAGTGCACACTATGAAATTCTCAAAATGGCAGACCCTGCACTCCAGATGGAAAACAGAGAGAGTTCTTAGAGTGACTTACATTTAAAGCCAGGTATTCCACATACCAGGATGGTGCCAAGAAGACTGACTTCCCTAGATTTCCAACAGGAGGACATCCCTGCTCCTGACCTGCATGTTCTATTTTGGCAGCAGCCTCACTAGTTGGCCCATAAGCCTCCCCCTTGGAAGGTGCTTTTAAATCACCACATATATGCACCCTTCAATTAGTCCCCAGACCCTAGGATTTCAGAGTTGAAAGGGCCTTACTTCAATACAAGCCTCTATTTTGTAGATGAGAAAACTGAGGGTTAGAGAAAAAAAAAAATCACTTGAGCCTAGACTAAAACCCAGATCCCCTCACCTCCTGCTTGATACATTCGTCTCTCACCCACTCAGAAGCTCAGGGCCCCACGGATGACCTGAGGTCCAAAAGGCCTTCCAGAAGCTTCTGTTCTAGCTCACAAGAGCCAAGGCTCCAGCTGCAGCCACAACTTCATTGTTATCTCTTTCAAATGCTCTTCTGTCTCGGAGCACGCAGCAGCCCAGTAATGCATGTTCTGGTTTACTTTCAGAAGCTACTGCAAATCAAATGCTGGGGGGAGGACATCTTTAGTCAGAAGAAAAGATCTTGAGGTATTCAAATGTAAGGAATTTTGTCTTATTTGTTGTTACATCTCAGTAGGTTGCACAGTGCCTAGCACACAAAAAAGTCCTCAAAAAACATTATTGGGAATGCTTGATGAACTGAAGGCAGAGTCTTATACACATTTAAGAAGCATTTAAGTCTAACTCACTACTTAAAATAAAGCTTAATCCCTTTCCATAAAATCCATGCAAAACCCCATTACCCAAGTTTATGCCACCTAATTTTTCTATGTTTTTGGAGGGGCCTGACCAGCATCTTCACTGTTGATACAGTTACTGTGCCCAATAAAAGGCACGCAAAGAAACAGTTCCACTCAGGAGAAAGAAAGGTGTCCAGTTTATGATTGAGACCTGAGAAACAGCATCGGCTCTTTCTCTTGCTTAACATCACTGAGTCTCAATCTTCTTATCTGTAAAATGGTTTCAAAGATAGTAACATCTTCATTAGTTTGTTGGGACAATTAAACAATTCACTGTGTGTACACAGCAACTTGGCCAACTATGATTGCTTTTTTTAATGGCTGCTAATATTGAAAAGAATTATGAAGCTGGGTGGGTAAGACTCGTCTTGGGATCAGTTGCGCGTACCTGCCATGGGTGTCAATGAAGAGGGTACAACAGACACATCAGGTGTTTGCTGTACATGTAGATGCACTGCCCTGATGCCCCTTCAGGACCAAGACACTCAGTCTCCAAGTGCCAGGGATGTGCTTTCCCTGAGAGCTGCCTTGTCTAAGATTACACCCTTCTCCTGGCATTGCCCACCTCTATTGACTCAATTAGGGTCAACAGCCCTCCAAATGGCTGTCTCAGCTCCAGAGCAACTGATAGGGACTGCTATGGCCTTCGCTGCAACTACATTACAGTTTGACTTTTCCCTGTGCCTAATCCTGCTTCCCTCCCTTTCTGAGAATACCCTCAATAAACTTCTTGCATGTTCATCTCAGAGTCTCAATTTCCCAGGGAACACGACTGAAGACATTATCCTTGGCCTACTTCATTGTTCAATAAAAAGCAGCTATCATTCTTTTGGTTGAATTTTCTAAAATATCCACACTTGTTTTCCAACACAAGAGACTTCCTGACTCTCTTTATGGGTGACATCCTTTTATGGATGGAGAAAAATGGCAAAGATATAAATAACTTAAACTATTTTTTATTTATTATCTAAAGAGTTCTAAACTCTGTAGTCTGTTCTCACAGTAATTATCTCCACCACCGATTTACTACTTCTTTAGTTACCCTAGTTTTAAAGACATAAGAGAGGCACAGGAAATGACAGAATATCCTGTTATAAAATATACATAAAGCTTAGTTTATTCATAACTAATTTCATATAATTTTAGATGCTCAATCTAATACCCAATGCTGAGGGGCACAAGCCTTAGGTATAGGCTTGAAGATTTTAACCATTCAAATCCTACCAAAGGTAGTCATACCTCATGGAACCAGTGGGTTGCACAAATGGCACTGGACAAGGATGCAGAAGGCCTGGGATCTGGTCTCCCCTCTGCCAATAACTCCCTCTAGGATCATGGGCAGGTCATTTGCCTTTGCTGGGCCCTACTTCCTTCATCAGCAAAACAAGGAGCTTGTATTAAATGAAGTCTAAGGTCCTTTCTATTAAGAAAAACTTATGATTGCCCAAACCTCGTAGGGCTTTTTCCAGGCAACATAAATAAGATGTAGAGGGAAAGTGTAATAGCAAAGAAGAAATTAAAAGTGTCATAAATTCAAGTTACCAACTTCCCAAATGTGTATTACAGGACAGACGATTAAGTGAATAGGACCAGATTTAATAGTTGTATTTTCCTTTTGCAAGATTTCCATCTAAATCATTGCCTATGTTATTGATTGTCATTTCCTTAATCTGGAGTGTTTGAATATATAGCTTGGCAATGCTTTGGACAAGCCATAAGTCAAAGTTAACATTTTTAGAAGTTAACCATGCCCAGGTCTCTGCCTTGGGCAGCGATGTGCTGAAATACCAGCATCTATTTGAGCTATTGGAAAGAGGTTATTGATGTCAGCGTGTCATGCAACTGTGATTTGCAGGTGCCCCCCTGACTAACCTCTGGTAGCGATAACTCAGGGTAAACCTGAGGTAATTATCCTGGCCAGGGAGAGCTGGTTTAACTAGACTGGCCCTTTTGATGCATGCTGAACACGATTGCACCCTAGGGATTACACAAGTCCTGTGTGTGAGTTATTACATAAATTCTACCTTGGAAAAAGTAAGAAGGTATGCTGTCAGAATTTTTTTCTTCTCCCAGTCCCTTTGCTTCCAATGTATGGGTTCTTCAGTAATGCCTTCACCGTATTTACTTTGAAAATGATACTGCACGTGCTATGGAGTGAAATAGAATAGAAGAAGATACAGATGCTCCCAAACACACACCTCAGAGGTCTCCCTTCCCAGTGGCTTTTGAAGCATGATTCTGGTTCAGAGTCTTTTGCCTGAGGAAGCATTTTTTTTTTTTTCAGTGTACGAAAGCTGAGGCTTAGTCTAATCTTCACAGGAAGAACTCTCAAGCTTTTGGTACCTCCTTAAGGCTTTATCTTCAATGAGACTCACGTGCAGACCAGTCACTGAACAATTGTCTGAATCTCAGTTTCCTCATCTATAAAATAAAGATAGATAAACGGGTCCTACCAATCCTCAAGGCCAGAAAAAGGATCCAGCATGAAGATCACCCCACGAAAGCATTTTAGAAAGCACACAGGACTCTGGCTCAGATGGGCTGCTGTTTTCTTATTGACTAAACGAATCATCAGCAGTGGTTTTAACGAACATACAAAAATGGGGTCTCCAGTTTATAGTCCAAGCTTCACTTCAGAATAAGCCCATAGATCAGAGTCAGGGGTAAACAGAGGCAAGACAGACTCTACAAACCCAGCCCTCCTCTCTCTCTAGAACTAAGCATAGCATTTCTTTTAGGAAAGGATCCATGTCTGCTTCTAGTTTTCATTGGAGCTCACAAGAGGATGACACTTATTGATTTTCCCTTATTGAGTTCTATTTCAGGGACCAAAAGGCACAACATAGGATAACGTCTAAAAAATAGTGTGAGCTTGCCTAGAAAGCCCCCTCAAAATAAATAAGAGATGACTATACCATTCAAGCAACATTTCTTTTTCCAAAACCCCCACCCCAAGGTTTGTCATTTCAAACTCTACCCCCATAATAACAATGATTACATTTGAGAAATATGTTGCATTTCATTCAGCAGGATCTTCAGCCTTCAGCAAACAAACATTCACTTTGCCAAAGACTGCTGAAGAGATACTAATGGAGTGAAACCTGAAAACCCTTTGGAAAAGAATAATGAACCCCACTCTGTCTTCAGGGGGTAATTTAGTAGGTAGATTAGGCAACACTTGATTAAGGGTAAACCTCTCTTTTCCATAGAAATACATTGTGTTTGTACAGAAGGGATATAAGAAGTGGAGGATTAGGTCAGAAATCCACAGGAAAAAGCAGAAGACGTTTCTCAGAAGAAATATGCAAGTTACTGCACATTTGGAAAAACAAGTCATACTTTAGTGGGAGGAAAGAAGAAAAACTCCACATATAACAGTTTTATTTACACGATTGCACTTGGCTTCTTGGAACATTTCTAACAAATAGTTAGTTCCCAAATACATTGCACAGGATGTCTTGTCGCCCCTGACAGTCTATGAGTTACTACAAAGAGTAATGATTTTAACTCAAGGCTACCTGAAACTGATTGTCAAATAAGATTTTCTGAGACCGCCTACAGGGGCCTGCTATAGCAAAAGTCATTTTTTTTGGCTCGTGGGGGATTATAGTGTGAAAGAAAAACAAATGTCAAAATAAATCCCCAAGGAAAGAAAGCATTTCTGTGCTGACCCTCAGTCCTACTCATCAACATTCCTTGTCCTCTGTAGACTAACAAATACTTGAGTATTTCTCTTCGTCTGAAACCATGAACAGAGTCTGACAAAATTAGATAAGAGTCAGTTCACATTTCAACAATGTGATAGGATTCATCCATAACTTAATGGAACTTCCCAATCTCTACCCATTGAGGTAGAAAACTGCAAAACAAATAAATAAATCACTTCACAGCATTAAAAACAAATCAGGATGTTAAATTCTAATGAAAATTTAAACAAATGTGGTTTCTCTTTTAAACCTGGGTTAGGATGACCTTTCTCATCTTTTCCACATGTTGAAAATGATGGCTGAAATGGAGCCTCCCTAAATCACTCTACACCATGCCTACCAAATAGCCATGGAAAACTAGGAACTAAATAAACTCATTTTGACAATGATGAATCTCTTAACTCTGCTGGTCAGGTTTCTTCTAATGGCAGTACTTAGGTAAGTGTACCATAACACATGAACATAGATCACAGTTAAAGTAACAATTTTAAGCTCAGGGAATTGAAAAAGAGATGAATTTAACTTAGTGACTTGGAGAGATGAACATATAGATATGAAGCTTAAAAAATTGCTGCTTAAGATATACATGTCCTTCTGCAAAGAAACAACTTAGCAAACCTTGGGAACTCCATAATGAACTATATGTTTTGCTGAAAGCTATGCATTTTTGAGGTTTATGTTGTTTGTTACACTTCCTCTGTTAGCTGATTCCAACTCTAATTGGAAGAGGAAAGAAAAGGAAGTCCCCTTTGAAAAAAGATACTGGCTGTACAGGGTCGCACAAATTAGAAAATAAAATTGTCTTTCTAGCTTTTTTTTTTAGAATTCTATTAAAAGGACAAGAATAAATGAGAACATTCATTTGCTTTTTAAAATGATCACACTTGGGTTTAACCACGGGCAGAGAAGAAACTTTACGGTTCCCTGGGAACCTATAATTTGGAAACGGAAGCACACAAGAACAGCCTTTAGTTTTCAGGCAATAAATTGAAGAGAATTCTGCAGACATATAACAGAAAAGGAGCATAAAACATTGGCTTGTGCATTTTTTAGAAAGTTAGTTTATTAACTCGATAAGCTACACACGGAAAAACGCAGCCAAAATCTACAAGGATATCCACTGGGGTTTCAAATTGGTATATTTACTCAGCGAGAAATAGCTAGAGCTTTAAAAAAAAAAAAAAAAAAAAAAAGGCATCCCATTCTGGAAATGACGATTCAGTGTGAATCTCCAGAAAGACACCTTGTTGAAAAACCTCCATGTGGGCTCTGATGGGACACACAGAAGCCCAAAGCCCCAAGGTCAGACATAAATATCATGCCCAGTGATCTGTGTTCTGGGAAAAGCTCTACAGAATTATACAAGAAAATCACGATCTTTCACATCCACCTTTCACACACAATTCAACATTAACTTAAAGAATGTTTTAATTTTCCTCCTTATTGCCCAAAATGTTTTTTTAATGCTTTATTGGGAATTTCCATTTACTGGTGTGTGTTCTATATCTGCATTACTCATCAGCGTAAAATAGTTGCAAAGAATTTGTTGGCTGATACTCCCAATGGTCACTGTCTTCTATGACTAAAAGCTCATTATCAGTCTCTCTGGGAGAAAACTCTAGTAACTGAAGTCCACATATGTCAGGTACTGTGCTAGGTTCTTTCATAAACCTTATTTTATTTAACCCACCCAGGGAGGTAAAGATTGTAATCCCCATTTACAGATGAAAAAAGTAAGGGTCAGAGAGATTCTCTGCCATACTCAAGGCCCTAAGCTAATAATGATAAGGGCCAGTATTTGAACACTGGCCAGTTCAGCTCCATGGTTCTGCATCCTTCCCTTCCTGTTCTCCTTGTCAATGCTCCAAAAAAATGATTTGAGAAGCTAAATCAAGAACATTCCCTATTGCTGTAGATTGTGGGTGATTTCCTCTGAGAAACAATAATTCAAGGTATCTTCAAACAAAATTGGGACTCAGGACAAATACTAAACTGCCACCTCTTTCCAATGAGTCAAGTTCGGCTAACTAGGGTGTATTCTTGGTCACTTTATTTACACTATGTAGACCCATTGGGATCAGAGTGCCAGGCCATGCAGCAGAGGCCACAAGCCAACGGGCAACTCATGTGCACATGTGCTTCACAGGATCCCAGAGTGTTTAAAAATTCAACTAACTTTCTAAAATCTATAGATTTCACATACAAATTCCCATTTTATGGATTGTCTTGGATAATCAGAGGTCCCACCACCCTAGGCCCACCTTTACAGCAGTGTTCAACCAGAGCTTAGTAGCCACTACTCCCTTAGATGAGTAAGGGTTCTTGAGTTCCCTGTAGCTCCCCACCACCCTCAATTATATCCACACACTAAGGCCACCCACAGCTGAAATTTTTCATTATGCATATGCTATTTTTCTTATAATAGAGAAATACTTCTCCAGGGCTTGTCTCTCTTGGTAGACTGAAAG
Organism: Nomascus leucogenys; assembly: GCF_006542625.1. Lineage (NCBI taxonomy): Eukaryota > Metazoa > Chordata > Mammalia > Primates > Hylobatidae > Nomascus > Nomascus leucogenys. The sequence goes on along the minus strand of NC_044384.1, from coordinate 95,770,697 downwards.
ATTGGCCTCAATTCTTCACCTGTCCTCGTATCCACTCCCATACATTTTTGTCTTTGTGAGTCGAGTGTACTTTTCCAATCTGTGACTTGGCCATGTGCTTTGCTTTGGGCCAATGCAAAGGGTGAAAATCACAATATCAGTTCATGAGCAGGCCTTATGAGGCCTAGTATGTTTTTGCTCATTCTCTTGTGCCTCAGCAACTGTCATTAGAAGAGTTTTCCCTGGGTTGCTGACACCTGGCCTCAGAATGAACATGTGTAACAGAGCTGCCCCAGACACCACCACAGATGTGCAGTGAGTAAAAGAAGTGCCCGGCCAAACCCACCCTAGAGCAGCTGGGCCAGTTAGTTAACCTGCAAATCTGTAAGAATAAACTATTGGTACTATAAAGCCACTGGGTTTTGGGTGATTTGTTGCACAGCACAGCATTATTATGGCAATTGCTAACTGACACATCTCTACCAAAAATAAACAATAAAAAACAGGCAGAAAGAACCAGACATCATTATTTTTCCTACACAAGCCTGTTTCTTATGTTAAAAGCCTAGACCCTGAAGGCATTTGAGTTTGCAATTTCTGTTGAAAAACTATAAACTTATGAAACAAAGAAGACTGGATTTGTAAAATCTTTCGTACTGTGCCATATATCCAGGTTTGACTGAGGTGATGCAGGTTTTGTCTATTGCCTTTTGTGTTCTGGTTTGAACAATAAAAAGCATAGTCACTCTATCTTCATTCAACTTTGTTTCTGACTTTCATACCAACTAGTTGAATCTCTTGGTGCTCTTCTTTGATGCCTGATCCACTAGCTATTATTGTTGTAGGCAATACTCTACATTATATTTTTCTGGATATAATACCTGTTGGGTTGGTTGAAATCATGAAGCCAGTGTATCCAATTGTTACCAAATGCTTGTGTAGAATAAATCAAAATTAACAGGTGCCAATGCCACAACCACCAACCAGCCAAGCTAAATCCCGGTTGATTGACACTTAAAGGCTTAACAGGCTAACTTGTAAATAGGAAATGCTCAAAACAATAGTAATATTTAAAAAGGCAAGTGCCTCCAGAAAGTTTTGGCAGTAATTACTACATCTGAGCACATCTGCTTAACAATCCAGGAAAGTGGGAGGTTTATTCTCTATTAACCTTAACCAGAGACATTTTCATCAAAATTAATCGTGATTACTTTTTATTGCATTTCAAATGCTATCCTTTATTTGGGGTGGTCAGGAATGCAACTAAGCAATTCCAGACCATGCTATCTTTTATGAATAGGCTATGAGGTAGTTATCAAGGCCCCTTATGAAAATATTGCTATACAAAAGTTCATGGGCCAAAACAAGACATTAATTTCCATAACTATATGTGTCCTTAGAAAAGAAGAAATTACTATATATAGAAAAGACAAAAACTTTGATGCTCATTGTTTATCAGATCAGAACTGTAGGAATACCTCTGCATATAGTAAACAAATTGTTTTTAATGTTTCATTCGCCTTTTCCTTGTTATTATAACAACCATTAGTCATGAACGCTTATTTTGGGCATAGTCTGTACCAAGTACAATTCTAAATTATTTATATGCCTTGACTCTTTAACTCTCACAACTACTCTGGAGCAGATGCAATTATTATTCTTGTTTTACAGAATAATACACCATAGCAAGGTGAGCCCTAGGGTCAGGTCCTCTTTAAAGTTCTGGGCCCACCTGGACAGGCGCAGTGGTTCACACCTGTAATCCCAGCACTTTGGGAGGCCGAGGCGGGTGGATCATGAGGTCAGGAGATGGAGACCATCCTGGCTAACATGGTGAAACCCCGTCTCTAGTAAAAATACAAAAAAAATTAGCTGGGCAGGGTGGCGGGCGCCTGTAGTCCCAGCTACTCGGGAGGCTGAGGCACGAGAATGGTGTGAACCCGGGAGGCGGAGCTTGCAGTGACCCAAGATGGCGCCACTGCTCTCCAGTCTGGGCGACAGAGGGAAACTCCATCTCAAAAAAAAAAAAAAGTTTTGGGCCCACCTACTATTGTCTCAGTATTCAGTGAACACTCCAAATCAAGCATCAATGTAAAGGGCCTTCAGTGACACCAGAAGGCATGTCTAGGACACAGAGAAAGGAAAAAAAAAAATACCTAATATTGACTAACTAGTCCCCATGTGCCATGCTCTATGCAAGGTATTTCCTTGTATTTCCTATGCTGGAATAATTATTGATTTCTCTTTTGGCCAATTAAAAAGATGAACTATGAGTACATATTGAAATTATCTAACTTCTCCTGTCTCCAAGGAGGAAACAATATGTAACTGGAGAAAGACACTAATTAATAACCAAAGTTTAACATGAACTCCGGCCAACTTGAACTGCTCTGTTTAAAGGCACACTGGAATAAATAAAGAAACTTCAAAGCAAATGCCCTGTTTTAGCTTGAATGTTTTATTGAGTACATGGGGAGCACTCCTTGGCCAAAAATAAGGGTGGTTAATGAGGAAAAATCGGTGTTTCCAGTGAGTTGGTTTGTTTCTAAGATAGGGCTGTCCATTGAAAGATAACTATATTCACAGAGAAGACAGAATAATGATCTGTGTCTGAGCCTCGCAGTCTTGAACAAAACAAAACTGGTTTTGTAAACTGTCTGGGATCAGCTGAATGTATCCTCACCCAAATACCTTCCGTGATAATACACACACATTTGCCTTCTTCTATTCCCAAAACAATTTAAATATAAATTGAAAAGGAAGACATTTCTATGTTTTAAGTTTCTTGCCAACTATATAAGTGCAGCCCTTACCTTTTAAGGTGAGGTACAGGAACCAAAAGACTCTGCCTTGTATTTCTAGGCTCTACCATAATTGGCTTTTCATGGCCACCACTCTGAAAATGATGACCCTCCCTGGGAAAGACCTACTGGGTTCCTTGTTAGTGCTAGACCCAGGGCAAAGGCAAAGTCCACCATTTCTGTGCATATTTTCTGGCACCAACGGTGACATTTCTGAGAGAGTCCATCTCTAGTTATTTAGGGATTAAGAAGGGAAGCCTGTGCTTACCTGCAAATGCTGTGAGTTGTCAGCCATGCTGTCTTCTCGCCTGCGCACTTCTTCTAGTAACTGAGCATTTTTCTTCTTTTCCAACTGTTGATTGTGCTTGAGGTTGGCCACCTTCTTATTCTGATCTTTCATATGCCTGAGAAAAGTCAGCACAGCTTGGTTAAATTCTACCACTGGAAGATCATATGTTATCACAAATAGATTCAGGAAGTACTAAGCATAGGCTATCTGGATAAGGGCTCGGGAAAAAGATGATACTTCTGAATAATCCATTCATTCAACTACAAATATGTATTGAGCATCCACTTAATACCAGGTCCCAGGACGGCACTGGGGCTGCAGTGGCAAATGGGGCAGGTATAATCTTCACTCTCATGGAGCTTAGAGGCCAGTGGGCAAGATGGACAAGTACCAAGGAAACACAACTTAGGTTTCTTAATGTTGAAGGAAACAAATAGCATGCTGTGAGAGACAGTGATGTGCATGTGTGGACAGGTGGTGGAGTGGAAGGAGATGACTTTAGATGTTGTGGCCAGGGAAAGCCTCCCTAGCAAAGTGAGACGGTGGGTGAGACTAGAAGGAGCTAAACAAGAGAAACACCAGTGGCAGAGCTCCCAAGTAGAGAGAACAATGCGTGTAATTTCCAAGACAGGAAAGAAGAAACTGGAAGGCTGCAGTGAGGCTAATCCAGGGAAGGGTTGATGTGGGTGGGAGATGGGACTGCACAGGTAGGTAGGGCCCAGGCTCATAGGGACTCTGGTCCATGATACGACATTTATTTTCTTCTAATTGGTTGCTGTTCTAATTATTATTATTATTCTTTTGGATCATGTTCTTATTCTGAGATCATAATCCATTACTTTGATTTTAAAATAACAACTACGAGGCTCCAATCAAATACATTGTCATCACTTAGCTCAAACACAATAACAGTTTGGCTAATCATAATGTTAAATAAAGCTCTGGGGCTTGGAGTAAAAGTTCTTCATGAATCTACAGGAGGTCAAAGTGCAAAATCATAAAGTGATCAAGTAAGTAAAAGACTAAAGATAAAGAATGGGTTCAAGAAAACAACAATGGGAATTATAAGCTTAATGTGTACTATTGCACCACCAGTATTTAGCAAAACATTCCACAGATTTAATCCACAGCAGCTGTCATAAATCTAATCCAACACATGAGGAGGTAGGAGGGCCGTACGGAGGGCTCGGGAGCATTGACACAAGAGGAGGGAGGACCAGCAGAATCATTTGGGGTCCTTTTGGATCCCTTTCCCCCATACCACAGCATTGCCAGGTCAACCACTGTTACTGAGCCCTGACTCAGTAAAAAACATACTGAGAATCACTGCTCTTTTGAAAATGTAAACAAGATGAGAACTAGATGATAAACAGCAAACGTGAAATTGAAACAATTAGAATCAAATGAAAACTGCTATCCACAAGAAACTCTTATTTCTAGTCCTCATAAATTATGTATCCCCCTACTCTCTCCCATTCCAAGCAGATGAAGCACAAGAGCATTGTTTAGTTAGTAGAATAATATTATCTAGCACTAACAGTGTACTCCCTGCTAATAAAAATAGTCCGAGGATGCAGTGGCTCATGCCTGTAGTCCCAGCTACTCAGAAGTCTGAGGCAGGAGGATCGCCTGAGCCAGGAGTTAGAGTCCACCCTGTGCAACATAGCGAGGCCCCATCTCTAAAACACACACACACACACACACACACTATATATATATATATATATATATATATATATATATATATATATATTCTGAACTTATATATTCTGAACACTTTGGCTTCTTATGAACATTTACACTAACTGAAGCCATGATTTAAATATTATTGGTAGCACTTATTAAAAGGACATAAAGTGTGATAGAATAACCATCTCCTTAGTCTTTGAGTTGCATTAATTTTTGTCCAATATTTCTCCATTTTTACCTGATACAGCAACATATACATGTGAAGCCACCAAGTCAAACTTGCATGCTAATCCACTTTGAGGAAATTATCTTTTGGTTAGTATAAAGATGTTAAGAATGATCTCTTGCTTTCTAATTGAACGAGGACACAGTATTTCCAAAGCCCATGCTAACCTAAGGCAGGCACATTTTCCAGTTCCTTAGGAAATAAGGCCAGAGCTCAGTAACAGGATGTTATGGAGAGGTCAGGATGATCAGTGTGATTGTTTAATTAGAGGGTACTTTTAAAAAGAAATAATCTTATTACTTTAGAATACAGTGTTAAATAGAACCAACTGCTAAAAGTCCTCCTGCCCCAAGTGTGGATGACAAATACAGATTATTATTACAAACATCATTTGCACAGTGAAAGAGCTCCCACAAAGTTCTTGGAGCAGTCTGAACACAGCGACCTTACTTTCAGGGATACTGAAATGTTTTTTCAATCCCAAAGAAAACAGCAAATTCTAAACCCACGTGTCCCTTAAAGCTTTCCTGAATTAAGAAAGAGTGGCGGCCGGGCACGGTGGCTCACACCTGTAATCCCAGCACTTTGGGAGGCCGAGGTGGGCAGATCATGAGGTCGGGAGATCGAGACCATCCTGGCTAACACAGTGAAACCCCATCTCTACTAAAAATACAAACAAACAAACAAAAAAATAGCCAGGCATGGTGGCAGGCACCTGTAGTCCCAGGTACTCGGGAGGCTGAGGCAGGAGAATGGCGTGAACCCAGGAGGCAGAGGTTGCAGTGAGCCGAGATCGCACCACTGCACTCCAGCCTGGGTGACAGAGTGAAACTCCATCTCAAAAAAAAAAAAAAAAAAAAAAAATGAGTGGCTGAGAAAAATGGGGTACTCTAGTTTTGACATTAGGATGGAGGCCTATCTCCAGCCATTCCTTTAAACACTCCCTTATTTAAGACACCAGTGACTGAAAATGGAAAGTTGGGTTTTGAATGGCACTGCTTAGGATTTGGGCCAATTAGAGATATGCAGGGGAAGGTGGATGAGAACGATCATCTTGTCTTTGTTCACAAAACTGTCAATAGCTACATATAGTGTCCACACTCTCCTGAAGTAGTTCCACAGTTTTCACAGATATTTCTAGCAGTTGAAGCCTTTCTTTTACTTAATGGTTACTTGAAAGTCAAAAGGGAAAAGAAGGATTTCTCTGGCACAGGTCGGAAAGAAGCAAGAAGTGGGGTGGAACAGGTGAGCAGAGCCTCACTACCAGATAACCCCTCTCTCAAGTGTTTCTCAGGGAAGCCCTAAGGCTACCTGAAACACATGTTAAAATGGCAATGTATAAGGGAGACAGGCAGAGGAGTCATGAAATTTAAAAATACTAGATCTCTTAGAGAAGAGAAAATGCCCTCACAGATGCTCAGTGAAAAAATGACCACAGTGATTTTTGCTAGCAACAACTTCAGCATTTGTAAGAATAAAATCTATAAGTGACCTATCAGTCTCCACATCTTCCCCTACCTGCAGAAGTACACCCACACTGAATGAATCAAAGTGCTTAATTCAGTACAGCTTTCAAATGTCTCCACAATCTAGAAGGTAAGGCCCCTGGTCGTGGAGACTGCAATGCCTTCTTACTATCCTGCCCCAGAAGCAACTATCACTCTTTGCCAAACCCCCAACCACTTGGCAAGGTTCTGCCAGAGACTGACTTGCTCCATTATTTAAAAAAAAAAAAAAAAAAAAAAAGGTTTCTTTGGGGCGAATTTTTTCTCCAGAAAAAAAAAAAAAAAACCAGCATTACGAATATATGCAAAATGCAAATCTTAAAAAGAAAAAAGCAATTATGGTAAAAGAAGCATTTGGAAAATATAGTGGTAAGGTTAGTTTTCAATGTTTAATTTAAATTTACCAGTTTCATAAATCAAGGGATGTCACTATTCAAAATTCAGTTGCCATCAAGGAATTTGCATTAAATTAAAAATTTCCAACAGGTTCAAGGTCAACAATGACTACCATATTAAGAAAGCATGTCAGAGAGAACAGAATCCTGCCATTTTCACTAGAATCATCTGTCAAATTCTAAGAATAAAGTGTTCTCTAACTTGCTGCTGAGAACGTGTCAGACTCTGAGACCTCTAGAATTACATAGCTAGGAGTGCAGGACAAGAGATGCATATGTTTGTCCAAGGGCATATGCATATTTGCAAAACAAGGAGAAAATCAAAACTTCCATTAAAATCTCAATAGAAACAAAAAGATGCCACTTTTTTACCCATCTGCTTTCAAAAACTTTTAAAGATTGGTAATATTCATTGTTGGAAAGAATGCAGGAATCTAGCTCTCTCATATTGGTCAGGAGGAGTATAATTAACAAAAGTATTTTTGGAAATCAATTTGGCAGTTTCCACCAAAGCATGCCTTCTTTTTGCCCAAGTAAACCCTTCTTCTAGTAAAACAGCCTACAAAAGTGCTTGCACACGTGCACAAATATATATATATATAATATTATATATATACTAACATTTCCATTACAACTATAAAAGTAAAAATTTGAAAATTGCCTAATCATCCATCAGAAGGAAATTGAAGAAATTAACCATATTCATAATATAAAATCAGGCTCGCTAAAAAGATTAAGGCAAAATGAAGTATGGACATGGAAAAGCCTTCAGGATATATTGTTACTCAAAAAAGCAGGTAGCAGAAATATAAATAATACATATAGTCTGATCTTATTTATGTTAAAATAAGAATGCCTATTTGGATGTGTATAGACACACATGCATATAAATGGAAACTCCTGGAAACTCCACACCAGTCTATAAAAACAGTGGTCATAACTGAAGAAGGGAATAGGTTTGGGAGGAAATGGGATCTTCAATTTATACTGTATGCGGGTGTGTTTTTGTGTGTGTGTGTGTAAGTGGGGTATAAATACATACATGAAGATGCACAAATATTAAGTGTACAAGTCAAAGGTTTTTGACAAATCAAAATATAGGGCATTGCCATCACCCTGCCTCATGGCCCTTCCCTCTTCCCAGAAGTGATCACTATTCTAATCTTTATTTATATGGATTTCTTTTGTTTGCTCTTGAACTTTATATACATGGAATCATATGGTACATAACCTTTTGTATCTGTCATCTTTTGCTTAGCATAAAGGTTTGAGATTTATTATTCATATTGTTGTTTGTATTATAGTTCATTGCTTATTGCTGAGTACTATTCCATTATATGAATACACTATAATTTGATTAGCTATTTCCTTGTTAATGGATATTTGGGCTGTTTCATTTTCTTTTACTGTTAAGAATAAAGTTGCAATGAACATTCTTTTTGTGGACATATGCATTCATTTCTCTTGGACAAATAAGTAGATGCATGTTTAACTGCAAGTGTAAAATGGTGCAATCCCGTGAAAGACTATTTCTCAGCCATATGAATCATTTAGGGACAGCAATGGCCAAACCTTGGAAGCAGACTGCCTGGGCTCCCATCAGAAGTCTGCCATTTCTAGCTGTGTGGCCGTGGGCAAGCTTCTTAACCTTTGTGCCTCAGCTTCCTCACATGTACAATGAAAACAATAACTGTATCTAACTCATAGGGTGATTGTGAGGGGTTGATGAGTTAGTACTGGTAAAATGTTTAGAACAGACCGCAGCATGTTCACTCTTTCACTCTTAGCTTACAGTAAGAAGAATGTAATCACGTCTTGTGCAATATTGTGCACACATATTTAGTGTCTTGTTACCCATTTCAGAACAGCAAGTATTCCAAATACCTCAAACAATGAACTTTGGAATGCATTATTGAATGCTCTATGTCACACATTTAGCTCCCACTTACACTCTCCTTAATAATGAGATGAGTTACATTCCTAGCAGGTTATCCTAATGGAAGCATTTCAGGAAGCTCATGACAGCCACAGGTAAGTAAGCTGGGATCCTGAAATGACTGCTCAAGTAGATGGGCCACACACACACAATGGAAGCTGACAATGCACATTGCATGCAGAATTTCCAATAATAGAAGCTTTAACTTGTAACCACTGAGATAATTCCATTTTTTTTTGAAGCTTGTAAATACCATTCAGTACGCCAGTAAAGCTATAAATTTTAGGAAGCCTTCATAAATATTCTAAGGATTTTTTTTGTATAGCGAGCATAAATGTGCTAAATGTCATGAGCATGATATCCTTTCCAGGAAGAGAAAGGATCTGGACTGCTGTGGCAACTTGAACCTAACTCTCCTCCCAGCAAAGAGCCAGAAGCCAGAGCAAGGTCTGAAGACTTAGCTCCAGGATAAGCCAGATCTCGTGGACTTTTGCACCTTGTGGCAGCCTCTCAAGAACAGCTCGGCTGTTTGGCTACTAGTTTTGATCATGGTCAACTGCATAAGTCCTTGTCAAAGCCATGCAGCAGGATGCCCAAGCCTACATCCCCACATTTTCCATCTTGGCTTCCCTCCTTGCTTTATTCTTCCTCCTCTCCCTACCGATGGTCCTTGCTCCCCTGAGGTGAGTACCATCGCGCATTGTATCTTCCACCTCCTCTGTGGTGCTTGGGGCTACACAAGGGCCCAGAGACAAAGCCACCCTCAGTTAAATCTCACAACGTCAACATACTTAAAAAAGACATCATTTGTCATTTACCAGGCCAGCAGGACACACCAAGAACCTGATGACGTAGCATAAGATAGCTAAAAAAAAGGTGTCAAAGGGAGTGTCCACATTTGAAAACTTGAGAAGTAGAGCGTACTGGAGGGAAAGACAATTTTAGCCTCCACCTTGTAGCATCAGGCCCCACTACCAAAACCCTCCTTCAGGAAGATGTTCCTATTCTTTGCTCAGCCTGATAAAATGGTTGAATCATATGTGACCAAGGGGGCCAAGAGGCAGTGCAGTAAGATGCCCAAGATCAAGGACTTTGTTGCCAGGTCAGCTGTATTCTTATTGCAGTGGCATCCCTTACCAAGTCTGTAGCCCTGGTCAAGTTATCTCATTAGGGGATGGGGACATTAAATGATTTAATAAACCTAAGGCTCTTAAAATAGTTCCTGGCACATAGTGAGTGCTTTATAAATAACAGTGTCGATGGGGAAAGGATTCCCTATTTAATAAATGGTGCTGGGAAAACTGGCTAGCCATATGTAGAAAGCTGAAACTGGATCCCTTCCTTACACCTTATACAAAAATTAATTCAAGATGGATTAAAGACTTACATGTTAGACCTAAAATCATAAAAACCCTAGAAGAAAACCTAGGCAATACCATTCAGGACTTAGGGGTGGGCAAGGACTTCATGTCTAAAACACCAAAAGCAATGGCAACAAAAGCCAGAATTGACAAATGGGATCTAATTAAACTAAAGAGCTTCTGCACAGCAAAAGAAACTACCATCAGAGTGAACAGGCAACCTACAGAATGGGAAAAAATTTTTGCAACCTACTCATCTGACAAAGGGCTAATATCCAGAATCTACAATGAACTCAAACAAATTTACAAGAAAAAAAACAAACAACCCCATCAAAAAGTGGGTGAAGGACATGAACAGACACTTCTCAAAAGAAGACATTTATGCAGCCAAAAAACACATGAAAAAATGCTCATCATCACTGGCCATCAGAGAAATGCAAATCAAAACCACAGTGAGATACCATCTCACACCAGTTAGAATGGCCATCATTAAAAAGTCAGGACACAACAGGTGCTGGAGAGGATGTGGAGAAATAGAAACACTTTTACACTGTTGGTTGGACTGTAAACTAGTTCAACCATTGTGGAAGTCAGTGTGGCGATTCCTCAGGGATCTAGAGCTAGAAATACCATTTGACCCAGCCATCCCATTACTGGGTATATACCCAAAGGACTATAAATCATGCTGCTATAAAGACACATGCACACGTATGTTTATTGCGGCACTATTCACATAGCAAAGACTTGGAACCAACTCAAATGTCCAACAACGATAGACTGGATTAAGAAAATGTGGCACATATACACCATGGAATACTATGCAGCCATAAAAAATGATGAGTTCATGTCCTTTGTAGGGACATGGATGAAACTGGAAAGCATCATTCTCAGTAAACTATCGCAAGGACAAAAAACCAAACACCGCATGTTCTCACTCATAGGTGGCAATTGAACAATGAGAACTCATGGACACAGGAAGGGGAACATCATACTCCGGGGACTGTTGTGGGGTGGGGGGAGGGGGGAGGGACAGCATTAGGAGATATACCTAATGCTAAGTGACGAGTTAATGGGTGCAGCAAAACAACATGGCACATGGATACATATGTAACAAACCTGCACATTTTGCACATGTACCCTAAAACCTAAAGTATAATAATAAAAAAATTAATAAATAAATAAATAAATAACAGTGCCACAGGATCCTTAGGGTGTTCCTCCACCAGCTGGAAACCTCTGTAGCCGGCCACACCCCTGCTTGGGTTTTGCTTGAGCCCACAAGCAAAGTGGGTTCATTCAACCCACTCGACCCAGCAGGCTGTGCTCGGCTTACACTACCACCTCAGATCCCATGCCTGCCAAGGGCAAGCCAGGCATGGAGTGATGAGGGGTGTGTGAGCAAGCATGGGGTCTGACTACTACACACAGCCAGGTGTGCCAGCTAGAGCGGGGAGCGGGGGCAGCTCCAGGCACCTGCTCCGTGTGAGGCTGCAGCTGGACCAGGTGTACCACAAGCGACTTCCACTGTGAGCACCAGGAAACGCGGTGGTACCTGGAAGCTTGGAGACACCAGGTACCGCAGAGCCTCAGAGAGGGTGTCACAGCCCTGGCTCCAGGAGACCCTAGGTCTGGGCTTCCCAAAGAGCCACAGCTGTTCTCTCCTTCTCACTGCCCACTATATGGTGAGTTGGGGGTGTGTTTCAGTCCTATTTCTATTCAGCTCTTTCTGTCCCACCATTCAGTGGGTCTTAAGTTCTTGTCCCACTTCCAGGAAGAATGAAGTACATGGACAACTGGAGGGTGAGCAAGGTAGAGAGGAGCTTCACTGAGTGACAGAACAGCTCTCAGGAGACCCAAAATGGGTAGCTCCTTTCTGCAGGCAGGTCATCCCAATGAGTGTTCAGCTGTCAGCAGAGAGGAAACTTGTGGTGGGTAGCTCCTATCCGCAGGCAGGTTGTCCTGAAGAGTCGAGGAGATCTGAAGCAGGTAGCTCCTTCCCACAGCTGGTAGTCCCAACATCTGTGTGAATCTGGATGAGTCCAGGGTTTTCATGGGCTCAGAAGGGAGAAAGTGCATGCTGATTGTTCCACGGGCGGCCATGGGCAGGGAGGCATCATAAGTTCTCACTCTGGGCTTCAGACTCCACCCAGAACAGGCAGCCCAGCCCCCAGGCTTCAGTCTGTCCCTGGCTTGAAGGTGGGGCTTCACCAGGGATCTGTCCCTTTCTGCCCAGAAGCCTGTCTGCCTCCCGCTGCCATCAACATGCCATCCACAGTGCCCAGGATATTCATGTGGAGGGGTGCCCAGGCCCATGCCAAGCCATCCTTAGCACCCCTGCCCTCCCACCTGTGCTCGCCAGCACCCAAAGTCCAGAGGGGGCCAAGGTAGCAGGAAGCTGGAGCGTCAGTGCTGCCCTGAGCGTGTGCACACCTGGCCAGGTTGCAGCAGCGCCCAGGCTTGGCCACAACTTTGCTCCACACAGGAGCAGGCACCAGGAGTGGGAAGAGGACAGGGAGCAGGAACAGGCACTTCTGAGCCTGTGGGCACTGGGGGCTTCCCGGCCCCTGAGAGCGCAGGGATGCATGGGTCCAGAGCCACAGCTGGGAAGCTGCAGCTGTGCCCAGGAGCATGGAGCTTCTGCTCTGCCAACTCAGTAGGGGGCAGGGCTCCGGCCTGTTCTTGGATCCCACTGGACCCACAGAGCATGCAACCCCAGCCTTGCCTCCCCACTGCAGCCAGTATCTTTGCAGCAGCCACTCCAGACAGTCTACTGCAACTATCAAGAGCCTGATCCCCCTCCCCCAACCCTCTTCTAGAGCACTTATCTACTCCCCCACTACACTCACCATTGACTTTCCCACCCAAGCCAAGAAAACCTTGGGAGCAATCTTAGCAGGTGACACAGCAGAAGGTCACAATTAGCAAAAGAAAGGTTTATTTTCCTTGTAGATATTTCACTCTGGCGGAGGTTCTGAAGGGCTGATTCCTTCTAACATTCTCCTATATTCTGACCCTGAAACCTCCCCCAAATATGGATGTAACACCACCTCAAATGTAAACAGAACGCAGTGCCTGAAAGCCAATGCTAAGAAATGATAGAGCCTATTCAGGAAGACCCCAGGGATGGAGAGCAGAGAGATCCTGGGTGACTGCAGATGCCCTTCTACCCCTCCTGATGGACTTGGTAGGATTGGCATGAGCCCACAGGAAACTCCAAGGGAAAAGGCAAGCCAACTTTCTCATCCTCCTCAGAACTCAATGTTGAACCCACAGGCATCTAATAATAAGATGCTCTTCCTTGCCAGCAGACCACACACAGATGTCAGGGCCACATGATTAACTAATGAGCCTGGCTCTGATTTACTATTTACCAAACAAATTTCTTATCACTTGGCCTCCCATCTAGGTCTGGTGAGCCAGAGAGCATAGGGTGGTCATGTAGGTCTGAGAATAGTGGCCCTGGGATGGTTATTTTTCACATTGTTAAGCATTAAATGTGTTGTCACAGTACATCCCTCTCACTGTAGACTGGACTATATACTCCGGATTCCTGGCCCACATGGTCAAAGCTGGTGGCAGATGCACTTCCAGGAGGGTTCAAAGCAGGGTTCCTCTGCCATCTGCACCCGCATGAAAATATCCCCTGCTTCAGTACGTTGTGGCTCCACATATCCAGCTGGTGCCTCAAAGCCCTGCCCAGAGCCAATAGCGCAGGAGTGCAAACAGGGAAACATTGCCCCTGCTTCCATGACAGCTGAAGCCACCATCACATTTTGCCTGGACCACAGGTCTCTTCTCTCCTCCCTGGTCTCCCTGCTTCCACTCTTGCTTCTCTTTTCATCCATTCTCCATCCAACAGCAAGATTGGGTGTTTCGAAGTAAGTCAGATCATGCACTTGTTGGCATACAATCCTCCAACGGCTTCCCTTTCCCAAAGAATAAAATTGCACACCAGTGAACTTTGCTGGCCAGTCTCATCCCACACCATTCTCACCGTTAGCCCCAGAATCAGGAATTCAGTCTCCTTTCAGTTGCAATAACACAGCAGCTCCTTCCCACTGGAAGGTATAGGCACAGGCTATTTTCCCTGTCTGGGATTCCTCTCCACAGCCACCACTCCTCCCACAGCTGACTTTTACCCTTTAAGTCTCAGTTGAAGTAATGCCTCCTCAGAAGGCCCTTTTCTGGGCATCAAATGCAAGGATGCCCCTCCTACCACTGAGAATCTCTGACAGCACCCCATGCACTTGTTTCACAGCACTCGGCCAATTTGTAAGCATATATTTATTTGCATTTTGAATTCCTTATGGACTATTCCACCATCAGACAAGGAGTCCATCCCCAGGATATTCACTGGAGTGAAGTAATGAGTCCTACCTATGTCCTCTCTGGCCCAAGCTACTATCATCTCCAAGTTGGACGAGGATGCTGGCTCCAATTGTCCACCGAATCCACTCTCTGCTGAGCCGCAGAAAGTATACAAATAGATTATATCTTCCTCCCTCAAAAAACTTTTCACTGGATCTCTACTGCCTGTAAAAACATCCATGTGTTGGCCAGGCATGGTGGCTTATGCCTGTAATCCTAGCACTTTGGGAGGCCGAGGGGAGTGGATCACCTGAGGTCAGGAGTTTGAGACAAGCCTGGCCAACATGGCAAAACCCCATGTCTATTCAAAATACAAAAAGTAGCCAGGTGTGGTGGCAGGCACCTATAATCCCAGCTACTCAGGAGGCTGAGCTACTCTGCTGGGGCGGAGGTTGCAGTGAGCCAAGATCATGCCACTTTACTCCAGCCTGAGGGAAAGAACAAAACTTTGTCTCAAAAAAAAAAAAAATCCATATGTCTTCACACTGACTTCTACCAGATCTAACTCCTACTGTGCAAGTCTTATCACACCCTACTCCCCCAAGCTATGCTGGCCTTCCATTTGCACTCTTGACATGCCAAGCCCTACGGTCCTCTGCGGCTCTGAACAAGCAGTTTCCTCTTCTAGAAACTGTCTACCTCACGCCCACCCCGCCCCTTCCTTCATCACTGATAACTCATATTTATTTTTTCACCCCAGTATAAGCGTGATATCCTCTGGAAGCTGTCTTGGCCTATCAAGAAACTTAGGTCCTCCTGTTACTAACTCCCAAATCACACCATGCCTGTCTTGCCATGAACTCACCACACTTCTGCTCCTTTTCTGTCTTCCTTGTTCTGCTATAGGCACCCTCTGTACCGTGATCACACCTACCTTCTTGTCTTCTCTACACTAAGGGTCTAGCACAATGCCTAGTCCATTGCCACCAACAGATTTCTGCTGGTGACAATTTAATTTATTTCTGGAACTGACCCTCACTTTGGTCAATGGATGAAACAAGTCCCCCTTTTTTGCCACATGCTTTATGTGAATTCTTAAAATTATTTAGGAATGTGCATCTAGGGATTTACATGAATTAAGTTTGCTCTCTTACATCTGTTTTCAGAAAGGCACTTTCTATTAAAAAAAATTCAATTTCATAAAACGATTGTCAGTTCCTCACCAATGAAATGATACCCAGTCAAAAAAATAAATAAATAAAGCCACAAGAAACCTGGACTGATTCTTCACATTGACTTCTACCAGATCTAACTCCTACCATCCAAGTCTTATCTTGTCCTCCACCCCCCAAGCCACACTGGCCTTCCATTTGCACCCTGACATGCCAAGTCCTACTGTCCTCAGGGTAGTAGGTGATGGTGAATACTAGTGAGTATTATTAGCTGGTGCTAACAATGACAACCTAGAGTTATCATTCCTAGAAAGCTAATTTTCAAAATTAAACTGGAAATCTAAGAGGCCGAGGTCAAAAAAGAAAAAAAAAGCCTGAGTAACTCTTTCTGAATTTAATTTGTATTCAACAGATGATTTTTAAAATCTACATAGTTCACAGCAGACTGATGGCTTGTTCTCATTTATGCTGCTGAGAAAGCCTTTCGAAGGTCTGGAAAAGTGGTCAGCAATCTTTTTCTGTAAGTGGCCAGATAGTAAATATCTTAGACTTCACAGGCCATATGGCCTCTGTCAAAACTACTTAACTTTGCCTCTACTTTCTCATGTAGTACAAAAGTAGCCACAGACAATATATATACTAATATATACACTAACAATATATACATTAATATATACACTGTGTTCCAATAAAACTTTATTTTCAAGAACAAGTAGCAGGGTCAGATTTGGCCTGTGGGCCAGAATTTGCTGAACCCTGGTCTAGAACATGAGACCAGGGTTATATAATCATCACAGCAGCAAATGCTCATATTACTTACTCCGTGACATCACATGATGTGCTCTAGGCACTTTACATATATTAACTTACTTAATTCTTGCAAAGGCCTTACTAGGTAGGTCCTATTTGTTTACTCCTTTTACAGATGAGGGAACTGTCGAAAGTTACAGAGCTAGTGAATATCAGAGCCAAGATTCTCAATCATTCTGGCTCCAGAGACTATCTCCAACTCTTAACCTCTGTGCTATGCCAACCAACTGTGCAGAATGTTGCAGAGTTCCTTCCCACCACTGTCCCACTTTCCCTTCCCCAAAGTAACCCTACAAAGCTCTAGGGAGCACAAATGGGAAATCTCAGGATACTATGTCTGTTCTGTAGTTCAGCCACTTCAAGACACACCACTCCAAACTTCACAGGATGCCCCTGGCCAGTAGCTTGGTTGACTATTAGAGAACTAGATACAGATGAGGTCATTATTTGGGAACATTAGCTTTCCATCAGAAGGGCTTCAGGATGGAAGGTGAGAGCTCAGAAGCTTAAATGCCACAGGGCAGCAACAGTTATTGAAATGAGGACTAAGCAATGAAGCAGAACACAAAACCAACAAGGGAGCACTGCAATTTCCCTGTTAATTTCCATTCTCTGAACCCATTAATCTCAAGGTGATCACCTTTTGAAAAAATTATAAGGTTTTATGGATGGATATAGCCCCACAAGCAGAAATTTGTATTGTATTTCACATCCTGGAACCGAAGTGTATCATAATGAGTTTGATTCTTCTTCCTGTACAGACAGATTAAATCTGAGACAAAGAGTTTGGAGATAACAAAATAAGTGAAGATAAAAACAGAAGCTCAACAAAACGTTCCCTTTTGTAAGAGAAGGACAAAAGGGCAAGGACCATACAGATACTAGGTAACAGGTCTGAGGATAGAGCTTCAGGACCAAAGGGGCAAACCCAAGACAGGGCAAGACATAAGATGAAAACTCCCGTCCTCTTCCCACCTCATATCTCCTCTTTGCACATTATTTACCTCTTTTCAAAGTAAAAAATGGAATCTGAACACTTTGAAAACAAAACATTCATTTAATTGCCACAATTCCATGGAGTACTGTATCATTCTAAAAGCCTACGACTCCACTGTTAGACACAGGCACATTAGGGCCAATTTGGTAGGGTGTCAGCTGTATTTACAGTTTGGAGCCATATAAAAACATATGGAAACTGTGAAAATTGACCCCCCAGGGGCTAATGCTGGAGGAAACCAACATTCCACAGTCTGGCCAGAGGTTGAGGGCGATTTGCCCAGACAATATACAGCCAAGGCAGCCTATAAGCACAAGGGGCACTTCGTGTATGCAAGACCTACTTTTATTGCATCCAATCTGAAATCGGGCTGCAGTGGTCCAGACATAAAATAAAACAGAGGTATAAGAAGATAAAAATCTTATATGATGATTTTCCAAATTAGAGTATAGAAGTAATGTGTTGGAGTTTATATTATTTGCTATCAGAAGTCAATTTTAAAACATTGTTAAGTAATAAAAGCATCTTCCATTTTTAAATGTTGGATCATGCATCAGATGCTGTGCTAAACACTGTAAAACTATAATCTCAGTTAAATGAAACAACATCCTTACATGGAGGGCACTTTATCCCCATTTTACAGATGAAGAAGCAGAGGCTTAGAGAGGTTATATAATATGCCCAACATCATATACTTAAAAAGTTAGGGATGCAGAATTTGAACTATTGTTTTGATGATGCCAAAGATCGTGGCATCTATCATGCTATATAAAAATAATAAAATACTATCGTACATTACTGAGACCTTTGCCACAAAAGAGAATGGAACATACTAACTAGGCCTAGACATTCCCTTTTGAAAGCTACAATCTTTTTTTTTTTCTATGAGGTAGGCAAAGCACCGGCTGCAATAAAGCAAGTTATACACTCTTTAGGATCTGGTCCATCTGAGGTGTGGCTTATTGGATCAACCCAAAAATAATTTAGACCAGCACTGAATTAGATTTCTGTTGGTGCATAACAAATTCCTGCAAACTTAGCAGCCTAAAACCACATTTATTTATTATCTCACAGCTTCTGTGGGTCAGAAGTCCAGGCACAGCTTAGCTGGTCCCTCTGTTCATGGTCTTACCAGGCTGAAATCAGGGTGTCAGCCAGACTGCAATTCTCATCTGCAGGCTTAACTGGGGAATAATGTGCTTCCAAGCTCATTCAGGTTGTTGGCAGGATTCCTTTCCTTGCAGTTCTATGCCTGAGGTTCCCAGCTTTTAACTGGTTATTAGCTAGAGACTGGAGGCTTCTCTCAGGTCTGAAAGGCCACCCAAAGTTCCTTGCCATGTGGCCTTCTACCTAAGCAGTTCATAACATGCCCGTTTGATTCTTTGAGGCTAGCAGGAGAATCTCCAGTCTGCTGAGATGAAGTTTCATATAATATAACATAATCATGGCAGTGGTACTCCATCACCTTTGCCATAGGATATACCCTATTTAAGGGAATGGCAACCATCACCTTTGCCATATTCTATCAGCTAGATGCAAGTCACAAGACCTGCCCACACTCAAGTGGAGGAAATTATACAAGGGTATGAAAACCAGGGGTTGGAGATCATGGGACCACGTCAGAATCCTGTCTCTCATATGCAACATCCAACAGAACTTTTTGCAATTATGGAAATCTTCTACTTCTGCGCTATCCAGTAGACTAGCCATGAGCCACATGTGGCTACTGGACACTTAAAATGCAGCCCATGCAACTGTCAAAGTGATTTTTAAATATTATTTAATTTTAACTAATTTAAGTAGTCTCATGCGGCTAAAGGCTGCCCTATTGGACAGCACAGATTTGAACATTATCCAATGTCCATATTATATGTTAGTTATTTTTTAAAACTTCTTAAACCTCTGTTTTATTTTTATGTTTGTGTTCTTCTTTCTAAATATTTCATAATCTTTTTACTGCCCATTTCAAACAGTTCTTAGGGACTATTCACATTAGTACCTACCTAACAGACTTCATTTTTCCATTGTCCAAAACTTCTTCTGAACTATTTTCATTAATGCAACTTAAGGCATCTGGAAGGCTTAACTTATGGTCAATGGGGGGTTACAGTAATTTATGCATCCTTACACTTTCCCAAGTATTTATCCCCATGACAACACACTACAAAAATAAATGGCTGATCTTTCCACTCTTCTCGTAACTCAAACCTCTTCTCTTAGTCTGATGTGAATGAGTAAAACAGAATCGGTGGTGGGTGGTGGATGAAGCAAAAATCAATGAAGGATAACAAAGTGGCAGAATTATCGGCAAAGAGGGTGTAAACCACTTCCCCCTGATTAAATGAGAAGACACAACAAACCACTTCCCCACACAATTGCCTCAACACAACCACTTCCAAAATACACCGCTAAAATGTCACCTGTTTCAGTTTCACTTGATGACATATTTTTCCTAACCCAGTGGTTTCCAAATAGCGTTCTACCAGTACTAGCTCTAGGGTATGTTAATAACGTTACCAAAAACAAAAACAAAACCAAAAAACAAGGGGCTATGGTCAAATAAGTCTTGAGAGCCCATGTACAGATTCCTGACCCCTGGAACATAAGCCTTCCCTCTTCTTGAACAAATCTATTTCCTCAATGGACATAATCCTCCATACTAGAGTCATGATAGGAACTTTACCTAGTGGGATTCATGAAAATCCTGGGTACCCACAGTTTTTCATGCCCTTTCTAGTTTCCACCTGGATGGCAATGATTCTAGAGCTCCCAGGGGAAGGGTGGCCAAACATTTAGGAATGCTACCCTATCTAAAATCCACAGAGCCACCACTAGGATCTCCAACTCAGGTGCCTAAGCATGTATGCCATAGAATGTAGCATTTGATCAGCATCTCTTTGGGCCAGGCAATGCTCATGTTGTATATATACCTCATTTAATCCTCACGACAATCTTATGACATAGATATTGCATAGACCAGAAAAATGAGGAAGAGCAGGAAAGCAACGTGCTTAGAGGACTCATCCAGCTAGAGAGCGGCAGTGCTGGAGATCCACCCCAATCTATTAGACTCCAAAATTCATGTTATTTTCCTAACTGAATACCTCTGATTTACCACACTTGCTAATTCCCTGTTATCAGAGCTAACCATGATAATCCTGCTACTCAAAAGAAAAAATTCATTGGGCAGCTGTAAGACTGTTTATCCAAAGCTACATGACTCCCACCCACCATGGGCTGTTCCAAGTGCTTTCTCTCCTTCTCACAACAGAAAACTCAGTAAATACCCATTTTTTCCCATCAGAGGACAAACACACAATCACATGCATACATATATATTTATATTTATTTCACACACACATATCCCTAAACAGTGCTTGTGAGGGCATCTCTCTTTTACATGTAGGCTCTGCCTTCTGTATAACATAGACATTGCAAAGACTAAAAACTATCTGATACTCCTTGAAAATAGACAGACAGGAGTAAGCTTACTCTAACATTCTTCATACAGCATCCAAGGAAATTTTATCAGTAAATAGCTGAGATTTGAGAAATAACAAAAGTTCTTGAAAATTCCTATGGGATAATGTATGGATAACTCTTTATTAAATGTAGCTGTAGCATAATTTAGAAATGAGAAATAATTTAAAGTCATATTGTATAGACGGATTTTTCTATACTAGTAGGTAACAAGTCAAATTTTTTAAGAAACACACCAATACTAATTAGATGAATATGAAAAATATTTCATTAAGATTCAAGATAAAGCAGAAAAAAAGGAACTGATTTGCAAAAATTAGGTGTTTTGCCGATAATAGGGTCTCAACCTCGTATTTCTCAGCCCATGCAGTGATTCTGATTACTATTAGGCCCTTTTTCTGGTATAAATCCTAAATTATTTCTTGTTATACCTTATAAAATCAGAATTCTTCCTTCAAAGAAGAAATTTACAAGAAAAACTTGCCCCTTTCTCAACTGAAGAAACTGAAAACCCCTATGAAATCAACATCTTCAAAGCCCAACCCATGAAGAAAGCAACATTTTATCTGCTATAGTTTAAATGTGTCCCCTAAAGTTCATGAGTAGGAAACTTGATCCCCCATGCAGCAATGCTGGAAGGTGGGGGCCTAATGGGAGGTGTTTGGGTCATGGGGGCACCGTCCTTATGAATGGATTAATGCTGTTGTCCTGGGAGTGGGTTCCCTATGAAAGGACAAGTTCAGCCCTCTCTCACTGTCTCTGTTGTACTCTCTTGCCCTCTCTTGCCTTTCTGCCTTTCACCATGGGCTGAAGCAGCAAGAAGGCCCTCACCAGATGCCAGCTTCCTGATCTTGGATTTTCCATCCTATAGAAATGTGAGAAGTAAACTTCCGTTCAGTATAAATTACCCAGTCTGTGGTATATATAGCACCACAAAACAGATACTATTCAAAAATAAAGTGTCAAATTCTTAATAACTTTTTGTTTCATAGTGAACTCAAATCTGCTTTCCTTATATTTTTAATTACTTGATTTTCTATTCTTTTCTTTTTTTAACATTATATTTTAATATGGATCTTCTAGAAAATCAGAGTATTGGCTTACATTCCAAATGTAGAAGTGAAATGACAAGGAACAGTAATTTCCCTGGCTGTTGGTGTTTATTTTCTATGTTGCTGTTTGAAGGAAACTGATTAAAAGAAAACTCCTGGCAACACCTGAAAATATGATGATTCAGAAAAAGAATCACAGTTTTCTCACCGAACAAATTGTTGGGAGTAGAATATTTATGATATAGATTTAGAAATCTCTATGAACTGAAGGCATTTCCTGGGCAATTAATCAAGGGGAACTTTTACATAAAAACATATCTCGATTGAGCTATTTGCGTAAGAGCCCACAAGCTGCAATGACTAATTATAAGTCTCAGACCTGTGCAGTTTGCTGAAATGCTTTTCTTCAGGCCATTAAAAACACCATGACAACACACAAATTCAGCAAGAATAAACTAACAATGGGAAGCTACAATTACAGAAAGGAATTATTCAAAGTATGTGACCTTTGCACAAAAATGATACACGTTTATTTGATACTACTGACTCTCCTCTATTTCCCCCCTTTCATAGGTCTGTGTAATTCTCACTAACAATAATGAGAGATATGTGCTAAAAATGAATAGCTGCTAACTCCAGCCATCTGTGCATTCCTGGTACAAATAAAATTGAATGTCATCACTACCCTATTGGATTTCTCGGTAATGCTCTTTGCTGATAAGAACTTTAGAAAAACACCAATGGCTTTTTTTCTTTTTCTAACTCATAAAAAACATGCCCATTCCCCTTGCTACATAAAGGGGTCTATTCTACTCTGAATGCAGGCAGCCACTGAGAGGTGAGGGTGAGATAAATCCTTGCTTATCAAGATAACTGTTTCCCCACTCAGTATAAATGGAGACAAAGTATACCCAGACTCGAATGATTAAAATGGCCAAATTCTTAGCAGGTTAACTCATTACTTTTCATCCTTCTCTTGCCAGCCCTGAAAGCTAAGTAGCTGTCTTAACAGCCTGCAGCAATCACTTCCAAACAACTCTCCTGCCCTACAGGAGAAATGTAAAGGTAAAATGGACTTAATTCATTTTTCCTTTATGAATTACTAGCTGTCAAAAATTTGAGAAAGGTCCCAAGCTTTAATGGATACTTTTGGAAAGAGAGATCATGTGCTATAGAACCCAAGATGGTATGCTGGAGAGCCAGAAAAGCTGGAAAACTGGAAAGTCACTGGTCAGGAATTTTATACACACACACACACACACACACACACACACACACACACCCTTCACCGTTGTATATACACGAAGAGAGAAGCCAGTATGACCATCTCCAGTCCCAGTCAAATGTCTCTGCAGTGACAACTGAGGAACACGTAGCATCACAGGGCCACCCGGTTCTACCTTCACTTCCCTAAGCAGCCAGTTGACCTGCAGTAAGCCGGCCTTTGCAAGGGCACCTCCATACACCCCTTTCAGGGTTGAGTGTTAAGTCCTGCTTCCAAAAACCCAAGGGTCTAATGATCAGGTGAATCGCTTCTTCCTCTAGAGCCACACAGAAGGCTGTAGTGCTTGGGATCCTCTCTTAGGTTTGATCATTAGATCTAGTTTTATATGACATACGATGACAGAACTGCTAAGAATATTTATTAGCTTGGCTAACAACTAAAGAAAAAAATCGTAATCACAGCTCTCTGGAGAGGCTTTTTAAATTTCATTTTATGGCACTATAAAATGAGGCCATACCCTGAGCATTTAAATGGGCAAATTATTTGGTTGGAAGTAGCTCAAATGTTGAAGTTCAGTCACACTGGTAGACATAAAAACTAAGCGAATATTCAAGGTAAGGGTCCATTTCAAAGGTAGCTAAGACATTACCAAAAGAGAGGAAGCATTTATTTCATATAAATGGCTGCATGTGTGTTGCAGGAGCATGTATGTTTGGGGTCAAGGTTCGCTTTATTTTAAAGTTTTGGCAAACTGTAGTACCTCACTGAACCATCGAAAAAGCAGTGCCAATATAAAGCTATCAGCTAGTAATTTATTGTAAACAACATGTTTAATTATAATAGTACAAATCACAAATCCACTTACTTTCTCTGAGAGCAAAATTTTTAAAACTATTCCCTTTACAACTTATTAAAAAGATTAAGTATTGTGTATTGAACAGGATTTTAAAAGGACATATCAAATACTAATAATTACTAATTAGTAATATTACTAATTACTATAGTAATATTAGTAATAAAAATTACTAATATACAAGAAAAACTAACAGTCATATATTTAATAAGGGTCTAGCATCTAGAATATATAAATACCACAACTCAACAATAAAAAGACAAATAACCTAATTAAACATGGGCACAGAATTTGAATAGACATTTCTCCAAATAAGATATACAAATGGCCAATAAGACCATGAAAAGATCTTCAATCTCACTAGTCATTAGAAAAATGTAAATCAAAACCACAATGAGATACCACTTCACACCCAATAGGATGGCTATGGTCAAAAAGAAAAATAAGAAGAAATGTTGGTGAGAATGTGGAGAATTTAGAACAATTATTTATTGCTAGTGGGAATGTAAAATGGCACAGCCACTTTGGAAAACAATTTGGCAGTTCCTCAACAAGCTAAACATAGTTACCATGGGACACAGCAATTCCACTTGCAGATATACAGCCATGAGAAGTGAAAACATATATTCAAACAACAACTTGCACATGAATGTCCATAGCAATATTTTTCATATCAGCTAAAAACTGGAAACAACCTAAAAGTCAATCAACTGATGAATAGATAAACAAAATGTGGTATACCCACACAATGGAATATTATCAATAGAAAGGAATGAGATAGTGATACATACTATAACATGGAGGAAACTCAAATACATTATGCTAAGTAAAAGAAGCCAGTCACACAAAAACACATAATATATAATCCCAATTAAATAAAAGATCTCAAATACTCAAATACTTAGATTAGTGGTTGCCAGGGGCTGGGGGAAAGAGGGAATAAATGAGGGGGTGGGGAGTGACTGCTAATGGGTATGGGGTTTCTTTCTGGTGGGATTAAATTTTAATTCTAGAATTAGAGGGTGGTGATGGTTGCACAACCTTGTGAATATACCAACAATCACTTAATTATACACCTTAAAAGGGTGAATTTTATGGTATGTGAATATATCTTAATTAACAAATTACAAATGCTAGTAATAAAAAGTAAATGGTATAAAAAGGTTTATAAAAAGAAAACATATTGTCCCTCCATCTTCCCCAATAATCCACTCTCACTGTTAAGGGTTTTCTGTCAATCTTTCTAGAAATTTTTTAGGCATAATGCAAGCATAGACACATCTCCTTTAAAAATACAGTGGACAATACTATACATTTTACAGTATGTCTTGGACATCTTTCCATGTCAGTAACATATAGATTGGGGCATGAAGAAGGGGGCTGGAGAGAGAGAATGGAGTTGAAAGAAGGAATGCCAGACAGGAATTGAAATCACCCTCTGGGTGGTGGAGGAGCAAGCATCAGTACCTTCCTCAAATTTTCAAATGTCTGTTGAACAATCCTGGATATCCTACATATATCTCAATATACTGAAATTAAAATCTCAACTGTTGCCTCCTCATAGCCAAAATCACCCTCCTTCTTCTGTACCCTTTATCTTCATTAAACCACCCAAGATTGGGAGTCAAAGAAGAGTGAGTCTTCCATATTCCTAGCACATCACACACAATAGATCACTGTGCGCTACCATTTTAATTTAAAATATCTATCAAAATAGTTACCTCCTCTCAATTCTTATTGATACTAGCTCAGCTCATGCCTTTGTTTTCATTGTCTAGACACTGAAATAGCTCCCATTTGGCTTCCCTGATGCCAATCAATGTTCCTCTCATTCTATCCATCCTTCCATCCATCCATCCAACTAGTCATCCAACAAATATTTATGAAACATGAGCCACAGGTCAGGCATTGAGAACACAAAAACAAAGAAGTTATCATCTTTATCATTAGACCATTCAAAGTTTAGTGAAAGGTAGACACATGGAGCTGGGAAATGATAACAAAAGGCTTTTTATTTGTGATTTTCTTAAAATTTTACTTTAGGCCAGGCGCGGTGGCTCACGCTTGTAATCCCAGCACTTTGGGAGGCCGAGGCGGGCAGATCACGAGGTCATGAGATCGAGACCATGGTGAAACCCTGTCTCTACTAAAAAATACAAAAAATTAGCCGGGCGTGGTGGCGGACGCCTGTAGTCCCAGCTACTTGGAGAGGCTGAGGCAGGAGAATGGCATGAACCTGGGAGGCGGAGCTTGCAGTGAGCCGAGATTGCACCACTGCACTCCAGCCTGGGCGACAGAGCAAGACTCCGTCTCAAAAAAAAAAAAAAAAATTTATTTTAGGTTCTGGGATACATGTGCAGAACATGCAGGTTTGTTGCACAGGTATACATGTGCCATGGTGGTTTGCTGCACCTATCAACCCGTCATCTAGTTTTTAAGCCCCACATACATTAGATATTTGTCCTAATGCTCTCCCTTCCCTTGTCCCCAACCCCCCAACAGGCCACAGTGTGTGATGCTCTCCTCCCTGTGTCCATGTGTTCTCACTATTCAACTCCCACTTATGAGTGAGAACATGGTTTTCTGTTCCTGTGTTAGTTTGCTGAGAATGATGGTTTCCAGCTTCATCCATGCCCCTGCAAAGGACATGAACTCACTGCTTTTTATGGCTGCATAGTATTCCATGGTGTATATGTGCCACATTTTCTTTATCCAGTCTATCATTGATGGGCATTTGGGTTGGTTCCAAGTCTTTGCTATTGTGAATATCGCTGCAGTAAACATGTGTGTGCGTGTGTCTTTATAGTAGACCAGGTGGAACTATTGTCTTTTGAGAGAAATCAGGGAATAACATTAAATTTGAACTTCAAGGATGTATAGAGATTTGCAGGTATATAGAAAGAAAGGGTCATTTAGGCAACGGGAAAAGTATGCTCCAATATAGAGAGATGGGAATGGTCTGTCAAGCGCAGACAATGAGAAAACATTGGGTGAAGGCAAACACTGAATGGGGATGAGGGGGTGGAGCAACATTTTATGTACTTAGGGCTTAAGATGAGACTTGAAAGCAACTCAGGGCCAGATTGTGAAGAGCTTATAAAGCCAGGAGGTGGAGTTGGATATTCTGCCCATCCTGTGAGGAGGAGGGAACAGGGGCCTCCAGGCACAGGGTGTTGCCTCATTGATTTTATCTGGAGTAAAGGACAGAGACTGGGACAGATTGTGACTCTCTAGAGGCTACTGCAATTGTCCAAATTACCAACTGGGACAGCAACATTGAGAGTGGGGAAACAAAAGGAAAGAAATGGAATCTGTTGGATTAGATACAGTGAGGGATGAGCTACAGGCCACTTAGAGTTTTCTATCTTAGATAAGCAGGTGAATGTTGTGCCACTTCCACACCTAAATGCCAAATATATACAGTAGTGGGAGGATGAGTGAAAGAAGTAGTGATGAGTCCTATTTTGGTTGTATGGGAAGTAACAGGTAGACATCTTTCTAAAACAAAATCCTGTTCACCACCGCCTTCAGAATAAGTTTTTTAAAATTGTTTTTATGATGGCATGCAAGGGAATATCCGTGTGTGCCTGTTCCCACATGCCCCTTGCTCCTGAGATTATCTAGGTTCAAATCCAGAGTGACCTTGAGCAGATTACAAATAACCTCACTAACCTCAGTTTACTCATATGCCCCTTGCAAATCATACTACCCTTCCAGGGTTGTTGGGATTAGAAAAATTCTTGCACATCAGTGTTTTGCACAGACATTGGCCCATGAAAACTGCTTAACAAATGAGAGTGCAGGTTTCCAAGAAAGGCACCTAGAATTATTTTCCCCCCAAATTACATTAAAAATACAGAGTTAATATAGGGTTTTAGAAAGGTCTTCTGTGTTTTTAAACTTTACAAAACTTAGTTGATCGTATGATAAAAACAGCCTACAAATAGCATTTAAAATGTAGGAAAGTTTAGTTAGTCACTCTACCCAAACATTTTAATTTTAGAAAACTATATAAAAGTAAGATGTCTATGAGAGATGAGAAGATAAACCAAACAAACCGAAAAACAAAACAAGGAAAGAAATCTCACTCTCTCTAGCAGCTGGGAGAACTGAGAAGCCAGCACAGATCCTTTCTATCAGGCATACCGACAAAGTAATCTCAGCTTAAAAGTTTAAAGTTTAAAAGTTTAAGGAAAAAAATAAAAAACACCTAAGCTCTGTAGGAGGAAGATGCTACATCTTGATGGCATGATACCTACCCTCTGACCTGACATAACGATGGGGAAGGAACGATTCCTCAGTGTGATTACTAGCCAGACAGGGGCTAATACGTGGTTTGAGTTCTCAGTCCTTGTCTTCGTTATGTGCTGCCAGCACTCCCACTTGTATCAGACAAGATCAAGGCAGATACAGATACTGTGCTGCAGAGAAGTCCATCTCTCCTTCAGAGAGTTGTTTTCCAAAAGGAAACCCATCATATATCAAAACAAAGGCCTTCATTTCTTTTCGCCTTTGATGCTGCTGCGGTTCTCTAATCACACTGTGTGGGGCCATGAAGAACTGTCCCAAAAAATGATTCCTGGAACAGGCAGAAAACCCCTCCTGGAAATACATCTTTTCTCTTGGCTGCTTCCCCAGAATTCCCCGCTGGGAACCATCTTAAGCAAGCAGAAGGATGGATGACCGAGGTCTTCCCCCATCTCTGCCATCCATGATCCTTGAAGCGCATCCAGAGCTGACTGTCTCCAGTCTACAAAGCCACTGCCTCCACGGAGGCCCACTCACCAGGCCCACTCAAACTCACTTCAAAAACAGGAATTTCACATTCTGGCTCAAGAGAGGGCAAAGACTCGGACCAGCAGCTCAAAAAAGCTGCTAGAACTGCCAACACAAACAGCTACTCAACTTCCATTGTAAGAGGTTTTCATCAACGCCTGAAATCCTTTGTATTATAGAAATAGCTTTCCACCCCAAAAGAAGCACATTAAAAAGTAGTCCCTATGGTCCCAGGAGTGCTTGAGCCAAACCAATTTATACTAGCACAAAAAGCCTTGCTTTGGAATCAGACACAGTGTTTAAGATTCTGGCCCTGGAACCGAAATGGCTGAGTTTGAATCCTGGCTCCACTACTTAATAGCTGTATAAGAGTGGACAAGTTACTTAACTTCCCTGAGCCTTGGTTTCCTGATCTCAAAAATGAGACTGAGTAATAGCACCTACTGTCTTGGAGTTGCTATTAAAAAAAAAAAATGAATTAAACCTTGTGGAATGCATAAGACCAGGGCTAACAGCAAATAGGTACTCGACAAAGCCTGTTCTTATTTCTGCTGCAATTATAGCAACAGCAATAACTGCAAGCTACTTAGGCAAAGTTTCTTCCACCATGCCTTTATTTTCTTCTTGCTCTCTTAGTAGCTAGGTTTTTTTGTTTATTTGTTTCTTCTGTCTTGCTGGCTGTTATGGAAACATGGCCTTGTTCTTCTGGAAACAAGGAGGATAGAGATACAGGCTGAAGATTTTTGTGCTTTTGTCTTTTAAAAAAATTTCATTAATTATCCCTACAGCCCCTAAACCTGTTTCTTCTTATTCATCGTTATTGCTTCTAGCTTGGGCTACCGCCTATCCCTCCAGCACAGAGATGGTTCAGGATTAATCCTCCCAGAAGATACTCCTCGTTATGTTCATCCCAGGCCCAAAAAGTTCAAAATCTTTTATCTCAGCACTCAAGGCTTTCCTCTGTCCTAACCAGCCCTTTCTGCCCTTCTTCTCCCTACTGCAGAGCCTAAGCTACAGACAGCCCCGTTTCTTCTGAGCATGCCTTCTATCTTCCCACCTCTCTTGCCATTGCTTAGGCTCCCCATCTAGTAGTTCTACATCTGGTAAAATCTTTTCCATTTTTCTAGTCCAGTACAAATACCACCACATTCATAGAAATTTCCCAACTCCTCCCTCCTCTGAATGTCCATGACATTCATATAGAATTTGTCACCCTGTGCCATGGGTAATGCCTCTTTGCCAAATTTCAGATTTTCATTCCAATCTGCCTACTGGGCAGGGCTACCTAGCGATCCCAAAGCATCTAAAACATAGCCTGGCCAAGATCTCTTTGTTCTTAACTCTGGTCATATTTTCCATACTTGTTCCTACATCCTGCAACAGTTAGCCAGGGATCTCAATTATACAGGTGGGTCTCACCGAAACCAAGGAAAGCTGAGAAATTAGCCTTCCCAAGAGGAAAAAGAAGAAAATTATATTCCTTCTGGGTCTCACAGAGAAGAGCACGGAAAACCCATCCTGGGTCCAAGGTGACTCTGGACCCAGGGTTGTGTTATTGTCTCATGAAGCAAGAGTTGGCTCACCTTTCACCCCCTGTTGACTTGGTTCCCCTCCATCACTGCCTTGATGACTCACATTCCACTCCGAATGCCTTTTTTTACAGCTTCAAATTACTCATAATTTCTACCTCCTTAAACTCCATTTCTTTACAACTCACATTATTTCTTCATTCTGTAAATGTTTATTAAGTGTTTACTATTTTTGCAGGCACTGGTTGGACAAGACAGGTCTTTTCTAGATCAAAGTTCTACTCTAGACTGAAAGACAGATATTGAACAACCAGGTAAGAGCGTGCCCTATTTTCTAGTGGGAAACTACGTGAACTTAGACAAACCTAACCTGGGCCTGTCTAGCTCCAGTGAAGAGCAAATGATGAAAGTGACATTTAAACTTCACTGGGCCCAGGAAAAAAAATAAAGTTATATCCATGCTTCATACCTCACACTAAGATAAATTCCAGATGGTTCAAAGACTTAAATGCAGAAAATCAGAACATAAAAATACTAAGAGATTGTGTCCCCGGAAAATTCATCCATTGAAATCCTAACCTCCAAAGTGATGGTATGAGGAGGTGGGGTCTTTTGGGAGGTGACTAGGAATGGGATGAGTGCCTTTATAAAAGAAGTCAAAGGGAGCCTATTTGCCCCTTCCACCTTGTTCTCACACAGAGAGAAGGTTCTATCCATGAGTCAGAACGCAGGCGCTAACCAGACACTGAATCTGTTGGTACCTTTGATCTTGGACTTTCCACTCTCCAGAACTGTGAGAAATACATTTCCATTGTTCAGAAGCTCCCCAGTTTATATTTTGTTATAGCAGCCTGAACAGACTAAGACACAAATCATAAAATTACTAAAAGAAACTGCAGGACAATTGTTCTTATAGTCTTGTAGTGTGGAAGGGGCTTCTAAGTATGATACAAAATTCAGAAGACATAAAAGAGATGACTGAATACATTTGACTATGTAAAATAATTTTGCAAAGAAAATCTTCATAACAAAAACCACCATTAGCCAAATAAAAGAAAAGTGACAAATGGGCAGGGGGAGCATTTAAAACTCAGATCAAAGACAAACGTATCATTTTCCTAATATATGAAAAGCTCTTACAAATATATAAGAAAAAGACCAATAAAAGAATATGAAAAAGTATAAACACATTTAAACATGTCTATTGTCACTTGTAATAAAATAAAAGCAAATCAAAACTGCACTTAAATGTCATTTTCCACCTACCATATTAACAAAGATAAAGTTTGAAAAGCACACTGCACTGGCAGAGTTTATGGAAAAAGAGGCATTCTTACACATTGTTGATGGGTCTGTAAATGGTTTAGCCTTTGTAGAGGACAAGTGGTAAAATCTAGAAAAATTATAAGCATATTACCCTGGCAATTCCACATTTAGGAATTTATCCTACAGATATATTCACATACACTTGAAATCAAGTCTATTCAAAGTTATTAATTACAGCAGACTGCATGAGAGGAAAAGACTGGAAACAACCTAAAAGTCCTTCAAGAGGAGACAGACTCAATTAAATAGTATGCAGAGGTGAAAAAGAGTAGAAAGCCTTTAGGTATAGATACGGGAAGATCTCCAAAATAGTTTGCTAAGAAAAAAAGCCAAGGTGTAGAACAGTGTGAATTACATTATACCACTTGAACAGATATCATATTACAAATACTATGGATCTGCTTCTGTCTCTCACGATGCTGCTTCTGGGTGTAGTGCTAGTTACATCCCAGTGCCTGGTACAGAGCAGACATACCATCACTATTTGATGAAAGCAAATAAGTTAATGAATAAAGGAGATACATGTTTAAGGAACACTCTTAAATACTCGGCCCATCCTCTAAACTCAATATCAGATCTTTTTATACATGAATACAGAAAGGCAGTAGCTGAATCCTGGATCTCTAGTTCCAGGAAAATTTAAAATAAGTCCTTATATAGGACAAACAAGGATTGCATGAATTAGTTTACATATTTACATATAAAGATTACTTTTCAATAAGCATAAGTTGATTTTTCTATGTTCACTTATTCATATCCCTGGGGTCGGGGGAAGCATGCAGCAGGATGCTGTTTTCAACCTTTTCCTCAAAAATCTTTCAATGGCTTGGGAGAAAATGTCTAAAGTCTTTATTCTGGCAACTCAGGTTTTTACAACTAGAAAAGCAACGGAGGCAGCCGGCTTCTGTCTTGTATCAACTCCCTACTCTCACCTGTTACTCTTGGCATGAAAATTTTGGTCACATCCATAATCACTGCCACTTACTGAGCATCTCCTATGTGCCTGGACTGTGCTCCATGCTCAGTGTGTATCTCAACCACATGCACATGAGAGGTAAGCTATAATATAATTGTCTCCACTTTACAGATACAGAGATAGGCTTAAAGACAGGAAGTACTGTGTCCCAAGTGCTATAGCAATGATGATGTTGTTTCTTAGGAGGTGGTCTATTTAATTTTCTACACTGAATGTTCTAACAATAGATAACGTCGTGAATAACTTGGACTGTGAATGAAATATTAATATAAACTAATAATAGGTCTGTGAGAGACAACACAAGTGAAATCCTAGAACAGTGCTTCTTTATCTGCTTAGGAATCCCTAAAAAGCCCCTGCTTTGCGTATTTAGGTGGCAGAAGAGCACCCACACTCAGCAAGGCGATAGGACACCTATCTGCCAATTACCCAGTGAGTGTTTCTCACCAAGACCCATTCATCGCAGGTTATCAGAAGATTCTTCAGTTATTCATTATTATAACCAACTCATTCTCTCCACGGTAATTATCTGCGAGCAACATATCATGCTGCCCTTGGAACCATCAAACTGACATATGATTAAATAGCAGAGGGCTCTGCAGTTAAATTTAAAACCACTCTCTTACACTTCAACTCACACATCACATCAAGATCTGTTCAGCCACAAGAATATTCCAGTTGACCAACACCAATGGCTGGTGAGAGACTATTTTGTTACTTCATGCTCCCATGTGAGACGGGTGGTGGTTATGTTCTCAAAACTTGAAAAAGGGATTTTTCCAGGACCTAAAGTAAAAATTTGCCAAGCAATTCTATGTATGAAATCCTGCATTCATCCCAGGTTAAAATGTCTCAAGACTTGCTAATATTCACCATTATGTCTTCAAAATTATGTGTGGAATCTCACTAGAAATAGTACATTCCATCAAAACACTGTGAGAATCACACACTTTACACCTTCCACTGAAAAAAGTTACTTAAAAGCATAAATTATTGTACATACAGCCCTGTATATGCCAGTAAGAGAGGTACTTATATTAACATGGCTACCAATCTACAAAAATGCTGGATGAGAAGGTCAATCTGCAAGCTGGAGTTAAAACATGAGTCTCACTGTTCTTGGACTGGAAAAGGAGACACATCAGGAGTTTGAGATCAGTCTGGGCAACATAGTGAGACCCCACCTCTGCAAAAAAAAAAAATTTCAATTAGCTGTGCATAGTGGTAGGCCTGTAGTTCTAGCTACTTGAGAGGCTGAGGAGGGAGCATCACTGGGCCCAGGAGTTCAAGGTTGCAGCGAGCCACAATCACACCACTGTACTCCAGTCTGGGAAACAGAGAGACACCCTATCTCTTCTTCTTCTTCTTCTTTTTTTTTTCTTAAGGAACCATAGAGGCTCTTCAAGGGAAAATTTATTCCCATCCCCAAACCCAGTCTACAATTTCTAAAACTAAAGTTCTGATGCAAAAATAATTCTATAGAACCCGCTATGTTTGCACGAAGTGTAGATTAGAAAAAAAAAAGCTTTTTGTTTATCCCAATAAAATAGTTGTACCCAAAGTAAAATCAGGTGATTTCTAGGTTCTGTTTTATTTTTCATATTTATTTAGCTTAATATTACTCTGAATCTAGAGTAAAATGAGAGAGCAGCAAATATTAAAATCATCAAAATCCTCCACAAAAAAATGTTGAAAGCATTTGTTATACATAACAACAATGTATTCTCCTCAGACAAACATACACAGTGCCCACTCATTTTTAAATAGGTTCCCCCAAAATGTAGACTTCACAGAAATGTGACACTACACAGTGTGGAAATTCCAAGCACCTTCACCCAATATGGAAGAAAGTCCAGTCACAGGATGGTTGGGTTTCTCTACAACCTGAGCTAGTATTGTGCATAATGAAGTGATAGAATTCACATTTCATAAGAAAAGCCATATAAAGGAAATAAGATATTATTTTTCTAGAAAGTGATTTATAATAATACTAAGAAACTATTTTTTTAAATTCCTTCCCCTTCTCAGCATTTACAGAAAAAGCTAACACATCTTGAGAGATTTACTATTTGCTGATATTCATCCATATGGTAGTACCAATCAAAAGCAAAGAGGATGAGAGAAACAGGGAAAAGAAAAGGTTTTAGAAAAAAAAAAAAAGTACAGATGAATGATTAACTCTTACCAATTTGGTATCTCTTATTCTGGGTCATGACTTCTAAGGCCTATCTGGGGCCATCCTTCAATTTTGCTGTTGTTGTTTCTCCAAGGAATCTCAGACACACACTGAACTATAAAACATTTCAACTACAGTGCCAATTGTGTTCCTTCAGTCTTCACCATTCTAGAGGGTATAGAGTGCCAGAACAGTAACTCGAGCAAAAGCTAAAGAGAAAAACAACATGCAGCATAAAGCCCTAGTTCTATAAATCGGAGCTGGCTCAGCAAAACATTAGTCACGGCAAGTCCCACCAAGGCTAGGATCGGAAAGGTGTAAGCACCAATCCCTGGCTACGCCTCAAGGGTTCAAAACCATTTCTAAATATAGAACCCACTTTATGTTTGCAGGAGTTATAAATCAGGGAAAACAACTTTTTTCCATCCCCAATAAAATATTTGCACCCAAAGCAAAATCAGCCGATTTCTGGCTTTCTACCAGTTTTGCATGGGCATAAAATTTTCTGACACTTCACCAGAAATGTCAGCATTAGAATAAGGCAGCTTTAAAGAAGGATATAATTTTCTGACCTGTGGATAACCCCTTCAACCCCAACAGGAAAAAGGGGGAAAAGCACACCTGAAACCTGGTTTTTCCAATTATTAGTATAAATGATACAAATTATTTTTCTTAGTGGCCAAATCCTTCCTTACAGGAAGTATTGGTCTTTGAATTTGGTGAGGGGAGGGATCATGTCAGTTTTACTGCTATATCCCCAACACCCAGCCAGCACAGACTCTCAGTTGCAGAAGGATTTCAATGAATAGTCAAGGAAGAAGAGGAAGGAGGAGGTGGAGGAGAGGGAGAGAGAGGAAAAGAAGGAAGTAGGGATTGAAAGTGAGAGAAGTTCAGATGAAGATCTTTTCCCCTCTCCTTTTATTTCTGTCTTCATTTTTCTTGAACTTACAAGCATCCGACTTGATGGAAAACCAATGATATCTTTTCTCAGCACCTCATGTCTGAAGCCAGACATGACATCCAGTGTAGACAACTCAGCTTCCAGCAAGAGCCCCAGCAACTCTCCATGGGGACAAGGAAAAGAAAGAGTGGGGTGAGACAAACCCAATGGGTGCTCCTTTATTCAACAGCATTCAAGAGCATGACTGCCGCCTCCCATGTGTGGCACAACACACCACACAGAGCCCACATAGTCAGTGGGCTCAGGGAAGGCTTTGGTGGAAGAGGCAACTCCTGCCCTGGCTTTGGAGGGGCAGGATCTGTACAGGAAGAACCAGAGGCATTCAATCTCAGAATGAAATGAGAGGCTGGGTGGAGAGGGGAGATAAATCTCAGAATGAAAGGAGAGGCTGGCTGCATAGCTGGCAGGACAGTTTTTCCCCAAAGTGCTTCATGGAATATATTCAATGAACACCATATTCAGAAAACCGAGGATTGAACAGAACTGCACAGGTTTCCTTACTGCAGACCTTCTCAGTGCTTTTACTATGCAACTGGAGCTGAAGTGGCAAAAGATCCCATCTGTAAATCAAAATGGATTGATTTAGGGGGTAAAAAAACCAATGCCTTTTCTTACTAACTGTATAAATTTAGCAAAATGTTCAACTTTGATGAACACGTTTCCTCTTACCTAATATGGAAAAAAAATATTAGTCCCAACCTCAGTTGTTATGAGAAGTGAACATTAAAAAGAACACACAAAAAAAGTGATTAATTCAGTGCTGGCACTTAATTAACACCAAATGTATTACTGTTGCTGCTTCTGCTCCTGTTGTTTCTGTTATTATTATTATTGCTATCAACCTATGTCATGGATATAAAAAAGAAAAATGTAACACAGCATTTCTTAAATGGTTTGGTCAGTTTTTCATCAGGTATTTTTTGGAAATGCTGGGCCAGCACACAGTGCCTAGCCTATTACACAGTAGGCACTCACTATGTATTTGTGGAGGGGAGGGGGCAAAAAACTGACCCTAGCAAAGAACAAATTGCAGGACACTAAAGGGATGCTCTGGGAAAGGTGTTTTTCATTATTTATTTGGGCAACAGGCCTCTGAGGTCTGGGAGGAGTGACTTCATCTTTTGCTAGAAGAATGAGGGATTGAAAACACAGTGTTCAGCTTTGGGGAAACATCACAAAGAGTTTATTTTGGTACAAGTGTTTGAAGTGACTATAATAATGAGCTCACGCCTGCTGCCAGGCGCCAGCCATCAGCTTGAGCCTGCTTGCAGGGCAGTGCACACGGTCCATCACCGACAGCCCCTTCATCAAACATGTGATGCCCATGTGCAGGCAGGATCCCAGAAGACTTGCTCCAAAGATGGCTCCCTCCTCTCCAAGAGGGGACACTGAGGCCCAAACAAGGAATCAGCTGACCTGGGATCCAAAGTGAGCTGAGGACTGAGAGGGCCTGGGAGAAGTCTATGTCTTCTGGTTTTACTTGGTTGATTCTCTGGCAAGACTTTGAACTGAATCTCAAAGGATACTTTTTACTTTTTTAGTCAATTGCTGCATACATTTTTGGAGATAACCTCATCTGTCATAAGTCACACGCTAATCTCACAAATAGTTACTAGAAATATAAAAGTTTCACGTAAACCCTCCCCCTGAGTACAATACAGAGATCCTGACAAACCTCTCCAGCTTCCCACCTGTTTGTGTATGAAGACATTCTTGACAGACGTGGAGTTTACTGGAGTGGAGACCTGAACAGATTTGGAATATGACACTTGTATTTTACCAAACCCAGTACTTAGTATCTGTCCACCTGAATTTAAGCATGAGAGTCTACATAGAGTTTGAAGAGGAAATGAAGTCATCTGAAAAAGTCGTTGGAGGGAGAACTTCCCATGGAGTCCACGGCACACAGAAAAGTCTCAAGAGTTGCTGCAGTTTCCAAACTTCAGATTAGGAGGTGGGGATGTGCAGGGCAAACCATAAACTATGGTAAGAAAGACTAGATATGATTTTTCTTTTTTTCTTTATTTTTTTTTTTTTGAGACAGAGTCTCGCTCTGTCGCCCAGGCTGGAGTGCAGTGGCGCGATCTTGGCTCACTGCAAGCTCCACCTCCCGGGTTCACGCCATTCTCCTGCCTCAGCCTCCCGAGTAGCTGGGACTACAGGCGCCCACCACCACACCCAGCTAATTCTTTTTGTATTTTTTTAGTAAAGACGGGGTTTCACCGTGTTAGCCAGGATGGTCTGGATCTCCTGACCTCGTGATCTGCCCACCTCGGCCTCCCAAAGTGCTGGGATTACAGGCTTGAGCCACCACACCCGGCCAATTTTTCTAAAATACATGATATGTGTATAGACATACACACATATATATACATATATGCACACACATACTATGTATCTCAACTGTATGCCATATAAAGAAAGTACATAGTCAGAGATCCTGCATTCAGTTCAATGATTACATTTAATTTTATTTTAACTGGTAAACCTGGAAGTCATTGGGAATAAAGTACAGTTAATTCTGGACACTTGTCAAAGTTGAACAAAGCTTCTAGGACTCTAAGGACTTTTTGTTTCCAAGAGGGCAG